>NC_139943.1:30882856-31065356 GCF_963454915.1 Gymnoscopelus microlampas
GTAGCAGCATGGCACAGCAGAGGTTGCATGTAAATGTGTTCAGAACACTGTGTAGTGTGACTGTGTACTGAGCTCCAGCTCTGTTCTTATCCACAGCCCCCTTAAATGGTTTCAGCATGTGTGCTTCTCAAATATAGTCTTTAACAGAGCCCCAGACATAGAACTCATTCATGTCTCCTTGGAGAATATGTGTTAGACTTTCCCAAGGAAGTAATTGTAGAATGTCCTCCTCCGCTTGAATTATTACACCTCCTCCGCCTACACCCAATTATTACACCTCATCTTCCTCCTACACCCAATTATTACACTTCCTCCTTCTCTTACACGCAATTATTACACCTCCTGCGCCTAAACCCAATTATTACACCCCCTCCCCTACACCAGAGTGTTACACCATCTCCTCCTTTTTCACCCAATGATTATACAGCTCCTCTTCCTCCTACACCCAATTATTACACATCCTCTTCCTCCCACACCCAATTACGACACATCCTCTTCCTCCTACACCTAATCATTACACCTCCTCCTCTTCCTCTTACACCCAATTATCACACCTCCTGCTCCTACACCCAATTATTACACCTCCTCTTCCTCCTACACCCAATTATTTAATAGACGTCCTCCTCCTACAACCAATTGTTACACCTCCTCCTAAGCCTGCACCCAATTCTTACACCTCCTTCTATCTACACCCAATTCGTAGACCTCCTCCATCACCCCATTCTTACACCACCTCCTGCTCCTACACCCAGTTCTAACGCAGTCCTCTAATAGATCTGTCAGAATCTTCCTGAGTGCAAGACGTGACATAGAGAGAACACGAGGAAACAGAGAGACCTGTGAGGTCTCTCTGCTCTCGCCACAGCCTCAGCTTGTCTCTGACCAGCAGCTTCACAGCCACTGGCAAACAGAGAGCGTATAACTCCCCAAAAACAAACAAAAAGATCTACAATGGCTACCATTACCTATCGTGTGTGTGTGTGTGTGTATGAGTCACTCTTCTCACAGAAACTGCTCCAGGCTGACTTGTTAGCTTCAATCCATCGTATATTTACTATGTATAACATCATAGAGCAGCTTTAATAGAATATGTTCCTCTGTTTGAACTGTGTCTTTACCCACAATGCACTGCGGTTCCTTACCAGGCCGGTTCTACTCACCATTATCTGTTGCGATAAAGACAGCAGTGTATTTGTTGTTGTGGACATAAGGTGACTCGCGGTCCAAAGAGGCTGAGGTGTTGACAGTTCCTCTGACTGGGTTCACACTCAGCCAGCCTGCTGGGTCTCGCAGGACTGCATACCTGATGGAAGAATCAGAACAACAACTTGCTGTCAATCAGGCAATTAATTGATGCTCTGTGAAGATGCAAGAACCAAGAAATAACATTTATTTATTCTATGTGAAAAGTTGTGAAATGTTTCTTCATGCTGAAACCTGAAGAAACCTTGTGATTTTTACTGTGATAGACAACTGAAATTCATCTGCTGCAAGTAGTAAACAGAAAACATGAACCCAGAAACCATTACAAAACAATGTATAATGCATTTCTACAGGTTGCCAACAACATCAGGAATCCGCATGTCAAAATGACACCCACACAGGTCCTCGGAGCCAAAGGAAAATCTTTTGTAATGCAATACCACATACACCACATACTATAGCGACCTAATCAATTGATGCATTTGCTTATAGTTTATTCTGTAAACAATGCAAAACACATCATTTGCACATACTGTAGGGATTTCAATGTTCCATATTTAACCCTTTGTGCAAAACATAGAAATATGTGCTTTTAAAGTTACAAAGTAGTACTGTAGGTCGTGCCCGACACCGGGGTCTACATGTTTCAAAGAAAGTGTACGAAGACCACCTACTGTACAACCACTGCAGATGTGCTAATTATATAGTATTAACATACTCTGTGATGCAGATTGGATGAAAATAACGTTTTATTGAATATAATAAGTCCCGGATTGCAGTTTTAAATTATCTTGCCAGACATGAAATGGGGTTACTACTGCTCACCATGCAATTCACTATACATAAATATTTCAAATGCTGGTTTGACTTTGCCCAAGGATCATGAAACATTATGTACACATGTGAGACAAGGTTAGCTGTCAATTCAACAAAAAAATAAACCATTGGAAATACAAGGTTCTACAGGTCACTGGTGGCATTTCTTCGTGAAGACAGACACACCCAACCAGGAAGGACATCAATCAAACAACATATTATTTCCTCTTTGGACCAGAGCTCAGAGTTATCTCGGACACCCACCACTGTAAATTATTAAAGTGAGCATACAGCTGTGGTTGGATCCTTCATGTCCAGACTGAGGAAAAGTAAAGGTTGACTGGAGGACGGCACGCAGTCGGGGTCACAGAAAAAAAGTCATTTCTGTGAGATGAGTGTCACAGTCGCTTTGAAACGTTCAGTAAAACCACCAAAGATATGATATCAATCAAAACTGCAGCACTGTTTGATAGAGTTATATCCGCCAAAGTGACAAACTGCAGAAGCAGAGCTGCAATATATGATCCATCAGCCCTGATGTCTGCTCTGTATCAACACTGAGCTGACTATGATCATTCTTTTCTCATGTCAGGGCGATGTTTGACTCAGCTGTTTTGTTTTCTTATTGCCAATGTGTTACCTTGCTCTTCGCTAAATGGTGTTTTGGTAGAGAAGAGGTTATACATTGACATAATTTGTTAATATTACTTTTTAAATTGCAGGATCTAAATGGAGATGGGGGGGGGATTCAAGCATTACCAATATTAAACAAGTTTACAAATAATTATCTTACTGATTTGTATTGGTTTCTGATTGCTTTAACTTCCTACAAACCTGTTTCATCCCGTCCAATCTGTACTGCTGTCTACAATGCTGGAAGGAGGACTTTGGAAAGATTCTTTAAGCGCGGTACAGTACTGTATATTTGATTGGACATAGTGCATCAGGTTCTGTCCAACAGGCCAGAAACTCAAAGTCACACAGGTCTCTATTAAAGTGTAAGTTTAAAAAATACAATTGTTAACGCCTTAATCACTGAGAAACTCCTCATCTAATGTAAGTCTGGTTTAACTGGATTGCTTAGTATTTATCAGTGTTTACACCTTGTTTTTAGCAATACACTACACCTGCAACAGAACCCCACCATTCCAAAAAACAGCTAACTCGAAGACCAACATTTTCTGCAGGTCCATAACAATAACAATAACATGTATAGCATGTACAAGAGATATTATCAATCTATAAATGCACACAGAATCTGATATCATCAATATTAGGTCATACTACTGATGTAGATTGTCCTCCATGTACTCTGACAACGGGTTCCCAACGGGCATCGCCCTATCTAGAAAAATCACCCAACTTATACTTGAATGGCGTGGCATAACATTAATTGCTTGTTGTTTTTAAAAGCCTGATGAGAGTCTGAGGTTGATATATCTGAGGTTTGCTTCTGCCACGTCACCTTTGCTGAACTCAACACCCCTTATAAGTGCACAGTCTCTCATCCCTTCTTTTTTCTGTGCCTCTTGTTCATCTTTCCCCCTCTCTCCTTTGTGATCAATTCCCTGCCTTGCCACCAAGATATCTCACAGTGTAACGTCCTCTACACTCCCCAGTCCCTCTCTTTGAAGTCTCTGGCTCTTTTATTTTGTTGAACTGGTCAATGATTTGAGTGAGAAGTGAAGGTGTCTTGGTAGATGCTGAATAATGGATGACCCAGCTCTGTATGCGATTCACTCTGTTTTCAAAGCAAGGTGAAGAAAACAACCTAAATATACAGTGTACTGTATAGTAGTACACTTAAGTACTTCCTCTAAGCACAGTAAATTAGAAGTTATCTCTTTCTCCACAGTGAATGTGACAGTATGAAACCACTAGAGCCATGACGCTCAATGCTGACTTAAGCACAAAAAAAAGCAATGAGGGCTAAAGAAAAGCTAGTCAGCAAAACATCAGACAAATCCCTCAGAGGCTAACAGTTTGGCTAACATTCTGTTCAGGATTAAAGAGAATCTTATTTGTTGTAATTATGAAATGCTTGTCTATCTGTGTGTGTGTGTGTGTGTGTGTGTGTGTGTGTGTGTGTGTGTGTGTGTGTGTGTGTGTGTGTGTGTGTGTGTGTGTGTGTGTGTGTGTGTGTGTGTGTGTGTGCGTATGTGCGCGCACACCCAAAAACGTTGCAAATACTGCAAATATACTGTGTCAAAGCTGGAGGCACTGATAGAATAGTAGAGGAAAGACACTTTGTAGAACTACGTTGTTTTGATTAATGCTAATTCACAACATGAAAAATGTATAATCACACCATGACATTCAGGTGAAATGTTTTTCATCCATTCAGTTAATTATATCTGCTTCTGAGATTATTTTCCTTTCAATTCATCAAGAGCTGTATGAAAGCACTGGGAATGGGGATGACGGATGAGATTCACATCATTAACTACTGCAACATTATGTGAGGTTTGGTAGGAACTGCCTCAGTAATGTTCATTTTTAACGATTAATGCATGCTATTTTAAGTCCTTGTAGACACAATAAGCTCTGCCTCAGCAAGACTGAGAAAAAATAAATATTGTTATGTTGGTCTGGAGAAAAATAATTAAACAGAATTGTGAGGAAGGGCTGGGTTAACACATAATTAGCTCTGTCTGGCCCTGTTTAGTCTTGTCTGGCCCTGGTAAGCCATGTCTGACCCTATTTGGTCTTGCTTGCCCTCTTTTTCGGTCTTGATTGGGTAGAAATGATACTATAATGAAAAGGCAGAGTTCCATGGACATGCTGTTCCTGCTTGTCACGGCTCTTTGAAACATCATCTTGCAGCCTCCAGCTTTAAAGCGAATCAGTGATTGTCATAATTTGACAAAGATACATGATTCATATGTGATTTACACTGTTTGAAAGGTAATAGGTGGGGAATATTGAAAAGTTTTGGGGGGTTTGATGTGGCAATTCTCACCACTTGTGTGTTTTGATGTTCTGTTGGTTCTGAAGAATACAACTCCCACTGGGAACGGTATTCTAAAGGAGGAATTAAATAGAAATGCAAGTAAATATGTTGAGCTTTTAACACTTTAACACTTCTGGTAGCACCATTCATTTTCTCTGCTACTGAAAAAAGATTTTATTGTGTTTCATTGGCGTGTTGGTGCCAGAAAAGTGCCAGAGGATTAGAATTTGTTTTTGCACATCAACTGCCTAAACACAGCAAACATTTCTATACAAACAACTATTTTTCAGCTATTTGGCAGACTCAAGTGCAGTGTGGATAAATGACTGCATAATTATTATATTTTGTCCGTTTACAGTTGTGTTGTCTTGTGGTTTATAAATCCGAAGGCAACCTGCTGTTCATAATGGAACTAAGACTGTTGGACATCTTCCATCTAGTACAAAAATAAGACAATCACTTCCTACTCAGCCTCCTAACAAGGGAGGTATGAACAATATTAAGTCAGTATAATTTTATCCTTTTCTTATTCTCAACTAGCCTAGAAAAACCTCATACTGAAAAATGTATTTCTTCTACTAACAAATATCTATCAAAAAAAAAGTGTGTCGACCGAATAATCCACATAAGGTATCTGACGCTGGAATAATCCGCAGGTACTGTAGGTCCATGAGGAAGTGCAAAAAAATCCAGTCCAGTAAGACCAGCCTGACGACATGCAGTGATCATGCCTTGTTCAGCAGTCTGACGGTAGAGGGGTGGAAGCTGAACCTGGTGGTGTTGCCCTTGATGCTGCGGTAGGCCTCCTTGCCCGGCCGCGGTCATTCTAAGGGTTTGAACAGTTTGTGGCTGGGGTGGTGCTTGTCCTTGATGATGCACTGGTTCTTTGACTACACACCGCTTCTTGTACAGTTCCTGGAGTGCGGGGACCTCGCCTGAAAGTTCATTGCCATTATTCTCAGGGGCGTCCTTAAACATCCCCCAGTCCGTATGGTGAAAACGGAATTGTAGCACAGAGTCTGTTTTAAGCCTTTCCTTGTAGGCCGGTAGCAGCTGGATGGAACATTGGTCAGAGCTTCCAAGTGGTGGACGGCAGAGAGCTTTGTATCCATCTTTGAAGGGTGTGTAGCAGTGGTCAAGAGTATTGCCACTGCGGGTACTGAAGGTAACATGCTGGTGGAATTTAGGAAAGACATAAAAGGCGAAGGTACAATACAAGAGTAAAGAAACAACTTATCCCATAAAATAATTGCGCATGTGTTTACAATGCTTCCAATCAAACTAAAATTTAGCTTGGTTCTTCTTAACTTTAACTGTTAGTTGTAAGACTCCCAGAGGATTTAAAGGTAGACCACAATGAAAAAAACAACAACGCAGCAGCAGCTGAAAGACTCAATCAAGTTTGTCACCTGGTCAAATCACTGAGATCAGACTAGCTGGTGTGAACTCTCTGTGATGTTTATATGGTTTCTGTAACCGGTGACCATCAAAGCTTTATGAGCTCAGGTTCTAACTCCTACACACTGTCCAGTAAAGTGGATCCACATTATGTAGCATTTGATGCTGAGACAGTGAGTGAGTTTTACAGCACATTAATGCAGCATTAGTAATTATGTAGTCATGATCTGGTAGGTTTTTATCTCCCAAAGGTCATTATAATCCTGATTTGTTTACATAAGAGCATTTTGAAATGAGGTCTATACCTCACATAATGCAAAGAAATGGTGTATACATTAACCTGAGGCTAAAAGCTTATACATACAAGCAGGAGTTGATAAACTAACAGGCTTTGTATAATAACCAATAAAAGTTTGTTTCTCGATTAGCCATTTAAGCCCTGTATACTTGGTTGTTCGACAAATTGCGATAAAAAAAAGAAGCCAATCTACAAGCACACAATCCGTCACATCGTGATGCGTTTGCACTATTTTTTCGAATTCCCCACAGCTGCCATTTGATTTCTTAGTCAGTCCACTTTCCACAATCAGTTTGCGCTCTTCAGACATTCTCCACACATTCTCCACACATTCTCCACACATTCACTGCACAGGGACTTTCCAGAATAGCAGATCCCCCCATAATGGCCATATATGGGCATGCCCATATAATATGGCCATAATACTGATAACATCTGGGATCTCCATATATGGCCATAAAGGGACAAGGACAGACAAATATACAGATCTCCATATATGGGCAGAAGAGGGACAGACAGACAGACAGACAGACACAGACAGACAGACAGACAGACAGACACAGAGATCTCCATATGGGCACAGAAGGTACACAGACAGACAGACGGTACGTAGAACGGGTATTGTTTCCCAACTTGAGTAGGCCGGTGCCCGACGGGCACAGGTCTAGTGTAAATAAAGAAGCACAACATCCTGGCAGGCAAATATTCTCATTGGTTGACACTGTTTCATCTGCTAAATGATCTTGATACAGTAGAACCACATGGCACACATGTGGAGAATAATCCATGGCTGGTACAATACAACAGAAAACCCTTTGAACGTAAACTGCTGAACATAGTCTTTTAATTAAAACTAATTATTTATAAGATGGATTACATTTAACCTATTAAAACGGCTGGGCGCATGTGCTCTCTATCTCTCTCCTATTGATCTCATTGCTTCTGTCTCATAAAAGACACACACAGTTTCAAAAGCTTTGTGCAACTTGCTTCAAATCAATTTGCCATCAAGCCACGTACCTGATGCTCTGTATCTGTCGGATATCTGGGTCCGTGGCATTGAGTGAAGCTACTAAGCTGCCCACAGGGATGTTCTCCATTCGGGTGACTGCCAAAGGGTCTGGGATGAAAACGGGTCCCTCGTTGATGTCCAGGACCCTGACATGAACTGTGGCAGTGGAGCTGTGGCCATAGTCCACATCTGGAACCAGAGGATCCTCATTCTGTACCTTGATCAGCAGCGTGTGCAACTCTGCGGCTTCATAATTCAGAGGCTTGAAAAGAAGATGGAAGATGGTTTGCAGAGGAGTGGCACGGGATGGAACAGGAGGAGTTGGAGGAAAGATGGCAGAGATATGAATGGTGATGGAATAAGGAGAGGAGAGAATATTATTGCCATGGAGAATAAAGTGGAGATGAGTAAGACGTAGGACAATACAGATGTGCCACTTCAAAACTTCACACGTTACTGTTCTTTCCCTGAAAGTCCCCTGAAAATGCATTTTTTTCCTCCCTTTTCTGCCCTTAAAATGCACTGTTTTGCCCCTGAAAAGAAGTTGTCACTACACACCCCCGTTTTTCCCTTCAACAGACATCCATATACATGAGAACAAAAGAATGTGTGTTTAAGAAGGTGTCAGACTCATTATGAGGCGAAAGGTGATTTGACCAGTTGCTCAAATTAATTAGCATCATAAAAGCAGTGATCATCAAAATAATTCAGCATTTTAAATGCCCTTCTTTGTCCCTCTTATTGCCCTGGGAATCCCCTGAAAATGTACTGTCTTGGCGATGGCAGGACATGTGAAGTTTTGAAGTGGCACATCTGTACCACCTCATAATTAACATCTTGTGGAAACCGTATTAAGGCTGGACACACATCCTCTGAAATGAAAGTATTCTAGAGATGACAGCACAAGGCAATTACACCAGTGTTTTTTAAAGTCATACTGTGTAACATTCATCTTAGTAGTCTTTTGGCAACACTTCTTGTAGCTCCATTGTCATTAGAGTGTTTGTCTATACGGAAGTACTGATCAAAAAGGAATGCTGAAGTCTCCTAGCACCAGAGGATATGTTAGAACTCAATGTAAAATACAGAAATATATACATTTCCGGTGCATTCCAAAGTGCCTATCATTTTGGCATGAGTGTCGGGGGCAGACACTCGTGAATAAAGATTGTGTTTAATTATGTTTAGAGAAGTTGTCAAAAACATAGGTGGTTATTGTGGGAAAAATATATAAGTGAAAGATTATATCGGAGAAAAAAAAATTGCTAAATTGAGAAGTTATACAGTATGATTTTAACTCTGGTACTCCAGACATCCTTGTTCTGCTGGTTTTCCACCCTACTAGCAAGTAAACTGCATTCAAGTCTAACCAGTCTCAGATTATCTAGAATAACATGATACCAGGTGAAAGCAGTTATGTACGTAAGATATAAAAGCAGCTGTACAAGGGGGTCTCTAAGGACTGGAGTTAAGAACCACTGCATTGTATCCTTCATACTCTATTTGAATACTGTACCTTGACGACAGACAGCATGCCCTCGTTGTCGTCTGGGTTGGTGTGGATCTGGAAGCTCTGGGTGGAGTCTCCACTGATGATGGAGTAGATGGCTCTCCATGCTCCTGTGGCTGGGTCGTCCCTGTCGTCTACCGTCAGGTTGACCACTACGCCTGTCGAACCCTCTTCCACGTAGGCCTCAAACTGGGATTGAGTGGTGGTGGTGTTGGTGATGAAGGGTGGAGTGGGGCGAAGGTAAATGGATGAGGAGAAAAAATAAAGTCAAATTACTATCAGTGACATCATTGATAAGAGGTTCTGTTGTTTGAGAGTTATAAAAACAAAGAAACAAAGACATGGCTGTCTACATATCTACGTGTGTGTATAACTAGGTCGGAGTGGCTTATAGTCAGAAGTGGCCTAGAACAAGGGTGTCTAAGTTTTCATCTCCTTTTTTATCTATATTTATCTGTTTTTATCAGTCAGTTATCATTACTCAACTCGAGTCACCAAATGACAGGCTAAATGTTCAAGTAATTAGAGTGCTGCTGAGAAAACATGGAAGTGCTGCAATATAACCATTATAGCAGGTAAACAGCACTCCTAGCATCTGTATAATTTACTGTACTAGAAAAGAGGTCCTGCTAGGAGACATAGAGCTTTACACAGCAACACGAAATGATTTCTGCCTCATTGTATTGTAGAGTGAGTGAGTGAGCGAGCATGCGTGCGTGCGTGCGTGTTTTTAGATTTTGGTCAATGAATTCAGTTATGTTTTCATATGTGACTTGGCGACACCTAGTGACAGCACACTTGGCCAGAGCTAATCAGTCAATACATTTGTGCTGTCACCCTGTAAACCACCCAACAAACAATGGACCCACGGCAGGGACGTCTGGGACCTAACTGATGTGCGCCCCCCACTTTTAAAAATACCACTATAACACTGTTACTAACCTTCATACTCAAACGCATCCAGACACAATGATGTATAGCCCTCCACAGGACTGTTTACTTAATCCCACTCCCGCCCAGTCCTGCTGGATTTCTGACAATTACCGCCCACTCCCACAATGTGTGTTCCACTCCTGTCCGCACCAGCAGTTTATTTATTTGTTCCACCGCCCGCTCCCACCTGCAGCAAAGTTGAAACCGCCCGCTCCTGCGGGATTTGCATCACAGAACCCATATATAGACATACCTAATGAGAAAGTGAGACTCAGAGAGACATAATTTGACCATTTCAGCACCAGGGACAGAGACATAATGACCTCTTGTGTTATACTTGGAAACACAGTAGGACTGTAAACGTTTCAGCACCATGGAGAGAGATACTCTGACCTGCTTGGAAACACGGCAGGACCGTAAACAACATGGAAAGAGATGGTCCATATCTACACAACAGTATCAGTTTCTTTTTTCATATAATTATATGGAAATTGCTTAAAAAGGTGACCCTACAGGTAGCAGAATGGAACTGCCCAGTGATGACATCACTGGGCATAACATGAAGTGTTAAATATCTAGCATTCAAGACCAGATATGTTTGCAATGCTCTGGAAGCCTCTCTACAGTAAAAGGTTAAATGCTATGTACAGTATATTGATAAATGTCCTTGCATGTGTTAATAGAGTTTAGATGAGTTTAGGTGTGTTTACCAGAGTCGACATCCAAAAGAAGGAATCGACTACTTTGAAACAAAGTAGTATTCCATGCATGAATGCCGGAAATCCAATGACAAAGTCATATGGCCAAAATGTCTCTACAGCAAAGTGTGACACATTTCTAGTTCACATCTTGCTTAACATGAGCAAGTGCGTTCTCTTTGAAGAACGGAGCAGGTACAGTACTCAGACGGCCAGATTTGATAAACCATTGTTGATAAACCATTTTGCACATTTGAAGCACCTAACAAGATCCAAATGTGGCTCCTTATTCTGGGGCAAACATTCAACAAAAACAGACAATCTACAAGTTCATAAAGGGTCACAACACCACACATTGTGAGCTTATAGATATTTTCTATGAAGTTACTAAAAAAGGAGGGGGCCTAATAGACAACTGGGGGACTCTGGTCAACAAAGTATAATATAACTGTGTTAAAGTGGTTCCAAACTAAAGTCATTGTTATGAGTCACTTTACAGTGAATCACATGTAAACAAAATTCCTCCTTGCAGATAGAAAGAAAGAAAAGAAAAAGCGTAGTTGTTCAGACGGCAGACAATTTCAAGTCAAGAGAAGACATCCCAGTACAATGAACCCTGAACTGTAGCCTGGCTACAACTACCAACTATTTTAGGTTGGAAAGTAAACTGCAGTCTCCAGGAAATCGCAGTCAAATAGCGAAAATAGCCGATCAACAAGCTCGAGCTTGTAGATCTGTTATTCTCACTACTTTTGTATGACACACTTGTATGATGAAGTAGGGCATTAATTTATGGGGAAAAAAACAGAGATACAAGGTTTCTGCCGGACAGCGACGATACACAGTATGAAAGAAGCGTGATCATGTGGTGTGCATGCCACCTGTGAAGTGTCCACATCTGATCCTTATGTCCATGTGATTAAAAAAGACAAAAGGCTTTCATGCAAAATGAGATTTCATAATTTTATGATATAGCCATTCCCCTGACAAGGCTCCACTGGCACCTGCATGGTGCTGCACCCATCACCACTGATGTGTTTATCAGCAGGACAGATGGATGGCAGGGAAGCATATTCTATTGGGGAGAGAGAGCGAAACAGACACTTCAGAGAGAGAGAGAGAGACAGAAAGGGGGTGAGAGAGCGAGAGAGACAGACAGACAGACAGGCAGGCAGGCAGGCAGGCAGGCAGGCAGGCAGGCAGGCAGGCAGGCAGGCAGGCAGGCAGGCAGGCAGGCAGGCAGGCAGGCAGGCAGGCAGGCAGGCAGGCAGGCAGGCAGGCAGGCAGGCAGGCAGGCAGGCAGACAGACAGACAGACAGACAGACAGACAGACAGACAGACAGACAGACAGACAGACAGACAGACAGACAGACAGACAGACAGACAGACAGACAGACAGAGAGAGAGAGAGAGAGAGAGAGAGAGAGAGAGAGAGAGAGAGAGAGAGGAGAGAGAGAGAGAGAGAGAAGCTGGCTGTCATTTTGAGTGACAGGAGTTGATAAGCCACATCATGGTCTTGTTATGAGGGGCTGTATGGTGAAATAGACCAGTAGGACATGACGTGACATTAGAGGACCAGAGAGGAAGAAGAGGAGTAGAGAGGGACACACAGAGGAGGAAGGCTGGAGGGGAATGATGGCAGCTATCTGGCATGGCAGGGTCATCATGTTGGCATTGAGAGAATGGAACTGAAAAGAGACAAACTGAGAGGTAGGGAGATGAAAGGACATGTTGTGTCCATCTCTTTGTTGTGGTAACAATAGGAGCTGTTAGTTCAAGAACACCCAACTAAATTCACTGGTAGAATGCCAGGCACGCTGCCAAAGCTCAAGAGTAGCACACTATCCCAGAGTGAAACTGTGTACATGAGACACCAGTAAACATTATGTAGATAATATAACTACAGCTGGGCTTGGCAGTTAAAATTAATCAGGAAAAACATCCATCTTCAACCCTCGGGCAAACCTATCAACCTTCCAGATGACAGAACTACCATGGGATTTGAAATAATCTGTTTCTTGTTACCCAGCCTCATGAACATGATTAGAAACTTGCTATGAAAACAATGAATCACTTTGTGGTCCCCGGTCCCCTGAAGAAGAAGACAGCCATGAAAGAATAAGTTAGCCTGATAATAAAATAAAATGAAAAGTTGTGTGATACTGCAGATTACACTGAATCATCCATCCTGAGGAAATATCTTGCTGAGGTAGAATGAAACAGAAGATTAAAAGGGGATTGGGTGAAATCTTACACCTGTCAGGAATGGGATTTCAAAGACTGTAATGGAATAAATTGTAGGTGTGTTCCATATGTATTTCATTTCTTTTTGTCACTGACTATAAGTGTATCATCAATTTAACCGAGCAGTAAAAAAGTTAAATAGAACTTTTCAATTGCTACCGGTAAAAGCAGGGATGTCACTTCTAAAGAGCTGCTGCAAGCTGCAAATTCCCTTCCAAAGTGAGAGAGGTGCCGAAGGGTAACGCTCTGAATAACCACCTACTGTGTGCTCTGCTTCGACAGCACAAGGGACTGCACATTACTCAACTGGAAAAGTGTTTTTACATGAGTAAAATGCTGCAATTTGAGAAGGAGCAACGTGGGCTTCAGACACATTTTTACCATTTACCATCTACAGTATGCCATCAAGCAATCATGACAAGTGATGACCTTTAATTCATCCACAAAGCAATCATACACACTCCAAATGAAAGACAATAAGCCATGCTACTCAGCTACTGTATTTACATTTGTAGGTTGTCTAGTTTTATGTTTTCATTTCTTAATCCGGTTTCTAAATTACGAGGATCACCCTTTAGCAATGGAGGTGGGATGGAGTCTTCCTGCTGGCTGATTTCTGCAGCTTGGGGTTGAGTGGTGAGTCATGCAAAGACTCAACAAGTAGTTCTCTTCTCTACTTGGATCATAACACAGAGCCTCAACCAGCCGTTCTCTTCCATACTTGATGAATCAAACAGCAGTTCTCTTCTCTACTTGATGAATCTTAACAGGTAAAGTAGAACACTCCTCTCTGCAACTCTCTCTATTAAAGTATTTTTTACTCTTTCTCTGTTTCCTTCAATCTTTCTTCTTTCTTCATTTTTGTACCTTTCACTCAGTTTCAACTTTCATTTACCACTGCTACACTCTAGTGTTTCCTCTTCCTCTTTGAACAGCCTGAAGAGACACCTTTATCTTTTTTCATTTGATCTATAAGTGTTGGTGCTTTCACAGAATGCCAGCAGGAGATTCTTCTAGAAATACGCTTTTGGAAAAGTTGTCTGAAAAGAAATGCCCTTAGAAGAATATTTAACTGAATAATTTATAAAGTAAAAGCACTGCTTGTGCAATGTCACGGACACACACACACACACACATACACACACACACACACACACACACACACACACACACACACACACACACACACACACACACACACACACACACACACACACACACACACACACACACACACACACACACACACACACACACACACACACACACACACACACACACACACACACACACACACACACACACACGCATGCAAGTGCAAAGGTACAGGCACAGGCACGCACGCACGCACACACGCGCACGCACACACTCGCACGCACACACACATGCATATGATTATGGTGGTCATCATGTGTGAGGTAAAAAATTAGCCATGGGCTGGTTTGATGCCGTCGTGGAGGTCGAGGGGATAACGGATTTATACAGTATGAGAGGTCTTATCTCCTTCAAACACTTGTTATTTTTTTAAAGCTCCATTTCTCCATGGTTTTAGTAAATGGATCTCCTCTACTGTGAGAAATGAGAACATTAACCAGGACACAACCCCGCTCAGCCCTCTGAGCTGGAAAATGTCCCATCTCACAAGCCTTGACACCCCAATGCATCATGGGAAGGCTTCAGGGAGAGGTTTGGTTGTGGTGGCGGTGGTGTCGGTTGTGTCTCAAACCCTGACAACAGCTATTATGAAGCAGACAACTCAACATTACAACCCATCCTGTGCTTCTCCTTGGTAGAGCGATAGTGTATCAGGAGGTAGAGCAGCCGTTTGGGAACTGGGAGGTTTGATCCCTGGCTCCTCCTCGCTCGAAGTGTCCTTGAGCAAAACACTACTGAACCCCAAAAGTAAGTTAGTAGCCATGGTAACCAACGGTTCCCGAGCCACGTGGCCCATAGGGCAGGAGTCTATTTCCTTTTTCTGCCGTGAGGCGGATTGATGTACAAGTACATCCCCCAGCCATGTACAACTGCTGGCCATGATACTAGCATGTCACAGGGACTTGCCCCCTTTGGTATGACCCGACCGGGTAATGAACCCCGACCTCCCAATCTCAGGGTGGACACTCTAAACCACAGGGCCACTGAGCTGGTCTAAAACCCCAAAAGTACTATTACTCCCGGGCACTGTTCAATAGTTGTCCACTGCTCCGAATAGGTAGGATACGTTAAACTCAAAGGATTCCAGATTTGTGCAAATGTGCTTAGCCAATACCACAGCAACAACCTAGAAAGGGGTGCTCCGCAGAGTGCATATCTCCACCAGGCTGGGTTGCCTAGCCAGGGCTGTGTAAATCATTGGTTGGAACCATCAGGACGCGAGCTGTGGGGGAAATGTCTATATACAACATAACTCTGCAACTTGTGGTGCACCCTATGGCGATGTCTGTATATGGTATTGTATTGTACTCCACCAATTGACCCAAATGTTTTATTGTCTCCGCCAGGCCGAAAGGAATGGCGAGAGAGTATGTTTTACCCTCCGTCCGTTTGTCCGTCCGTGTGTCCGTCTGTGACCAGCTAATCTCCGGCACCGTTGGCCCGATCGCAGCAAAACCGTGCACACAAACCCCTGGATGCCAATTCCGAACTTCTGCCCCAAATTTTTCATATGACTCTTTTATAGCGTCACCAGGAGGCCGATTTGTGCAAAACCCATTTACTCCTGCAGATTTTATCCAAACGTCATGCAAATCGGTACACATTATCTCTATAGTCATGTGATCAGCACGGATTTTCCATATTCCATCCTCATTGGCTAAGGTTGGCTTCCAAAGTTTGCAGGATTGCTCTGTTTTGAACAAAATGCCTCAAATCATGAACGCATCTTGCGATTTCCGTGAAATTTCACACGCATATTCCCACTAGGCCGAGGAAGAAATGGCACCCTTTTCAAATTGGCCTGTTATAGCGCCACCAGCAGGTCTAATCTTAGCAAAACACATTTTTGGAACAAAAGCCTCAAATCATGAATGCAGTGTCTGATTGCCGTGAAACGCCTAAGAAGAAATGACATTTCTTGACATTTTTCCTTTCACATTGGATATTATAGCGCCACCAGAAGCCCACAATAACGTACCTGACCTGGCGGAGACCTGTGCTCCGAGGAGCACTTTTTCTAGTTATATATGGTATTGTACAGTAGACCAGTGGCTGTGTGAAAGATTGTGTAACTCACCAGTGGGTGTGTGAACTCAGGGGCGTGGTCATTCTTGTCTGTGATGGTGATGGTGGCCGTAGCTGTTCCCGTCAGGCCCACCTCACTTCCTGCCATGTCCTTGGCAACGATTTCCAGCTCATATGTTGTAGTGGGAAGAGTCTGGAGGACAAGAGAGAAATTCATAAACAAAGAGACAATTAAACAATGCCCTATCTACAGTATGCACAGATTGCACACATCATGCTGCATCTGTGGAAAGGTCAGGAAACACATTTAATTAAACACAAACATGAGAATGAGGAAGAGAAGGAGGAGATGAGAAGAGAGGTGTGAGAGAGAGAGAGAGAGAGAGAGAGAGAGAGAGAGAGAGAGAGAGAGAGAGAGAGAGATTATATCCTTCTTAAAGGTCTGCAGTATTCATTTAGAAGAATCCTTGTTGCCTACGGTTATGTTCACACTATCTGCCCTCTATGAAGAGAAGCTGCCTAGAGCGCTTTTTTACCACTGAAAAGGAAAAAAAATAAGTAAAATAGAGGGCGTGCGAGGGATTGACTGAAACAGACTTCAGTTTAACTCTATGAAGTGTACAAAATATTGATAACAAAATGTATAACTAGTAGTTGTAATTGTGAAATTAATCTGTTGAACAGTAATGCCATATTCTCACCTAAAATATATAATAAGCTGCCAGAGACGATCACAAAGTCTCTGTATTTCTTCTCTTGCCCTTGTCAGCTATGATTTCATTCTTTCCGGCTATAATGAAAGGCCCAAAATTGGGACACCAGGGTTAAAGTGGTTAACTTTGTCTCCCGGACATAAAGTCTAATAACAGCATCCAATCTTTAGCTAGCAATAGTAAGCTATTACATGGGCAATTTGAGAACAAAGCCACACACAAAGCAGTGTTCAGTGTGAGTGACGGTCTATGTCTCCTTTGACCAAATGGAAATAGAGATCATACAACAAATAACAACAAAACTGATACACGAGAACAATGTTGGGGTAAGTAAGTAAACCTTTGTGTGAAAATAATTTTCCGTTCAGTCTTTTCTTATTTATTGCATGCTGAACATCGGGGTAAATGAAACACTCCAATGAAATGAATAAAAACGAAGCCACCCATACGGCACTTAGAGAGCACAAAATAATAAGATTGTAATAAGTGCTTCACAGGGAGTGATTCCGGCTAGTGGTGGCTACACTTTTAGTGGTACAGGGGTACAATCATACCCCTGTACCTGATCATCTTTACCAGCAACCGTACTGCCAGCAAACAATAACGCTGTTGAAATATTGTCTAAACAAAGAGAGCAGATAGCATCCATAATAATCTAAGTTCCCAGAAGTTCTACATCCATAATGATGACAACAGCAGTAATCATTTTGTTGCAAGAACTCATGTTTAATTTCTAATTAAGCATGAGTTATTACAACAAATGATTAAGCCTCAAAACTAACATGAGGTAGTGGTGGTAAAAGCTAACATTTATCTGTCCTCTGCAGGGCTCCTCTCAACACTGGGGCTGTTAACTGTCATATATGCATCCATCTGTTTTACTGAAAGGTCTGGTGGTGGAGCCCTGCTGCATTGATGCTCCTATGAACATGTCACTCATGTGATCTAACATACTGTACTAGGAATTAGTCCAATCGTATGATTAAAAGTCAATCTCGCAACTTGAAATCTTATAGCGAGATCTTGCGGAAATCTTAGTGATATGAATCTGCTGCTGCCATATAAATATTTTTTGCACACATGCATATGGGTTAGGGTTAGTATTATGTAAGCACAAACCAGCTCTCTCATTAAGATTTCTATGAACGCTCCACACTTTGTCTGCTCAGACTTCTCATCACTTCTCACAATTTTCTCTCTACTTTTCAGTCCTGGTCTGAAGGCCAGACAGGTTTTATGGTTTATGGTTAATGAAGGTCTCTCTCTCTCTCTCTCTCTCTCTCTCTCTCTGTCTCTCTCTCTCTCGGGGGGGAGAGAGAGAGAGCAGGCCCTATTCCTGTCTGCTCTCTTCACTGGTATATTACATGTAGCACTAATTGATTTCACCTTATTATTTTATTTTATTTGGAAGTTGAAGCTGAGGCTAAGGAAGTTCAATGCATAGAAACTATTCAAATTAAACAATATTAAAATACCCATCACTAGCCAAACTACAGCAGCTGTTTTCTAGACATTTTTAGTGAGTTACCTAAATAGGATGTATCATTATGCTTCGTATTGGTATGCTGCGTTCACACTGACAGTTACAAAAGATAAAGCTACATAGCATATAATGTCGTTGTGCCACTAAACTGGCCACTAAACTGGCCACTAAACTGGATGACGGAAACAATTAACGCCCCCAGTGGACAGTGAACCGCTGCTTCTATAGTACGGCAGCAGTGTTATAGCAGTGTTTAACACTTCAAATGGCCATACCTCGGTGTCCATTGCTCTTATCAGCACAACATAGGACTAGGCTTGAAAATCTAGTAGTTTCTACAAATGCTGTATTCCACGGAAGCTTCCTTGCAAATGAGACAGTGCCAATGTGGGGACTTGTGCGTCACCATCTTGGTTGAACCAAATGTATGCAAATAACAGTACAAAAGAGTATGTGGCTTTAAAACTTGACAATAATTTAACATACCAGCTATGTTCAATACCGCAAAATGATCCTTTCAGGTACAGATAAACAACCCATTGAACTAAAAAAAAACAAAAAACACTGAGGTCAAGAGGGATTAATCCCTAAAGTAGAGATTACTTAAATCAATAAACAAACAAATGAGCAGACAAAACCTGACCTGCAACACTATAAAATTGAAAATAATACATGATCATGGTAGGGTTCTCAGTTCTCACCCCTGATTGGATAACATTGGTACCCCAACCTGAACATGTATTTGCTGTTTACTAAATAGCTTGAGAGACTTAAACTTTAACATGTTATCCCCCCAAATGAATATCACCTACAGCACCTATAAATGGACAACACTCTTTAATTACTTCTTCAGCTCAGGGCTTCAAGCCGTTCTATGAGTGTGTTCTGCTTGCCTTGGTAAACGTCCTTTCAAGCAAGTCTCCCTCAGGAAACAGGAAACTGTTAAGAGTTTTTTTCTCAAATTGTGCCTGACAGAGGTGTCCCTCACAAGCAGCTCCTGATTTATCAGACACTCTGAGCAGATGGTGCCAAACGCACGCACGCACGCACGCACGCACGCACGCACGCACGCACACACACACACACACACACACACACACACACACACACACACACACACACACACACACACACACACACACACACACACACACACACACACACACACACACACACACACACACACACACACACACACACAGAGTATATGTATGCCGACCCTGTATACATGCACACATGTTGGCCCTCCAGCTGGAGAGGATCATGGCTGTGGGACTCCTGCAGTCTCTGTGGTGTCTAAACACATTGAAGACTGACAACGTCTCAATAATTATCTCATGTCCACTCTACACACTCTGCAACAGTAAGATGTTCACGCTAAAGTACCGTGCCCACCACCTGGGGTTTCATTCCTCCGCGGTGCCTATACATCTAAGGTCCAAGCATACAATGTGGCAAAAACAGGACACTCATGTATGAACTTAAATGGCGCCTGCGCAAATTGGCATTACTAGGCATGCATGGCTATGGTTTGTGTCGTGTGTGTGACCTCAGGCCGGAGCTCTGGTGAGTGCATATAGTGTGAAGATGCTTTAATATACCAATTTTATCAGATGGCATGATTTATACATATATAGCAATCTTTTAGCTTGTAAAATTGTGCCTGTCATTAAGAAGAAAACACTGCCCGTCGCTGCTCTATTTGATCAAATAAGATGCCTTCACACCTTAAAGTCGACAAAGAAATCAAATCCAAGGTGGATGCTTTCAGAGAACGGATCACTAGAGAAGCAGAGGACCTTGTTGCAAATGTTTTCCCAAGGAAGTTATTGGAGCTGGATAACTTCCTTAAAGATCCCTGCATAAACATCTCTGAACTGAAAGAGATTCACTCGGAGATAAACGTGACAGTGGCCGATGAATTAGAAGTGCACAATGTCGGAAAGAGGAAGCTTCCGGACAATAAGGGGGATGATAAGACTGGTGGCATGATGAAGAGCAACGCTAAGCTTGTCGACCTGATTGAAAAGATCAAACCAGAGATCAGGACACTCATAGATAAATGCAACACAGTTAAAATGTGGGTCCAGCTGCTTATTCCCAAGATAGAGGACGGCAACAACTTTGGCGTGTCAATCCAAGAGGAGACGGTTGCTGAACTCGGAGTAGTAAGGCTGGAGGCAGAATCTTACCTGGGCCAGATATCAAAATACTACATCACACGGGCACAGAATATGTCTAAAATAGTAAGATTCCCACAGGTGGAGGACTACCTGCGTACAGTAACAGAGATCGATGAGAAGATATACATCAGTCTGAAGATCATAGTTTGTGAGATCAGAAACTATTATGTAACCTTACATGACACGATACTGAAGAACATTGAAAAGATCAAAAGGCCCAGAAGCAGCAATACAGACTCGCTATACTGATGTCCGTCCAACCATTGCAACCTCATCCCTTTTAGCCACCTGCCTCTGTCCCCATCATGCTAGTTTTCATAGCCCAACTACAACAAAGCCCGACGGATGGACGGACAGACGGACAGACAGACAGACGGAGAGAGGGAGAGATGGAGAGATAACGTTGAAAGACAATCTGAAGCATGATTTAGTCATACAAAACCTTTTGTCCATGTGACACGAGACTGGGGCTACAAAGCCAGAGCTGTTTTTTTTCTAGATCTGGAGCCCACTGTCATTGATGAGGTGTGCACTACCTGCCTGTGGACACTAAACAAATGGAAAGGAGATCACTGACTTGGTGTTGGACATGATCTGCAGTGTCTGTCGACTACTGGAGTTCTCCATCTACTGTGCTCCCCAGGTGTCCAGTCATATTGGAACCCTATATAATTCCATTCTGACCACCCACACCACCATAGAGCAGTCTGTCCATGACTTCAGTCTATGACTTTAGGCCATCTATGATATCTTCTGTAATAACGTCGACATGGAGCCTCCCACCCTCAACAGGCTCAGTTGTCTAATGCTATCCTCCATCACAGCCTTCTTTTGTTTCCTTTTGGCGCTCTCAATGTTGATCTGAGACTGTATAACCTGGTTTATAATATATCTGGCCCAGGTCCAAACAGCTGTGTGCATGTTGAGCAACACCACTGCTATTGCTAGGTCCGAACCCAGGTCCGAACGGCTGTGTGTATGTTGAGCAACACCACTGCTATTGACCACAGGTACGATCTGATGGATGCCACGCATGCTTTCGTTCACTATTACACAGCCATGGAGAAGGTTTATGATGAGTTTGGAGTTGACTCCACTGAGGCGGGAGAGGAAGATTACGTTGCTTTGCTGACAGAGAGATGTCAACTTTGTAGCATGTGGAGTAATTTGTACACTTTGATTCCAACAAGAATGTTAATTTTTTTAAATATTATATTCTTTTTCAGCACTTAATTTTTGATACTGACAGTGAGAGAGAGAGAGCAAAGGTGGGAGAGGGAGTTGGGGAATGACATACAGCAAAACAGAGTTGGATTCAAATTCAGCAATAAGGACTATAGTCTTATTTATATGGGCAGCAGAGGCTCAGGAGGTAGAGCGGCCGTTTGCCAAACGGAAAGTTCCCGGTTCGATTCCCAGTTCGATGTCCTTGAGCATTCATATTGTAAAGCACTTTGGATAAAGGTGCTATATAAATGCACCATTTACTATTTTATGTGATATGTGCTCTTACCAGGTGAGGAATCGAGGTGCCCTCTAATTTTTTCATCAGACTGCTAGGCAAGAGATGCTCGTCAGGGGACATTCTGGTGTTTCTTGAGGCCGAGGCAAAGAAGAAGAAAACAACCCCCCTATCCCACCCATACAGCCACGGGGAGAGCTTTGATTTGGGAGATTGATTGCACCTGCCCTTTGGGCTTGCCTATGGCAGAATCCTGAGAGCACATTGGCAGTATCTGGTACAGCTGTGAGCTGATAGCTGTTGGAGAAAAGCAAGTTGTGTATGTCCTTTTGTAGTTTAAAGCCCGTTTTGGACTGATGTAATGTTGTTTTTCCTTTGGGCTTCTTGTCGGTTGTTCTTTTGTTAATCTACAATGTCATTTTGTTTAGTGAAATAAGGATGTGTTATGTTTAGTGGTGTCCTCACTGGGAAGTGAGCACACGCATGCCCTCTTTGTGTTTTATTCTATGGGTGTGTTCGGATATGCGAACCGGGCGTGCACTCTCGTATTAGTTTGTATTAGCCAGTGCGCTCAGTGCTATCTATCCGAAGGCACCCTATATATTCTCTGCATGTTATGTGACTCTCACTACTTTCAAAAGAAACTGTTAAAACTTAATATTTTCAGCTTTTAATAGTGTCAAGTGTTCCACTTATTTTTTGTTGCACTCTTTCATAATTTTACCTTGAACATTTTTTCAAAAAGTTTTCATATATTTTTTTACGTTTATACTTTTTAAAGTGTAAGTCTATAGGGAAAATGATGATAATCTCAGTGTTTTTTTTGCAGTCCTACTACTTCAACATGCTTTAACTTAGACTTCATGTGAACTTTAAAACGTTCAGCTATGGGACCTGATTTGAGCTGTTAACATTTTTTATACTTTTATACATTTTCAACCTCTTGTGTTCTCCCTGTGTTTCAACCTTGCTGCTGTTGCTCTTGAATTGTCCTTATCTTACCTTATATTATTTCTCTCTCTCCTACCACACTGGTTGCCAACAGTGTCAAGAAACGCTTCCTGCACCCACTGTGTACCTCTTCAGTCATGATTAATCATCTAGACAATCTTTAATTACTGTAAGTTGATAGCCATGTGAGGATCTTACTGTATCTGGGCAAGTGATCAATTTCTTTCATCAGTCCCACAAGGCACTCACTCAGTGTTCACTCACTAGAGCAAGACCGAAGGACAGAGGAAAGAGGAAGAGTTATGGAGTTAAGAGTCTGATATATTAGTTTCCTTCCAAAACAGTGATGTTGACTCCTTCCATCTGTGGTGTGCTGTTGTCCTCAATCTCCAAGCGTGACTGGACAACACCTCACATAGTTGTTTTGTTTGAGGCAAATTATTTGACTTTACACAGGGCATGAATGGGTGCATTTCGCCTTTCCGACATGTCGCCTTTCCGACGTTAACGAACCCTATACCTAACCCTAACCGCACGCGGAAGCCACTAGTCGGAGTGGCGAGATGTCGGAATGGAAGGAGCACCCCGGCATGAATATGTATTTGAGTCTGAAAAGGGTAGAAGAAAATTCATCAACCTCATTCAATTAAATCTCTCTCTCTCTCTCTCTCTCTCTCTCTCCTGTAAAGGAAATAAATGCTTGTACATTCCAAACATTTCTCAGTGTTTGACTTTCACAATTAAACTGAGTATAACACAAGGAAACAAGGCTTCTCCTATGTTTGCCCTGACTTTACAGCATTTACAGAGGTTCCATGAAGCAAATGAGAGAGCCACTAATCAACCTTTTGAACAAGGCAACGTTGAGCCAGCCTTAGTGCTTAACAGATTGAAAGTGCTATGTTAATTTACGGCACCGATGATGATTAATGACGTACACATTTCAGCATGCAGAATAGTCAGGTGGTTGACTTCTGATGCACAATCTTGTTTATGTAATCCATCTTTGATTCTGAAGGAGGCCATCTGTCAGTTCATAATATTTCCTTGTGGGCTTGCTTGCCAACTAATTTAAATTATAGCTGCCAACGTGATATCAGTATGACGTGGTCTGGATTTAGTTGTGTAGTAATTCTTTTTTTGTGACCAACTTTTTATTTTATTTTGTAAAAGCTTTTCAAAGGGGAGAGACATTACATGATATCATAGTTGTGTAGTAATTCTGTATTTCATGATCTCTCCTTTTCTCCCTCTCGCTCTACCTCGCCTTATGCTCTTTGAAAACCTTGCAGATTGTCTGTGACAGACCACAATTTATATCAATATATATTTCATTGATTCAGTGTATTTATAGATTGTGAATTATTTTGATTCAGTGTACAATATTGATAGTGAATCACATTGATCACATTTGATGAGTGCAAGGTTAATTGAGAGCTGAAAGAGAGAGGCAGGGCTAATCCAATCAGGTGCTTCATCACACCATCAATTACACAACAGTTAGATGGAGACTTGGGAAATAGCCCCCACAATTACCACATGCCCCCCATGCTAAGAGAGAGGAAGGTACATAATTGTGTGTGTGTGTGTGTGTGTGTGTGTGTGTGTGTGTGTGTGTGTGTGTGTGTGTGTGTGTGTGTGTGTGTGTGTGTGTGTGTGTGTGTGTGCGTGCGTGTGTTGTGAGCCCAGGTGTTCCAGTTTAATTGTTAATTAGATTAGTGCAGATCAAACAGGGGTGGTGTTGTTCACAGGGGATTGGAGGTGTTGGGGTTCCCACCGGGGCTACATGTCCAAATACTCCTCTCTAACCACCAATTAACATGAATTAATCATCCCATGGACTCATTTAATTGGTTCCCCTGGAGTAGGATGCAGATTTGTATTTATTTAGAGTTATAATAGGACAAGGAACTATAAAGTTAGAATAAATAAAATAAATATGGTAGCCAAGTTTAAATAAACATTGAAACAATCAACGATTGGATTTGACATAATTGTCTTCAATTAAACAAAGACAAAACTGGAAGAAGAACAATTAAAAGTCAGCACTCAGCTTCAATTCGGTCATGTAAAAGCCACAACCCAAGCAAAAAATCTTGGTGTAGTCATGGACACAGCCCTGAATTTTATCAGCCACATTAACACAATTATAAAGTCAGCCTACTATCATTAAGAATATACTGTATCAAGGATTAAAGGAGACTTAGAGAAACTTGTCCAAATTCTTATCACCCCACTTCTTAGATCTTTACACTGGCAACCTGTCTGTCAAAGAATTTGACTTATAAGCATTGCATGGTTTAGAGCCAAAATGCATTTCTGATCTTGTGCGGTATCAAGAACCATCTCAGGTCATCTGGGACAGGTCTGCTTTCTGTCCCCAGAATCAGAACTAAATGTGTAGCAACATCCAGTCTTTATGCACCACATACAAGATCTGGAATATCTGCAAACTCATTAGTTCTTTTAAATCAAAGCTAATAATGTAAGGTAATCTTACTACTGTTTTGTTTTTACTTTTGTTGTTGTTATAATCAAGTGTCCTTTTAAAATTGTGCTCTGTGTCTTCATATCGAAATGCTTAACGTTTTATGTAAGCACTTTGAATTGCCTTGTTGTTGAAATATACAAATACACTTGCTGCCAAGCCTAAAGAGAGGTGGGTGTTATTACAATTAGGCTAATGCAATGCTGTATAGATTATAAAGTAGATTTGTATAATTGATGTCCATGATTACAATGTCAAGTTATGGAGGATAAACGACAATAAAACTACAATACCCATACAACCACATCATGATAATGGCTGTGATGTATTGAAAATGGTGCACAACTGCACATAATTGTACTTGTTTCCCAGAATTAGGGTTGTGATGTACACTATACCGCTCAATATTAAAATGGTTCAATACACTCTGAACACAAAATGTTGATATTCTAACAGTTATTACAGCATGGCATGCAAATGTTTCAGCTGCAGACAGGATATGTCTCCAGAGAGCCATAAACACAGCCCAGAAAATAATTGGCCTCTCTTCCCTCACTTGGAAGACACCTTCAAATCATGCTGCCTCCTCAGAGCCAGACGTATTCTGAAAGATGTAAGTCTGTAATCATCTCTTTTCTCTGCTGACATTTGAAGGCGCAGCAGGGCCTGCAGCCCCAAAAATATCTTTCCCCAAGAGCCATATCACTGAACTGAACTCCATAAAACCCCCCAAATCATCATAACACTGCGCAGCCACAGGACTAACTAGAAAGGGGCGCCACCCCAGGAACGGACACTGCGGACTGGAAAGCGCTTGAGGTGTCTCATAGCCTGGGGCTCAAGGTTCAGAAAGATTTTTTTCCCTTGCGGCTGTCAGAGTCCCGGACGAGGACAAGGACAAAGAACAAAAAAGAAAAGGAAATGAACAAAACAAAAACGGCACTCAATCTCTAAAAGTATGGCGTAGCTGCTCAAAATGTTACTTGCACTAATGAGCAAGTGAAATAAGCAAGTGAATTTGATGTACCTACAGTACTATGCGTACTGTAGGTATGTATGCCATATGTGCAAATTGTCTCTAACGATCCTCTCTCTTCCTTTTTCTGCACATTCTCCATTGCTGCTGAAAAGTTTTTACCCCTTTTGACAAATGACTGTACCTCCACAGACACATCTGAAGTTTGCAGATGACATAACTGTAATGGGACTCTCATCTCCAACAATGATGAGTCCTACCGAAGACAGCTGGGCCATCTTGTAGATTGGTACGCTCATATCAAACTTCTGCAAGAACTCTTTCCGTCTTTACATTTCCTCGGGATCACCGTCACCAGCACCCTGCAGTGGCTCAACATCTTGCAGCCCACCCTGTAGAACGTATTTTTTCCCCCACGATTTTTGTAACCCATATTTTCACCCAGTGCCAATTGCCTAAGCTGTAATCCTGGGCACTACTCTCCCTCTGCCAGCCTGGGGAAAGCCCTGAACTGAGCTCATGCTTCCAATGCATGAGGAGTGAGCAGGCTGCTTCTTATGGCCTAACAGGGGGGAGTTTCCCCAGTAGGACGTAGCGTGTGGGAGGAACACGTTATTGCAAACCAGTTCCTTTCCCCTCCATCAGGCGCCCCAGCTGACCAGGGGGAGGCAGTATAGAGACCAGGATTATTGTGAGGGTACCTACCCTAGGGGACACGGGGAGAACATGCAAACTCCACACAGAAAGGCCCTTTCACCAACCCCACCTAGGGTATGGGCACTGATAACACGGAGGAGAGGACACGCCCCCAGCGGGAATCAAACTCAGGTCCTTCTAGCTACCCTGTAGAACTACTACTCAGCCACCATCAATAGTGTTCTGACCACCTCCACCACCATCTGGTTCCCCCTCAGCACCTCTCTGTCCAAGACCAGGCTGCAAATTGTAGTCGACTCCACTGGGAGGAACATTATCAGCTACCGACTATCAGTGACCAAACCACCGGCAGGGCAAAGAAGAGGTTGCGATGGACCGCCTTCTCTGCGCGCCACCAACGCAGCTTCTTTCCCGAAGCTATCCTGCTCCTCAACAAATACCTCGAGTTCATGCAGAATTTTCTCTGCAGGCGTTGAGACACTTCAACTCAACTTTATTGTCACATCACAGGTTTATAGCTGTAAAAAATAAATAGAAAGTGGGTCTTACAAGCTCCAATCACTTGCAGTTTCAAGACAGGGGGACAGAAATGAAGAAATAAAGAAACAGAAAACTGGTTGTCAAAATGAGTAGTGTAACATGTGTACATGAGGTGCGTGGTTAAAAATAGCGACTGGAAAAATAGCGACTGGAGTCGACTGGAGTCCCCCAGGGGTCTATTCCAGGCCCCCCTCCTTTTTTCCCTCTACGCCAAAAACCTTTGGTGAAAATAGCAGATCTAAAAGCTCACAACACGTCACGTTGCAATGTGTTGGGAGCTTGTAGACCTGCTATTTTCGTTGTATGTTCGTCCCAGAATACCCTGCCAAGCCAAAGTGCAGTAACTACGTTTTTGGACACACCCACTTATTTGTGTATCCCAAAGTTCAAATTAGCCTTCGTGATTTTGGGGGATGAACAATTACCTCAAGAACAGATGTACATTTATTGTAATATCACTTATATGCCGATATTTCAAACACAGTTCCTAGGTACTTATAGTTGATACCTACAAGTACCTAGGAACTGTGTTGACTCCCATCTCAAGTTTGACAAAAACATTGAGTCTCTCGCTAAGCGGGGCCAACAGAAAATATATCTACTTAGGAGAATTAACTCCTTTAAAGTGTCAAAAACCATCCTGTGCACTGTCTACAGGTCCTATATTGAGAGTCTCATAACCTTTTCCTTTATATGCTGGTTTAACGGTTTGTCTGTGAAGGACAGAAACTGCCTCAGTAACATCGTCAAAGTCTGCTCCAAAATCACTGGAGTCAAGCAAAATGACCTGAACACTCTCTGGAAGAGGAGAGTGGTCCAGAAGGCAAAAGGTCTTATAGACCAACCTGACCACATCCTGTCCTCTAACTTCTGCCTCATGCCGTCAGGACGGCGATACAGAGCTTCTATCTGCAGTACAAACCGCTACTCCAAGTCCTTTATTCCGTCAGCCATTCGGCTGCTAAATGCTGATTAATAACTGAAGTGCTTTTTTTATTTATTTATGTGTGTATACCTCAACGACAGTATGCAACTATTTAAAAACCTGCACTATGTATATGCACATTATGTACTTTTTTCTACTGTGTGTTCTTGAATTACATATATCTATGTCTTTTTATATGCACTGCTGCTCTACTCTTAACACAAGGAACAATGTACAATGTACTAGGTCGATCAATCTGAGCGTTCTCTGTTTCGTGTTTTTACTGTTGTTCTACGTATGTCTTGTCATGGTGAGATCTGTAGAAACTGAATTGCCCCCTGGGGATAAATAAAGTCATCTGAATCTGAATCTGAATCTGAATATTTCATTTGGCTGACCAACTGAATCACTTTTAAACCCATTTTTCAGTGATTTCCCCCCCCCGTAGTTACTGCACTTTGGCTTGGCAGGGCAAATAGGCCTTATACATAAGTGCCACTGCCAGTGCAGCAACAGCGGAACACACCTGTGCAGTCATATATACACAGAAAAAATATCCTGTGTGGCGAGATACACACAAACACACACTCATCGGTAACCTGGACACAAATTGACAAAAGCACTCCCAACCTCTGCACAGAAGCACTCACATCACTATGTTTTATTCATCAGCTGTCAAGGTTGGCCATTAGTGACAGCATGCTGCTGGTTGTGATCAGCTCTGGCAATAACTGGAGCCATTATTACAACAATAAATGTGTAGCACAGCACATTCACTCAGAGTTCATGACCATACACCAGAGGCTACTACTAGCATAATCCTAGTTATGATGTTAAAAAAGAGCCCCTACAACAGTCAAAGTCATAATCTGTACAAGAACAAATATTGCACACTTAATGCCCTATTCCATGGCCATATGTGAGCCAGCACAGATAGTCAACCTATGGGCGCACATAGTAGAGCTCAAAAACGATAAAAGTTACTTAAACTCTGATTCAGAATTGAGAAAGCATGAAGCAATGTGCACAGCTTTTCTCAAAGGTTTCTTATAAGCTTTTTCTTTGTGTTTAGTATTGGGAGTAGCCTACGTAGTATTGTAGGATGTACTATGTTCTTTCTTGTCGCTTGTTGTCTGTACTTTTACCTTTTTAAATGCTGGCCCTGGGAGCTGATGTGCTCCAAAAATGCCCTATGCATGCATTCACGCAAATGGCAAATAAAGTCTATTTTGATCTTTTGGTATTTATTTCTTTGTTTACTTCATGGGGCAAAAGTCTTAGCTGGAGTTAACAACATGACAAATCCGCACTGCCATGGATGTATTAAAGCAAGCAATTCTAAGACCCAACAGAAATGTAACATATTGGATATGATTATTTAATTTTGTATTTATTTTAAGTACTGTACACTCAAGTTGTGAAGGCCATGCCTATGAAATGGCAATTACATTGCTCACTTTAGGGAAGAGAACAACGCTGAAAGTATGTTCCAGGGATTTGTTTCTTCTCTGCTCCATTGAGGAGTTCTTTTAACAGAGAGTAAAGAACTATGTGCCACGCCCACATGCTGAGAGCTAACGTCTGTCTGATGACTGAAGTCTGTTTCACCCCTTCATCTCTCTGTGAGGCGGCAGAGGACAGCTTGGCTCATAGTTACTGGTAAATGTCATCACATATGAGTATCAGTGATTTGTACTCCTGCAAAGAGAGTCCAAATAAAAAATTGTGGAGCCCCTTGATGAGTGCATACTTAATGAGGCTCATGCATACTAATGCTGCTCTCACACACCATACCACTCATTTCCCTAAAATAAACACATCCAAACTCTCAGCACAAGCCAGGGGAAAACATTGGGAGCTACTTGACCATCATTACCTACGCTATAAGTTGTGAACAAGTGGTGACAGCATGGAGAGGCACAAACACGTTGATGTTGTCTAGTGTTTTCCACTGCCACATTAGGACCAAAAAGCTAAATGCAGCCTTAAATGTATGAGCCCAACTAATTAGTGTGGATGTGAGCTGTAAACAGATATCATTTGTAAGAAATCTAAGGCATTTTCTCATTTGTCGGATAATGAAAAGCCAACATGCGCACCGGGTGTTTCTGTCAACTCAGTGCCATTCCAGTTGCATATCAATAGCGCTATTAACATTCCCTCACTGTCAACGTGGAACGTGACAACGCATGCCTCAGTGTAAGCGTCGGACGCCAAAGGCACCTGACCAAAACAAATACAAATAAATATAAACACATGTCATTGACACATTTTAATCAAGACAATCTATATATTATTCACTTAAACATTGATTTTCTTGCCCAACGCCACCAACAACACTTTTAGAGCTTCCTGAAAGATGTGGTCATAAATGTGACTGTTGGGATTAAACGGATGTCTAACAGGACACTGCTAGTCTCCTGCTGAGACATCATTAAGTTGTCTAGGAAAAACGACACAAAGTGATGAATAAATCAGCCCCAGTAGCAAACTGAGAGACCAGGACCCCCCTCTGAGACACAGATGAAACTACTTCTGGTACTGACATACATGGCAGAAGACAAGACACACACACACACACACAGGCACGCAGGCACACACGCAGGTAGGCAGGCATGCACGCAGGCACGCACGCAGGCACACACGCAGGTAGGCAGGCACGCAGGCACGCACGCAGGCATGCACACAGGCACGCACGCACGCACGCACGCACGCACGCAGGCACGCACGCACATAGATATATATAAAGGCTAGATGACTCACGCGCGCTGCTGGCCAATGGAGTACGACGTCGCCACATGGCGGCCATCTTGGGACGGTCATTCATAACATTATGTCTATGGTGCATATACTTTGAAATAACCATAGCGTGCTCAATTTTCATCCGATTTTCAAACGGTTTGGTGTTTTGTAAACACCAATGATGTAGTTATGATATTATTGTATAAAAAAAAAAAACATGATTATAATTATAAGTATGCAGTATCATAACTACATCTTTGGTGTTTACAAAACACCAAACCGTTTGAAAATCGGATGAAAATTGAGCACGCTATGGTTATTTCAAAGTATATGCACCATAGACATAATGTTATGAGTGACCGTCGCAAGATGGCCGCGGTTGAGCTACGCTTGCGCCACCCCCTTGAGCCATCTAGCCTTTATATATATCTATGCGCACGCAGGCACGCACGCACGCAGGCACGCACGCACACGCAGGAGTCATTATGGACTTATCTGGTGTGCACAATCAGAAGCACATACAAAGACGTCATGTGGCTCACATGAGTCTGAAAGATACAGTGGGGTACATATGTTAAACAATACAACTTAATTCGCTTTTCAAGCACCACTGAAAGTTCTGCTCACTAGGGGTTGCAAGTGATGCATGTACCGTACTTCACTTTTTGACTTATGTGAGCTGAGCTTGCATTTGAACACACACATTTGTAGCTGCACTTTGACGTTTTGAACAACTTACTGGTCCATTTCCTGGTACCACTGTATTCTGTATGAGGATGCTTTATTTGACATCCACCTGATTGGACTCACTATTATGTAAATGGTCTCCAGCAGCATCTGCTTGGTAGCAGGAGGAGAATACAGATGCAGGCAGGTTGGTATTTAGAGATGCTGCTCACGTCTTTGTTCTGAGCAGCTACTAAACAACATGACCACACCTACAGCAGCTACAACACTTCTCATTCTTCAACTGGATTGATTCTCACCAACTACTGGCAATCTGACTCATCAATATCCACAATCACAGCCTCCTAAAATAGCAACAATCTCAGGATATGTGATTAGGATGACGAATGAGGGAGAAGGAAATAAGTTCACTGATGTTGTTTCCTTACTTTGAAAGTATTTACCATCCTGAGTGCTAATTTAACTATACACACACAAGTTTTTGAAATGTATTATACTAGAAGTTCGGGCCGCTACGCAACGTACATACTGACAGATTCAAATTGTATTATAGATAATTGAAGGGAATATATATATGCTTTGCAGCCTTCAAACCTAGTCGTATGTTGCGCTGATAAGAGCAATGGTCACCGAAGTATGGCCATTTGAAGTGTTTGAACAGTGCTATAACACTGCTGTCAAGCAGTGATGCACTTCCAGCTCCCAGGTCCACTGTCATACCTGTGCGACCCAGCGTTCGGGAGGTGGGCGGGGCTTCAGCAATTACAGCCCATCCCGTAAGACCACCTACCATTTTTGAAGCCTTTAGCATACTGGGAACTGTAGTTATCGGTGTTTAAACCCCAGTCAATAGGAACACAGAGGGGGCGGGGTTTAAGCAATAACAGCCTGGCTCTATTGGCCGTCAAAGAGCACCTACCGAGTTTGGGGCCTTTAGCATGCTAGAAACTGGAGTTATGGCTGTTTAAACCCCAGCCAATAGGAACACAGAGGGGGCGAAGCAATGGTGCAACCTGTGGCGCCTGGTCCCTGGTGTGGCTATTCTGATGGCAGACCCCTGACTAGTGTTGGGGACAAGTTTGGTGCGGATCGGAGCAACGGTGCGCCTCGCAGGCTCGCATGTTAAGTTTGTGACGTCCACCGTACGCCCTCTAGGCAATTTTAATATAGAATATATATATATATATATATATATATATGTATATACACATACATACAGCCTATATATTGTAAATACTAGAAGCTCGCCCCCGCTACGCGGGGGCGAGCGTCTAGCCCGCGGCCACGCCCACGTAGCGCCCGCGGCCACTTGGCAACTCATATAAGTGGCGTAGCGTCATGAGGGCCAGTGGGGCCGTGGCTCGGTCAGTGAAGACCCTGTAGTGCGGATGATATGTGGCATAGAGGGGCAGATTGTAAATCCCCAGAGGAAACATCCGTGGGCTACCATTGGTTCAGCGATGTGTGTGGTCGCCCTGCGGCCCCTCCTCCTCCACCAATGTGCAGTATTGAGAGCCCTGACGTCACAACAATTGGAGCGATGGGCACTGCACTCTGGTTGGTTAGGGTACACCTAGGGCCCAGGTAGAACCCAGTTAAAGCCTGCATGGGCAAACCCAGTTAGGACCCGCCTTGGTCCCACATAAACATGGCTAGTTGGGGCCCACCTAAGGGCCAGGTAGAAGCTACTTATAGCCTGCATGGGCATCGCAGTTGGGACTGAAGTGGATGCCGCTGACATTGCTGACATGGGGTCCATATGGTTTAGCCCACCTTGAAACCATATGGGAACTACGCTGGCATGCTGGCTGGAATGCAAACGCTGCATCATACCTGTAGTGTTTAGTTTGATGTTGTGTGTGTAGCAGATATACCTGCAGTGTGTAGATCAATGTCCATATGAAAGTCAATGCCCAGCAGTGTTTTTTTTTCTCCAGCAGAGTTTCTAGTGTCTCTGTCTCTCTCTGGAAGAGGTTGCACATGAACTCTGCAGCCGCACTGAGGCGCTCCAACACAAACACTCTGACATTAAGCTGCTTCACACAACAAACATCAGCACCACGCTGCTGTTTGTCCAAAAGACACAATATCTCCTCTCCTCTCCGACGTCATATCGACAGCCGTACAGACTCCTTTTGACACATTTTACCTCGTTTATCCAGCTTTCACTGACTCTCCACATCGGTCTGTTATAGCGCCACCATGAGGCTGATTAGAGAAATCTCAAGTGGAATTTCTTCCTCGGCATAGTGGGAATGTGGGTGCAAAGTTGCACGGAAAGTGCATGCTGTGTTCATAATGTGAGGCATTTTGGTCCAAACGGAGCAGTCCTGCAGACTTTGGAAGCCATTTTAGCCAATCAGGATGGAATATGAAAAATCTGAAAGAGCCTTTTTTTTAATGACTGTGGAGATACTGTGTACCGATTTGCGTGATGTTTGGGCAAAATATGTAGGAGTACTGTGAGAAAATGTGTATAGCAAAAAGCGGCCTCCTGGTGGCACTGTAACAGGGCCATGTGAAAGAAATAGGGCAGAGGTTCTGAATTGGCATCCAGGGAGTGTGTGTGCACAGTTTCGCTGCGATCAAGTCAACGATGTGAGAGATTAGCTATCACAGACGGACGGACAGGGGGTGAAACATAGTCTTGCGCCATGCCTTTCGGCTTGGCGGAGACAATTTAAAAACGAAAGTAAAGGAAATGACCATTTCTGCAACAAAAGTAGTCAACAAACTATACTATAAAAACATGGGCCACATTGTCAAATAATCTAAGAAAGAGGCAATCATGTAGAAAATAGCCGATCTACAAGCTTACAAAGGCTCTCAACGTGAGGCGTTGCGAACTTGTAGATCGGCTATTTTCACAATATTTACTTGTGGAACGGAGTCAAACAGAATGGGGGGGTCCCCAGATCAAGTACGTTTATTTGGGGGGGGGGCGGCCTGAAAGGGTTGATAAGCACTGCTCTAATCTGAGCGAAATTATCTGAATTTACTACATGACCATAATGCAGCCTAACATGCGTAGCACGGGGCGGTCCTGCCATTACGTTAGTTACTGTAGTTGCTGTGGAGCTACATAGTTCTCCAGAAGACACACACAAACATACACCATCTACAATGGACTAACTGAGCAGCAATATTGACATTCACCACACGAACGTGCATTGTTGACAAAGTGATTGCACAGCCGCTGCAGGCATGACAACCACGTTAGCGTTAGCGACATGGCAGCTATCACAGCGCCCTGTCCGTCGTCGCTGCGACTGACTGTGATTAGCCTGGGTGCGGCAGCCTGCTTCGCTACGTTCGGCGGATTTTTTTTTCTCTCTGGAGAGAGAAAAAAAGTCCGCCGAACGCAGCGAAGCAGGCTGCCACCCAGGCTAGACTGTGATGGCTACAGCCATAGATATATAAACACTACAGCGAGCTCTCTGAGATGCCATTGTCTGGAGACTGCTCTTAGCGTGACACGACCAATGAGAGTGAGCGCTGTAGTTGTTGCTAAGATACGGTGGCGTCTCTGCCCCATAGCTTGTAGATCTCTCACGCATGATTGGCGTAGGCTGCGTTGCCAGGTCTGACTGTTTGTATAAGCGATTGTGGGCTTATTTGGGTGCACTTTTGGGCTTGTCGTTTCCATAGACCACGGCAGTGCTTATTTCTTTCCCGTGACCGATGTGGCAAGAGAAGGTGCAAAACGAACCATCCGGAAGTAGATTGCGAGATGAAATATATAGCACTTTTTGATTATTAGAGAAGGAGACACATGTGAAGGTGGAAAATGAAATGTAGGAGATTATATAGTTTTTCATGAGGGATTTTTGTAGCAAGTTGTGAGAGAATTGGGCCACTCCTGTGGGCGGGGGGCTGATTAGAACCATTGGGGTTTGAAAGGAGACGCTCTCTGTTTGAGTGGAAAGATAGGGTAGGCCTACGTGTTTGTGTTAAAAGAGGGAATTGTGATCCAGTTGATTTCTGAAATTGGCCTCCAAATGGCAAAGGCTGCCAGTGCCACTACAGGTATGAAGCAAAATGCAGTGCAGTGGTTCATTCTTTCTTTTGAGCGGTGAGCAATTTTGACAATTCCGTGGATCCCCCCCTAAGTAATGAGATCTCAGCCCTTGCGCAAGCAGCCAGAGGTCAGACACATATTGATTGATCACTGACAGCTGGACTATGGTTCTCACATGGTTCTCCAAACACAGCTTCACACAGAGAAGAAGAACTTCCAAACATGTTGACAGTGTGTTGAACAAACTTCACAGTGGGAAGTTTCAACCAGCTTAAGTTACTGCATCATGGATATTGTATCTCCACTCTACAGAGACACCAGGGAGTTCTTCATCTCTGTTTCTCTCTTCTCCCGTCTCTCTCGCTCTTTTTCTGCCTCTGCATGCTGTCACCATGTGTTCTGCTTCTTGTCATTTTTCTTTCCTTCTTTACATACCTGTCTACTTCCTGTATCCTGGTCCCCTGTGTGTCTCTACCTGACTGCCACACTTTCCTTCAGCCTTCTGTTTCCTCTCCCTTTGTGCAAAAACTGTTTTATTTATCAGCAGGCTTTCCTTTCTTTCTCCATTCCCTCATCCCTCTCTGTTCTTCTTCCAGGTGTAACTCATCCTTTGAACAGATGACATGATAAAGCGCTTCTGTGGGCTGTTTGTGGATATTATAGCTACAGTTCATATAATGTGGCCAGAGTATATTAAACAGTAGATACAATTTATAATACTGCATGTCCAGTAAAAATTACAGATAAAGGTTTTCACGTGCCCAGTGGTCGCCAGTGACATTTGACTTATGTCATCTAGCATGGTAACATGGGTGAGTGAAACAATATGGATAAATAACTATCACAATAATTCATCAATCACCATTCATTTAGAGCAACATAGGGGAAGTCATGATACACAAATGCAACAGGTTCTAAAGGGAGATTGATAGAAAGAGACTCTTGAGATGAGAGACATGCATTTAGAACATGAATCACCACAGATAGCATATTTTCCATAACACTAATGTATGTTATATGGCACCATGATGAAAGAATCTGAATATATCCACTTAAAGGACACAGAGTTGCTCTTGATAAATGCAGCACATGCTAAGAGTCCATATCGATCTATTTTTGATCTATTCGTGTTGCACACTGCTTCTGTAGTCCTATATTCACTGGTCATATTATGCATTGATTCTGTAGGATCCAGCCACTTCAGATGAATGCCCTGCAAGCAAATATAGTAAAAAATAAACCTCTTCCAGGTACAGGGAGAATAATGCCACTGAAAGCGATACCACAGATGACAAGGGGTGGGGGTGCATTCAATTCCAACTCACACTCAGACTGGAGAGAAAATAGATTATACTAAATGAAAGTGAAGGTGGATAGACAGAACGTTTAACTCTCAATTTGACAGTAACACAATAAAGACCAATTTAAAAATCTGAAAAACGTCATGACCTCAGCATGTACACTTCTTTTCTACAGCAGAACGAAACCATTAAAAACCAATCCTGACTGCTGACAGCTATGTCCACGCTATAGGAAAGGCAAGGTGGTGGGGACTGCATCTATAGGGTGGTGTCTATAGGAGAGATGATGAGGTGGGGGTGCTGTATATAGGGTGGTGCCTATAGGGGCTGCACACTATATAGAAAATGCATATTGCAAAAGAGATTATTTAACTTGTTTTCAGGTTTCTGTATCCGTTTCAACAATCCAGGTATAAACAATATTTTTATTTTAGATAATAAGAAAACGTTTCAAGCACAGCACTGAGAGTGTTATGTATCCATTGTCAATAGCAGCTGTTTACTTATCCAAAGTCACATCGTCATCGCAATATTCAACAATGTCATTGCATATTGCATGTTTTCCTAATATCGTGTAGTCCTTGTGGTATCTATAGTGTGGTGTCTATATGGTGGTGTCTACAGGGTGGTGTCTATAAGTTAGATGAGAGATGAGTCCTGCTAGCATTGTCTCTGCTGTAACAGGACCAATGAAGCAGACTGGATGTCATCAGTAAGGAGGACACTGCATGGGGGAGGGGAACAATACAATTATAGTGTATTGAGCAGCAGCAACAACAATGTTTTACAATCAATGCACTTTTTCATGGCGAGGCGAGCGGCTGAAATAAATTCTCTCCTGAAGGACTGTTGACAAATACTCTCTATGCTCAGATCAATGATGAGAGGGGGAGAGACATGAAAGGCAGGAAGAGAGGAGGTGAAGAATGAGCGAGGGTGTGAGAGAGATGCACTGTTGAACCTCTCTTACTGAAGCTCTCTACCAGAACCTCCTGAGATGGCCTTCTCGGCTGATACAGACAATAAGCCTCTCCAACCTACTTACTTACTTTACTTATATTATGACTATAATATCACCAGAACCTCCCCGTCATTACTGAGGCCCTCGTGTCCACTTCATTCATCTACATCTCTCACTCTTCATCCACCCTTCATCTGTCTATTCCTTCATCTCTCATCATCTCTCCACTCCGTCATCTGTCGCTTTCTTTGTCATCCACCCTTCATCTCTATTCCTTTCTTTCACTCTGTCATCCACCCTTCATCTAGCTAGTTTTTCCTCTCTCATGCTGTCGTCCTTTCCTCTCTTCCATTCCCTCCTTCCTTCCTTCTCTCCCCGCCCTTTCGAAATATCCTCAGGAGGACACAGAATTTTGAAAAGGTCTCTTTAGCTCTCTGTGTACAGAGCAAATGAAACGAGCCAATATTTGACAATCTATTCTCGACATTTATCTTCAACAGTGCCACTTCAGCTTAGCTTATTGTGGACAGATTTAGCATTATAAACTGTAAAGGTTCAAACCTTTTTGTGGTGATCAAGAGGGTAACCAGATAAACCAATACTGTAAGAGGAGGTAAACATTCTGAAAACCCCAAATCAAATCCCTCTCTCTGTCTCTTTCTCGCACGCACGCACGCACGGACGCACGGACGCACGCACGCAGATAGAGATTTATAATATCCATTATAAATACAGGCTTGATTCACTGTGTCTCCTTGAAGTCCCTCAGTTTTTAAAACATTGCCTGCATCATGAAATAATTTCTGTCTTATTCTTGTCAGCTGTTTTACCGTCACATAATGACACAATGGCATCTTATTTACATTCTCTCTCACGTCTCTGTACATCTTGTGTCTGTCTGTTGTCAATTCTGTTACTTGCTGTTCTCTCTGGTCCCAGAATCTCATTCACTCTGGCCGTCTGCGAGACTCAATTAAAACCAACAGGGAAAGATTAACAAACACACACGTTTACCCATAATGCCTAGGGGCACAATTTATCTCAAGCAATGTGCAGCTTGGGGGGGAAAAGTGTGATTGACACCCCTAACCTTCATTGGGATGTAATCTTCATCTTTAGCACTCAGAGATCTAATTAATTAGGAGGAATCTCATTTCCTCACTAATGCAACTGGACAGAGGTGTGATAGAGGAGGGAGAGAAGGGAGGAGGACAGGCGGCAGAGGGGGAGGAAGGAGGGAAGAGGAAAGATTGGGAGGGAGGAGGAACGAGGTGGCATCATATTTCATCAATGTTTGTGAAGGATGTCCACCTTGTTCATTCCAGGAAAGAATAAGAGAGTGTGAGGTATTCCGTTCTAAACATTACCTGAGAAAATCAAGCAGCTCCTCGATCATAATCGAGAATAAACATTTACACACTGTGTAAAACATTTTAAAGAGCAACTTAGTAATAGAAATAGTTCATTATTTTATAAACAATAAATATATTATGTCCAATCTACTCTGGTGAATATTCCAGTTTTGATACGCATGACAGATGTTTTGATGGGAAATTACACACTCTCTGTTTTCTCTCCATCACTTGACAGTTACACACAAGTAATTTTTTTTTTTTTTTTACCTGTCATGAACTGTCATAATATCACTGATGAATATTTGACCCCACACAATGTCTTGTTGTCCAAATGTTGCTGGAACAAAATGCCACTTGAGTATGCATTCTTTTGCTTTCATAAAACAAAGGAGAATCTCACTTGCAGGCAGCTGTTCCATTAAGTTGTCTGGCAGAAACCGTTACTGATTAATCAACTATGAATTAGGATCAACAACACTGGACAAACACAACATCTGTCTGTGAGCAGAAACACTCCTACATCAGCATTGGAGGCAGATGTGACATAAAGTTGTCTGGCAGGAAGCTACTGTAAATCACTTCAGACCGATGAACTAGGAATGATGGGCTGTTGGTGAAATGCATGCTATTTTGTTGGCTGTGCCGCAAATGTGGCTTTCTGCCTGGAAGGCACTGAAGGCAAGATATACATACATAAATATATCTGCTGTCCGGCAGAAACCAGCTAACTCCAAAATGTTCATTTTTCAGGAAATTACAAAAAAAATTGAGTTAGGAGGTTTTGTTCATCACTGATCAGAACAGCTAAATTGACCTCAAAGCTCACAATAAGGTTGGAGGTCAAAAGGGGGTGGAGCCTGGAGTCAGCAAAACCAGCTAACTCCACCCCCCTTTGGTGGACTTAGCTGGTTTAGCAGAAAGTTTGAGGATTTAATGGAGTTAGCTGGTTTTATCAGAAGCACTTTTTAATACTTTTCATTGCTGTTCAATAGCACTGATTTATGGAAAGAAATGCAAAAGCAGAAAAATTGAGTTAGCTGGTTTCTGCCAGACAGCAACGAATGATCCCATAGCTAAATATAAGATTATCACTCCTACAATTACAGAACTACACTTTGTTTTCTTCTTCTTTTTTTTTCAGTGCAGCACTCTCCTTTGATTGATTGATTGAATATTTCATTAAACAGAAATGCAAACAGCACAAGTACAGTCATACAGTACACATAGTCTAAAAGGATCACACAAAAAAAGCCCAGTGGACTTGTTTCCACTGAGGTCCTGTATTAAATTCATCAACATATATAGCATAAAAAACTAACACCCAAATACAATATCATCACAAATATAAAACACTATATGTACAGAGTAGAAAATAGGGGGGGAAATACCTTTGTGAAGTGATAACTACCTCCCCTTTTGGCCTCCTGAAAGATGGATTTTAGGCCTGTTTTAAAGGAAGCCAGTGACCCACATTTAAGGGATTGGGTCAGGGCATTCCACACTTGGGTAGCAGTGCGGTAGAAGGAGAATTTACCCATGTTTATTTTATAGGTGGGTGTTACCAGATCGTTGTTGTCGCTCCCTCTAGTGTTGCGGCTGTGGGTGACGCTCACTTTTTTGAGGTATTTAGTCAGATATACGGGTATTGAGGGCATTGAGGGCAAAGTCGCATTGACTATCTTGGAGGCCAATCCCATTTGTAATTGCTTAACCCTGTCTTCTACCCTGAGCCATCCTAGGCTAGAAAAATGTGTTGGAAAAAGGTGGGTCATGGGCCCCAGGCCGAGAAGTAGTCGAATCAGTTGGTTTTGGGAGGTTTGAAGCTTAGTCTTAAGTGACATTGAGATGATGAAAAACCAGGAGGTGCAAGCATAGTCAAAGTGGCATTGAATGAGGGCTCCGGCAAGAGTCCTAGGAGCACTTCTGTTGATAAAAGAGATCTTTGGGTTCTATGATTTACTTTTTTTCCCCAAAGATCTTTGGGTTCTATGATTTACTTTTTTGATCACCTTTGATGCCATGCTTTCACCTGTCATTTTGGTATCAAGGATACTGCCCAATGATACTGCCCTCAACCTGCATTGTGGAACAGTAACGGCCCTAGTATGCTTCCTTGGGGAACCCTGCAGTTCACTGGGAGGAAAGAGGACATGGTTCCACTGATGGTTCCACCTGCGTCTCTCCAGATATTGAACTGTGGATTTCAGTTACCTGCTCGTCTGCTTGTCTTTCCAATTTCCAGATCATAATGAGAGAATCGAACAATTTAGAAAGTGAAGCGGTAATGACATCTTATCAATGTGGTTCCTGTGCTGTATTATTTGCATATAAATTACATATAATAATACATTCTACCTTGGAGGAGTAAATATTTATGTATCGTCATGGTGACACCAGGGAAACAAGCTACTAATTGAAGAGACGAAAGCTTTATGTGAGGACTTGGCATTCAATTACTGTACGTCTCTGTGATCAGATTAGGTGCTGACCTCAGACATGTTTGAAAACAACATTTTGCAGAGCGGTGGATGCTGTAATTTAAACGACTGTTTGAAGATCAGGTTGAATGAAATCAGTATGACCCAGGAGTGATTGGATGTCCAGAGCGAGGCGTTGATAGAGAAAGAGAAGACAAAGCAGAGATGATCAGATGAAAACAGACAGGGAAACAAAGAGATAGAAAACAATTAATAGACATGAATGCATGAATGCTGTCTACTTTAAGAGTGGAACCTGCCAAAGCCTGTGCACCTGTCATTTATCACAGCCTGAAGCAATCCAAATACGCTATTGAATAGGAGACATGTTGTTAACAGCCACATGTCATCAAGAAATCACACTGGCAAGGTGCCACCAAAATAAACACTCGACCAGTTCACCCATTAACTACTGCTGATCAGTTATAATAGTCTTGATTTATCCAATCACCTGTGTCATTCTAGTATGTATTTGCAGCTCACTCCATGAGAGACGGAAGCCAAGGAAATTATGGAACACAACATAAAATAACCTGCTTTAATAGGTTGCGCATTGACATTCAGTGAAGAGTTAACATTTTTCTTAATGAGACTTGATGGAAAGTCATCCACCAGACTGAGCACCTGTCTTCTAGACCCCATCCCCTCCTTGATCTTGCAGATCGCTGTTTCCCAAAGAGTGGGACCAATTTTTATGTGTTGCGAGAAAATATCCCTTTTATTTTTCCCCTCAAAAATGAAGGAAATTCCATAAAAATGTAGTGAAAATAAGTAGTGAAAATAGCAGATCTACAAGCTCAACAATGCATTGCATTGCGATGGGTTGTGAGCTTGTAGATCAGCTATTTTCACTATTTTGGGTCCTAGAGAGACACCACATTTCACCTTTGGGTCTCAAGCTAAAAGGTTTGGGAACCCCTGTTCCAGATCATTGCCTCAGATCTACTCACATTCACTAGCACCGTCATTAACACATCCATACGTTCAGGCTGCAAGTCAGTCAGAGTTAGTCCACTCCTCAAGAAACTGACCCTTGACCCCTGTGACATCAAGAACGAGTTGTTTCTAACCAGTTTTCTCTTCATCTCTCACATAATAACTTATTGGATCCCAACCAGTCAGGATTCAACTAAGCCCACTCCACAAACAGTACTTCTCGCAGTTACAGAGGCACTCCAAAACTAAGGTTCTCTTCTTCCCGGGAAAATCCTTCACTCAGCAGGATATTTCCACTTCCATCGAAAAAACTACCCGCTGCTGTTCCAACTTCCAAAGCCTGGGTGTGATCCTGGACAGTCAGCTGTCCTTCAAGGCATACATTGCAGGTATCACTCAATCCTGTAGGCTTGACTATATACTATGTTCCTGGCTCCTCAACTGTGGAATAAACTACCCCTGTCTGAAAACCACTTCATTGGGGTACAATATTGCATATTCACCATATTGCATCATTGTAACATTGCTACTGATAAAACACATCTTAAGTGAGATAACAGGAAAACTTATTTTAGACTTTATTTTACTTTTTGGTTTTTCATAAAGGGTAAAGATAAAGCATGACTACATATAAATGGATGTAGACTGTTGAGCCTCTCATCTCTTAATCGTAATAATGGAGGAGATCGAGCCTCCATGTCACAGATAAAGTGAGAAAATCACAGAGCGAGGAGGAGATAAATGTGCATATCAAGAAATTATTTTACACCTCAGAGAAAAACATCAACCTGACAAAATTGATTTTCCAATTTTCTCCGGATTTGCTTTGCGGTTCCCCGAGGCAGGGGATGTGTCAATCCAAACACACTCACAGCTCACATTGAATTATGTCCAAAACATTTAGAAGAGAAAGGCACAGTGTTTTGTCATCTTTCTTTCCATTTCACTCTCCCTCACTCACTTGCATGCACAAATGCACACACACTACCTGATTGTCAAATAACTGGTTGTCTTTAAACCTATCAGACCTACAGCAAAGACACTTTAAAATTCAGTCCTCTCCACGTGTCTCTGCTGACTGACTGTGTATTTTGATCAGTTCTCTTTCAACAACGTGCAGCCAGGCAAGCTACACCACAGCTCAACCCACCAGAGTAGCAGTTTAAAACATTCATGCTGCATACTAATGCAGGGTGGATGCAAGGTGGAGACGGAACACCGTTGATACATAAATGAAGACAGGAGAGCAAGGAGAGAGTGGTGCTGCAGAGGCACACTGTGTAAGTGCAAATACACCTTGTGCTGCCCACTGTTGGTGTATATTGTAGCCACCTAGTGGTGGTTTTGCATATGTTTTTTGTTTTTCCACCTAGCTTTGAACTTGACTAGTTTTTCCAGTATTTGTTCAGTGTTTGTATGACAGTATACTGTAGAAGAGCGCATGCTGAAGCGCCTGTTAATTGGTTAAGCCTCAGAAAGCATATGACTTACAAGAAGTAAGAAATAAGAAATAAGAAATAAGAAATAAGAGAAGTAAGAAGTCAGAAGTAAGAACGTTCTTTAGGTTTTCTTGTAGTATGTTTTTCTTTCTTCTGTTATTTAGTTTTTTTTGTGTTATCCAAATATATGCTTGTAATCTGAGCATTTTAAAAGGCTAATTGTTAAAGGCTAAAGCTAAAAAGCACCAATTAACACATCCACTGCCAGGCCCGTAGTCCTACGGGCCGTTAAATCCAACCGTTAACTGCCGTTCCCGTAGCCCGTAGTCCCGTAGTTTTCCCATGTTAAATCGTGCAGGTGCAGATTCCGGATTTTTTTTGCACTTCCGGTCTCGAAGTGGGCGGACCGGAAACGAAATAATACTGTTTCCGGTTTTTCTCCCGCCTCCGTTTCCTGTCTAGCGGTCAACTTTGGACGCCATTATCTCTGGCTTGTTGTTTTTCTCACCGCATCCACCATTTTAGCGTTTTCCTCTCGTTCTCCAGAATGCAGTGTCGGATCGCCGCACGGTTTTCAGCGTTTTGTTCGGTCGGGTCCCGTGTTTGTGTCGAACCAAATGAACGCGGATTTTAAACGGATTTAGCGGGGCCTATGACGGAATCAAAAAAACAAAAAAGGTAAGAAATTGCTTGGCACTACGATGGACGTTCTGAGATTAGCCGATGGCAGTCAATGTGTTAAGCTAATCCACCACATGGTTTTCCAGCTGCAGGGAATTGGTGTACAGTATATTATGCCAGTGCATAATAACGCCTTATGTTTGTTGACAGCAGTTTGATTTATGTATGTTTTCATTTCTGTTGCATCATGTTGTTTACATTTAAACAATGTGTTTACAATGTTATTTCTATTTTATGTATGACAGTTTTACAACTTCACCTGTGTGACAATAAACAGCCTAAAATTCAACTGGTTTTGTGTTCACTGCATGGGAAGACTGTTAGCTATATCTGCCAAACTAGCCAGTCAGGGAGTGCACCAGCCGCTACAACAACTTGTATTCATTTCAAAACCAATAATGTTCTATATCAGGACATTCTGACTGGATGAAAATGTCACTTGACATTGTGGACGAAAAATGTATTCAGATGACAACACTGAGGGATTTACTTCATCACAGGGCTTATGTTCTCACAAACATAAATTTGGCCTGGGAAGTGTACTATAGTGGATTTTATTTCCTTTGATTGCATGGATTTTAAATCAGAATTCTGGGATTTCATCTCCTCGGTGATGAACTTTTATGGCATTGCAGGACAACTTGATACCCGTGATAACAGGACAATATGTTATTGCAGGTGAAAGTGCTTTATAAGCCAGAGTTAGTTGGAATGAGTATATCTGAAGCTTGATGTAGGCTCAAACCTTATGAAAAACATTTGAGGGACATAAACAATATGATATTAAATATTATTATTATTTTTTTAATTCATGGTGTAGATCCTTTAAAGCATGTTGCTAATAGGTTTGTGGGCAGAATATCAAACATGATGACAATGTGATTCTTCCAACTCATAGAAAACGTGTGGGTTCTCACCTGAAGACATGCCGACTTTGAGGAACCTCTATCTGAGAACTTCGAAGGTTATTGTCCATGGAAAATACAGAGACAGGAATGGATTTATTGGGGCCACAAACAGGCTGACATTTTGGCTGTGCATTTCCCTCAAAGCCATACCCCGCATATTCAGAACATCAACCTGCCAGTGATCTCAATAAATCTCAGACCCAGACAATAGAGGCCGTTCTACCTCCTCTGTTTTTATTCCATGGAGAGACACCCTTTGAAGTATTCTGTGATTGGCTCATGCACTATGACATCACAGTAAAGCGACTTCATACATGTCTGGAATTATCTGAGCTCAACAAACCTCATCAAACCAATACAAACAGTGGCGTCACCGTGTTGGTTCTCTATTAAAGCAGTCTACTGTAACTAGGGGAGCAGCTTGTTGGCTGCTGTGGTTCCAGCGGTTCCGGATGGGAGGTTTTCAGCCAGGCTTGTTGGACACATCCAGAGCTGGTGGATGAGTGTGTATCACTTCAATTAAAGCATGCTCTAAGTGTCTGACAACAGCTAATATGCCTCTTCCACCAGCGAGTCCAATCGATGATCTGGTATTCGTCAACCTGCTGAAGAAGCAGCATCTTGTTTTCTCACTGCAGTTAGAGGAGGAATGAAGAGGAGGTCCACTCCTTTCTTTGCTTCCTCTCTATGGTAGCTGGATATTCCAGCCGAACAGACGAAATGTGTTCGGTTTGGTCGGGAAATAACTACAAAATGACGTCAGTCAGAGCTTTGTGAGGGCCTGGCCACATGTTGTTCGGCTGTTCTGCACCTCCAAGATGTTCTGACTATCCAAAGTAGTTTGGCTACTTTGATTGGCCAGGTTGGGTGGGTGGGATTTTTCTGGTTAGGCCTACGGGTGCTGCACTGCTGAATAGAAGTCGCAAATCAAAGTTTTTAACAATCAGCTGTACATGTACAAGTGAAATCAATGAAGATTGTGCAACTACTATACATGGCATATTTAATGTAAAAAATAATGTAATGTCTAAAATGTATGAATGATGATATGATATTGGTCCCCACTCCTTGGGGTGATTTTTTGTCACTGTATATTTGCACATCCGTGAAATTTGTCCTCTGCATTTACCCATACTCAAATAATCACTAGGAGCAGTGAGCAGCCATTGTGCGGTGCTGGGGAATGGCTGCTCACTGCTCCTAGGATGGGTAAATGCAGAGGACAAATTTCACGTATGTGCAGATATACAGTGACAAAGAAACACCCCAAGGAGTGGGGATTTACAAACAAGCTGCTGTGGGTGAGCTACGAGTGGCTGCATTTCTCCTTACTGTGTCTGTCTGTGTGCTTTGCTGCGGCTCTCTGGCACTCGCTGCTCAATCAAGCTACAAGTCTCACGACAGAAGCCAACCTCCAGGAGGTGCAAACAACACCTCTGTAATCTCCCCCTGAGTGACAATAAACACTATTGGAAGAAATGGCAAAGCCTCCGTACCTCCATGAAAGATTTCCCACAGCGGCAATTTCCCACAATTAAAACCAATACACAATATGTCAGTGGCCTGAGCGGACATAGGGAGCCGCAGTGATGCTAGGCAGATTCATTGATCAGATTAGTGGACGGGGTCTAGCGTTCAAAACTCACAGGTTTCGGGGCAGTATGTTTTGGCATTTGTCTGACTCTGTCCAAAGTTTGTCTTCGGTTGAGCCAGCCCTGAACTGAAGAAAGTTCATCTGTTCAGCTGGAGTATGCAACAGCATGTAGCATGTGTCAGAGCTTCATTACAGAACAGAGAAACACACACACACACACACACACACACACACACACACACACGTTTACATACATACAAAAAACGCAAGCATGCACACACACATACTATATTCAACTACCTCCTTCTGTCTTCACTCTTAGTGAAAACAAATTCAGTGTGATATTAAGAAGGAATGAGGACTACTGTTTGTTAAAGAATAGTGAAGCAGTGAAAACAAACTTGCAAAGAGAAACGCCAAACAACGCAGGAACGATAAAACGCATGCACGCACAAGCACACACGCACACACTCACACGCACACGCTCATGCGCATACACACACACACACACACACACACACACACACACACACACACACACACACACACACACACACACACACACACACACACACACACGCACACACACACACACACACACACACACACACACACACACACACACACACACACACACAGATCATCAATGACACTCACCACTCCAGCCACAATGTGCTCACTCTGCTACCGTCAGTCAGAAGTTATTGCAACAGCAAATGTCAAAATAACAGACTATGGAACAGTTTCCACAGTCAAGCTGCTGAACAAGCCCTGTCGCCATGTCAATCACAGTACGCTCCCATTACACTGGCACTATCCCTTTATGCATAATATGAATGTGAAACTGTGTGCTGCTACCTGATGTCTTTACTTGCACAATAGTCTGAGGTAGCCTACTCTGCATTTATTTTTTAAGTACACTTTTTTCATATATTGTTTGACACCTGTAAAACGATGATGTGACAAAGACAGCTAAAGCCCACCCACCTCTCTGTCCAGCAGCAGCGGGGAGATGACGGTGACGATGTCTCCTCTTTCTGGGTCGATGTAGAACATGTTGGGCGAAGGTTTGTCAGGTGACTGGCTGATGATGTTGTAACGCAGCACAGCGTTGTCTGTCGTAGAGTCATCGGCGTCAAACGCTGTCATCATCATCACCGTGGTTCCTGAAGGAGACACACCACTGAATTCAACACTAATACAATCTGTGCTGTCTTGACAGGAAAAGCACCTTAAGAGAGGTGTTCTCAAACTTTTTAATTTCAAGGACCCCCAGTTTGGCACGGATTAGGGCCACTGACCCCCATAACTCTGAGAGTGTACAAATGAAGAACGAAGAAGTGGGACTTAACCAGCAGTGTTGGAGCAATGCTACACAGTAAAAGTCTGGTGTTAATATAACTCTGATGTTAATATAACTAATATAAGTGTACAAATCCCTTATGGATAATTTCTTAGTCAAAAGACAGTTTTTTTTTGGGGGGGGGGGGGTATGTTACTACTAGGTAACCAAAATAAACGTGCGTTGCGGTCATATTGGGACCTTCAAACAATGAGTGACTCATTGGCCTAAATACACTTTGTTCAAGTGTCTTTAGAATGTCTGTGCTCTTAATCTTTCACTTTCCACATTTGAATTGCATGCTGTCTCAATTATACACCCTGTCTCTATTCCCATAGCTGTGCTCAATCGTCCCCCAGGTCCAGGCATTTCCTTGAAGAGCTGGACACTGTTATCAGCTTCTTAACAGAAGATGGCATTCTACTATCCTCCCAGTAGCCAGAAATGAGATGGATATTGTTATGGATAAATTCGATCCACTCAGGGTGAAGTGTAGAAGGTTTCATTTTTTATTTCGGAAGAAGAAAAGCAAGCAGCAGGATAGTTTGCAGCACGGCACAGCCACCCGACTGTTCTCACACCTCCCCTGGGCGCTCCTCTGTCGCTATAAGTCCTCTCTCCTAAGTTCCAAGTCTCCTTATAGTGTTCCCAGGGCTGCTATTCTTGCATTAGTAAGGTGCTCTTAAATGGTCATATTCTCTATGTTGGCAAGCATACACTAATAGATATAACAACCATGGTTAAGCTGACAGAATAACCTGTTGAATGCCCTCCATACACAAATAGCAGCACGAGTCTATGACTGGACTGCCTGCAGTGGAATAGAACAGCCTGACAAGGTTTTTATGAGTGGTTACACATACACATTAATACAAACATTTATTTGCATTTCAATATTTCCAAGGTGTATGTATCACAGGTGTTCCTAATTTTTGTCTGAAAGTCAGAGGCACGTTCACACGGGGAATCATTTGCATTGCTCCATGCCCCATTTAAGACCATAAAAAGCAACCGGAAACATCAACGTCGGACCAAAAACGTCACCACCACTCCTCAAAATGGACATATCTACAAGCTTACAACGCGGCGGGATGCACCCACTTGACAACTTGCAGAGTTGTATAAAAGTATAACTTTGTAACTTATAAAACTTGGAATGGATATTATATATACCCTTTCTACTGAACAATTGCTCGCTCATCTTTGCCGAGGTAAAAAGATGATGTTGGAATCCGCCAATATCTGATAAAAAGAAATCTGAGCTTTATTGATTACTGAGGGGAATCTGTCCTTCGGACGAACCCTCCACTGTCCTACATCGGAATTGGAAATGGAGTAATGGACACGGCTAGATTTCATCCATACTGTATCCTCATCAGATGGTAAGACTACGTTCATGTGATGTGGTCAATATAATAAATGAAAAGCGAGACATTGGCCTGAAAGTCCAATAGGCGAAACTGTGGCCACAAGGCAAACACACTGAGGGATTTCATAATTCAACTCTAAATGCTCAACTGAAAAGAAAAAGAAATTGGTTGAATTTGCATCATGTGTATAATATGCATACAAGCAATACATTGTTTGAATATATTTATTTTCTTTTTATATGTGTTGACAAATGTTGGGCACATAGTCATACATCTTTTATTTGCAATTGATTTTGCATGAAGAATAAGGCATTCTAATGACATAGAGAGGACGTCCATCAAAATTCACGGACAAAAATATTGATAAATCAGACTCATAACATGGGAATTTGCGTAAAAGCCCATAAGTACAACATTTTGGCGTAAGCAAGCTTAGTGAATCAGGCCCAATATCTAATGTAACCGCTATTGACAAGTGGTTAAGGACTGCATCCTAACATTCAACAAATGCATTACAGACATATGAATTGACCTTCCACGGACAGAAGACTGACTTCTATAACAGCCCAGCAAATCAGAGGCTTACCAGACATTTCCTCTGGCAAAACATGCTGACTCTGGAATTGATGATTTAAGATGATGCGGGTCAACCACATGAGATGAGACTATACCTCTTTGGTATGCGGTCAGGTTTAGGCCTGGCTCAGGGAGCCTGCCAGAGCCAGATTAACATCCCCCAGGGTTTTTTAATTTTTTAATTGTACTGTTTGACCCCCAGGAAGAATAATCACTGCTGAGGCAGTCACTAATGGGGATCTAAAATAAACAATAAACTGTATAGGTGACTTCAACCTTCCCGTAGACAAGTTACTTCTCCTCGTCCTCTTTCAAGCTTATATTCTTCTCCTACTCAGAGCTGGTGATGTCTATCAGCCACCACTTGATGGAACTTGAGGTCTCTAAACTCCCCCCCCCTCTCTCATCTTCTATATCCTCACCTCTCTTCCCTCCCCTCCCTCTAACTTACTCTGCAACCTCCTCCTTTTTCTCCACCATTCCAGTCTGTGTCAATGCCCTCTCTCCTCAAAACTACCACATCTGCCTCCACCAGCTGCTTGGTTATCTGAAGCCCTCAATGCTGAGCGATCATGTCTCAGTGCAGCTGAAAGGTTGTGGCATAAATCTGGGTGGGAGGTGTCCTCTGCCCACTTTCATTCACTCCTCTCTGCCTTCTTTCTGACTCTCATTATCTACTGCTAAGTCCATTTTCTACCGTGCTAAAAATAACCACCGGAAGCTCTTCTCCACATTCTCCTCCCCCGTCTACCAGTTCCCCCTCATCCCTCTCACCTGCTTTGATAAGAAGCTTGGTGCTATCGGATGCCCTTTCCCCCGGCTTCCCACCAATCAATCGACTACCTCACCTAATGCTAACACCAACATCATACTTGTCAGTAAAGTACCAATTCAGCAATATAAGAATACTGCATGGCTAGCAAAAGTCATGCATGAAAAATCCTACTTATGTAAAAGAATTACGGTAGCAGCAAAATGCACTTAAAAGTACTGTATAAAGTTAAATAGCACTGGTTTTATGACATCATTTGATTATTAATACTGAAGCATCAGTGAAAGAAGCATGTTACTGTGGTAGCTGTGGAGCTTGTTTGAACTACTTACAGTTAGCTTTTTTGGTGCAGCGGGCCCCTCTTAAGAGTCACCAGATAAATTGGAGTGGTCATGAGATGATTTTTCCATTTTTTCCCCGTTTTTCTCTAATCTTTGATCTTAGGTAAAATATTGGATCATTTGAACATTTATTGAAATTAAATCATGTGAGAAGTTGTGAGGGACAAAACACTATTTGTTGGAGCTGTTAACGACTCACATCTGAAATGTGACCCCAACTACACTGCTTTTTGTAAGACATCAAAAGCTAAAAAGGTTGGACACGATTGGATTCATTTTAACAATGTGATGTATTTTCATCCATTGTGTTAAATCATCATCTGAAAAGTTTCCAGTAAAATAAATCTGTCAAATAAATAGTAAAATACAACATTCCCCTCTGAAGTATAAAGTAGCATAAAAAGTAAATACTCAAGTACCTCAAAGCTTACTTAACATGTACAATACTTGAATAAACGTATGATTGGTGGCGGTGAACACAGGGAGATCCAGAGTCTTACTTTAACTTGGAGAAGGTCAAAGGTGAAGTTCACAATGAAGGTCAAGGTCAAAATCAAGACAAAAACATTAAACCTGATGAGAATGATGATCAACTGTTGGGTCAAAAAGGTCAAAGGTCAAAAGATAAGCTCAGTTATAGGTAGGTAACACAGGATAGGTACAGGTAAGAGTAGAGAGATAAGAATCTTAATTAACATTGGCTAATAGGACATAACCATAAACAAAGCCGATAAGCCCAGGGCCCATCGCTATGACTCAGACATGATGATTTAAAAGGGACACAGCGTAAAAGGGACACAGGTAGACGGACTGATACAGAGATCTCCATAATGGGCACAAAAAGGACACAGACAGACAGGTATAACGGGAACTCTGACAAATCCCCTGTCACTATGACTCAGACATACTGGTCGGATCGGCGGTGCAACGTAGGTGTGAGGGCCGCATAGCGGCCCGACCTCTAGTAAGATAAAATGAGGTCACAATCAAGGGCAATTACACAATCCTATCTAAGGTGGAAAAGTCAAGTCTTGGTAATTGCATAGTGTTGGTGGAGGTGTGCACTCTGACATTCTTCTAGTTTAGATTTATTTAGGCAGGAAAGTGTAAACTGGAAGCTGAGGGGCAGGGAAGGGGAGGAAAGACCTCAAATCAGAGTTGTGATTATGGGGTCAACACACCTGGTTAACTGCCTGGGATGTTTTGAAGGGGCGTAGCAAAAAGTGCTAATGGTCACCATCAAAATTAATTGAACACTGTAAAAATCCTTGACAGTATGTAAAATAGTTAGGTGCTATTCCCCCAGCCACGAGGAGTCATATATGTTTATGCTTTGTCTCTCTCTCTCTCTGTGTGTGTGTGTGTGTGTGTGTGTGTGTGTGTGTGTGTGTGTGTGTGTGTGTGTGTGTGTGTGTGTGTGTGTGTGTGTGTGTGTGTGTGTGTGTGTGTGTGTGTGTGTGTGTGTGTGTGTGTGTGCGTGCGTGCGTGCGTGCGTGCGTGCGTGCGTGCGTGCGTGCGTGCGTGCGTGCGTGCGTGCGTGCGTGCGTGCGTGCGTGCGTGCGTGGCGTTATTAGACCCCATCTTGCTACTGCATGGCTCTGCAGGAGGCTAGCCTTCTATTAAAGGGTCGGTCTGTGTGCTTGTCTCATTATGATTGTCTGGAGATAATCTCTCAAACCGCTGGACAGCATCAAATGTCCTCTGCACACTGCCAGTATGCCAAATTGGTACATCCAAAATGTTGGTGTTCCATTGTTTTTATATTATTTTTTAATACTAAATTTATATTTAGAGTCACTGGAGCGATGCCCGTTTGGCACCAGCCTAATCGGGAACAATGACGCAAGTTGGACATGCATGCCCCACCCGGTTATGCAATGCCTGTTGCGCCAATTGTACCGTATGTCTGTCCCTTTTATGCCCATATATGGAGTTCTCAGCCAGTCTATGATGTCATTATAGTTGACATCAGTGTACAACTGCATGGGGATCCGACCAACTTCCAACTTGGTGCATCACAACCTCTGTTCGTTGTCGATACGCTGAGTTTAAGTCGGCTGGTCGTGAACTACAGATGGACACACAATGAGACAGACACACGGACAGAGATTTTGCACATTTATAGTAAGGATAGTAGGATATGTCATAGAACGCCATAGATGACTGACATCTCAGGCTGGCCACATGAAGTCCGGCATCCACATTGGAGCTATGCCCATGTGGATCCCAAGATGCACATGATGACCTACATAGCGAACAAATAACACCAAAATACAAGCAGCACGACCCATGAACCTCCATTTCTTTATAAGTGTCTTCTTAATGGTACTTCACAGTGAATTAGTCAAACCGCTCTCGTCTGCAGGATAATTATGCAATCCTATCTCCTTCATTACTGACACTCTGTTCCACCTCACACCTTGAAAACCACACTCTTAGAGGTGAGCTAGAGCATGCATGCACACATGCACGCACGCACACATTTAATCATTTCAACAGCGACAGCTCCAATAAATGAGATACTGTGAACAACACTGATGATGTGTCCAAGTTTGTGCATCAGTAGATGTTTTTGTTTACTGAAATGTTGTATGAGCTGTAAGTCAAACTATAGCAGTCCACCTGGCCAGGTGTTTATTTGAGCGCTGGAATGTCAAAAACGATTATGATCAAGTTACAAAGACACAATTAACCTTCACTGGTTTAATCGAATACCAGTAAGATCAAGTCACAATTGATCTTCTTAAGTTTCTCTGGTTTCATCAGACGCCAAGGTCAATGACAACTATCGTTGCTGTCGCATGTCGGGTGGAAACCTGGTATGTAAACTGTTACTTTTCATGAAATGGAAAAAAGAACCTGTGTTCCAATGGAGCCAACATAGTTATTATTTAGTCACAACACAAGCTCTTTCAATATTTATGAAACCCAAAGACACACTAACCACTTTCACTTTTAAAATGTTTCTAAAATAGCGAAAGTAACATGCAGACTTGCAATCTTATGTGTCGCGGTGTGACGCGTTGTGAGCTTGTTTAGATCGGCTATTTTCTCTACTTTTGCGTGACACTCTTGTACGACGAAGTAGGGCATTAATTTACAAAAAAACATACAAGTAACATTTGGAGATACAAGGTTTTTGCCCGACGGCAACGATATCATGGAACCAGCAAGCCTCCCTCAATCTGGACATCATCACATCAATCATCAACGGATTTATGAAACACCACTAGGACGTCATACTGGGATAATGGGACCACTTAGAAATCTAATATTGGATGTTTATTCTCTGAATGTCCTCAGAGAATAATTATAATCCTCTCAAATCTCAGTCAAAGTGAACCACATGTTTTGAATGATAGCATTTCCTTTGTTATCAACCAGACACATGCTCTGCTGTGCTACTGGATGACATCACCCATGACAGACTAGAAACAGAGCCGAGAGAGAGAGAGAGAGAGAGAGAGTTGAGTTGTTCTTTTCTCAGGGGTGAAGGGGATAGAAAAAAGGAATCATCTCATCAATACTGTGACCTAACATCCTAAAACATCTGTGTTGTGACTGTCTGCGGATAAACTAGCTCTGGTCCAGAGCGTTAGCGAGTTCTCTCTAACGCTCTGTTAGGAGCGGTGCCCTACAGATCTGGTCCATATAGATTACCATTGACCAGATCTGTAGACGGCGCAGGTGAGTAAATCAAATAATTTCCGGAAATATTTTTACATAAATTACCATAGCTTTAAGGAGAACTCCTTCTAACGCTATGGACCAGAGCTAGACCAGAACTAGGGATAAAACAGAGTTTAGCACGACTTGAATATCTAAAACTTTCACCATTCATTAAATCGAAATACTTTTCTGAAGGAACAAATTCAGATTCAACAAGAGCAGAACGTGAAACAGGATGTGGAATGAATTCTGATTCAATAAGAACTAAATTTGCGATAGTGAGCCCTGTAATGACAGTGAAGTGAATAGAGGTGAAATACAGCCCAGCTCTCCTTCACTGTCTCCTCTGTAATACAGTTTCCCCATTCCAGTTTCAGCAGGAAATCTGATCAGGTTGCAGACTGGTGGCTAAAGAGAGACAATAAATCATTTATGTTTGAAGAAATCCATTGTCGTGACTCGTCCATAATACGAGTGCATCTAGACATTCAGCACCAAACGTTTTGAAATCAAACATTATGTTCCTGTTTCATAAGCATTACTTCATTCTTATTTTTGCCAATGCTTTGTTCAGTTTTGAAAACTGGACAACCCTGGTCTCATAGTTTCTGCTTCTATTGTGTGACAAGGGCAGCAAATGTGTTATCTCTGTGTCTATCTGTCTATGTGATATACTTTCCTCTTCTTAACCTCTCCGGTAGCAGTTTTTGTGTCTAGACTGTCTGTCACACTCATCATCTCCTCCGCTCTCTCCTCCTGTTCTTTTCTCCTCTCTCCTGTCCTGGTCGCAAAAAAGATGCAATCAGAATATGCCAAGCAAAACCTAACCAAATATTGTTTTTATGTGATGATTAGATCATAAACATGTTACAGATCATTAACAAATTATGTATCAATTTATTTTATACAGTACATAAACACACACCAACCAATATCAGATTATACAAAAGCCAAATAGAAACCATGAATGCACTATTCTATCCCATACTGTTGGTTCGAAATAGTCAGTAGTTGCGCAGACACATCTGTTTATACTTCATCAAAATACTCCATTAAACTCATCACTTTACCTTTAGTCCTAAACACACTAGACTGTTTAACAAGTTGTCTCGACTAGCCAGACAATTGGAGATTTCCACCTATCGATACATCTGGTGACATCTAAAAGCCTTACCTGCAAGCCTTAAGTTGATTAGCTCCGTTGTTAAAGGAGCACTTCACCCGTTTTCAACCTTAGCTTATAGTTGGTCCGACTCCTCACTAATACTCATTATAAGATGGTACTGTAGCATTTCTGTCTACTCACTCTGTGTCATTGGTGGGTTATGGTCAGTTTAGAAACATGCCTATGAAAATAGGTTGAAATGGGCTGAATAGAAACTGGACCTAAACATATTAGTAGTACTTTGAAATTGTATGAATATATGATTATATTTTTCTGTATGTCTCTGCAACCTTTTTATGTAGCATGCAGCCAACAAGGTATTTTTTTGTCTGTATTTTGCTTGAATTATCTGTATTTTACTTGGGTAAAATGTTTCCACCATTGTGCATGGTGTTATCTTATGTTAATGTAACATAGTCTATTTGATGTTGTTTAGTTTGCGGATTTGGAGGGATTTGAAGACAAGCCTTCAAATAAACCAGTAGCAAGGAAACCACTTGTGCTTGGAGGGAATTACAAATATGGTCATGTACTAAATTATATTATGTATTTCTGTCAATAATAGCAAATCAATCTAAATTCACTGCAGTGGCTATGACAGTGGAGAAAATGGCTGCAGACAAACCTATGCCTACTGCTTTGAAAGCCAATCATATCACCATCCCAGTATGAAGGAAAGTCATTAGTTCTGCAATGCAGTTATTTTTTTCATCAAAGTCCAAATTGTTTCCACGCAGTTTTAGCCACCACACTGCATTTAGATGTCACCAGACGTAGCAGTAAGTGGGGATCTCCAATAGTCTGACTAAGAGAGACTATCTAACAAGCAACTTCACCTGGCTCTCAACGTGATGACAGTGTGTAAAAAAAAAAGCAATGTTCAAAGACCTAATTTTGAATGGCAGACAAGACAGTTCTACCACCACTGCACAAAAACAAACTTACTAACGAGACTATGAATAAAGCATCCGTCTGATGAAAATATAAATAATGCATAGTCTGGTGACTATATAAATAACACACTTGCTAATGAACTGAAGAGGCTGCCCCATGGGCAAACGCTTCTGGTTATAATTAATGGTGGATCCTGGATAATGAAATCAAAACTTTAACTTGACAGTTATAAAACATGGGGGGAACGTAGTGATTCGACAACACAGTTTTTCTCGATGATTCACTGTTATTTGACTCAGATGCCCATATCCAACAGCAATCAGCAAAGTTCAATAATTGCCCAGAGTTGAGCTAACCACCATGGTCACATGATCCCAACATCATTTAAGTCAATCTAATTTCCCTGTGATGCCCCCTGACGTCCAAATGTTTCATACCGTTAATGTACTGCTGAAGCCTGACTCCAGTATCTCATTTAGAAAAACAAGTGATTAATCTGAAAAGGCGAAGATGTGACAGAATATTACTTCAGTCCTAAAGCTTATTAATCATCCTGGTGTGTGTACTGTACCTTCAGTCAGATGATTCTGGGGTTGCTGTTCTCATGTAGAAGTTATTATATTCTCTGTCGATCAGTAAATATTATATTCAGATTGAGTGGATAGAAAATCAATGTTTGGCAGAACGGCAAAAGTAATCTCCATAGAGATAGGATAGATACAGTAAAAGTTATCTAGACATGGACAGTGTGTACATCAGCACAATGTATCATCAGAGTGTCTCTATAACAACCCAAAATACAATTTGATTAAATATATTTTTAAATCTTGGACATCTTTCTCTGCCTCTCCTCTTTTTAGCTCCTTCCATCCTGACGTACTGATTCTCTCCTCTAACTAGTCAAATACTTTTACATAAGGTTACCACCCGTCCTTTAATTGGCAATTAAATCTTGCGTGCCGCTTTGAAACAATATGGGACGCGATTTGTTTCGCATTTTCATAAACATCCCCTGCACATCAAAGCCCTGGACAGACTGCAGTACAGTATGTGCAAAACTCAGATGCCAGAGTGCTCACCCGTACCTAACCCTGGCAACACATCACCCCCACCCTCAAACACCTACACTGGCTTCCGGTTACGTTCCCTCACCTACAAACTGCTCCTCCTCACCTTTAAAGCTCTCCATGCCCTAGCCCCACGGTACTTGTCAGACCTCCTCCAGGATTACACCCCAGAACGGGACCTGAGGTCTTCTAACTTAGGGCTCCTCACCATCCCTCACACCAATAAGCGGACCCTCGGCAATAGAGCTTTCAGTGTGGCAGCCCCTGCCCTCTGGATCTCTCTCCCCAAGGGGATTCGCCAGACGCCAACATTGGACTCTTTCAAGTCCGGACTGAAGAGTCACTTGTTTACTCAGGCTTTTGACAAATAGTTTGTTTAATTTTGTAATTGTTAAGCGTCCTTGCGTTTTTGAAAGTCGCTATATAAATTCAAGTTATTATTACGGGGCCAGAGCTCAGCTCTGGACCTGTTTTGTTATTGGCAGTATTCTGTCACTTCTTCTTCTGCCACTTTTCGCAGTTCTGGCTGAACCGTGCTGTCGCTTTTTACAAAACTCGGCCATATGGTAGATGGTCATGAAAAACGATCAAAAAATAATTCTCACAATCTTTCGTCCAAAGGTGGCGCTATAGCACTCAATTGAAAATGCCAACTTTGAACAGGTACAACTCATGCCCTGTTTGACCTACAGCCATGAAACTTGGATACACATATGCGTCTCCTCATGCTGAACAACTTTCACACTCTGACTTTTGACCTCTGACCTTTAGATCTCCCACCATTTTGAATTATATGAAAAACAGTCATTGGCTCCTAACTTCTGCATTTTTTCACTTCCGTTGGAAATTTTTGTAGGCAGTGGTCCAAAGTTCAAGTGTTAAACGTTTTGTGCAGATTGCTCAAAAATCCCAGGAGGAGATAGATTTGAACTATTACAGTTTTATGAAAATGATTCATCTGTGCCTAAAACATACATGCAGACTCACATTTCTTTGAAACTTTGCAGAAATGTACAGGGTCATTCCAAATATCACTGAAACCAATCTTACTCCAATTGGCCAAAAGGGGGCGCTATAGCAATTTTTTGAAAAGGCAGACTTTAAACAGGCATAAGTCATGCCTCGTTTGGCCGAAAGTCGTGAAACTTGCTTACACATGTGCCTTGACTCATGAGGAACACACGTATCGATTTGACCATTAAGCTCCGCCCTTAGATTTTCCGCAATTTTGAGCAGTTTGAAAAATACTTGTTTTTGCCAGTTCTGGCTTAACCGTGCATACGCTTTTTACGAAACTCGGCCATATGGTAGATGCTCATGAAAAACTACCAAGAAATAATTCTCACACTCATTCGTCAAAGGGTGGCGCTATAGCACTCAATTGAAAGTGCCAACTTTGAACAGGTACAACTCATGCCCTGTTTGACCTACAACCATGAAACTTCGATACACACATGCGTCTCTTCATGCCCGACAACTTTCGTGGTCTGACTTTTGACCTCTGACCTTTAGATCGCCCACCATTTTGAATTATATGAAAAACAGCCATTGGCTCATAACTTCTGAAAGTCATTCCTCGTTTGGCCGAAAGTCGTGAAACTTTCTTACACTTGTGCCTTGACTCATGAGGAACACATCTATCGCTTTGACCAGTAAGCTCCGCCCTTAGATTGTCCGCAATTTTGAGCAGTTTGAAAAACACTTAAACCCAGGATTTTTCAGCTATTTGCGTGAAACTGTATCATCTGTGTGATCTCCTTTTTCACAGTTACTTGTCTGTTGGGCCAATGGCGTCTCCCTTAAATGAATGCCTCACAATCTCAAGGTCGCCAGTTCAAGCCTCACTTGATGTAGACTTAATTTAAGTTGAATTGCAAACAACATGACTGTATCAATGAATACATGTGCAAATGGTAAAGATAACCTGAAATGCTTATTTGAGAGTACGTTTTTTTCAACGTATGACATACTTCATTCTGAAAATAGCTGATCTACAATCTCACAACTTTTCATGGTTTGTGAGCTTGTAGATCGGCTACTTTCACTAGTTTTGGTTCTGAGGAGATGTACAATTTCTTCATTGGTAAATGGTTTGTGAACGAGTGATCTTAGTGTTAGTGAAACAGGGGCTTGGTTCATGAAAGAAGGCAAGAGTTTATGATCTTCAACAGACAATATCAGCCTGGACAAAGCTATAGCACTATAGGTAGTGTTGCAGCCTATTAGTCTGAAGGTTGAGAGTTCGAATCCTGTTAATGGCAGTAGGTTGAGATGTCCAATCAAACCATTATGTTTCCATCTCTCTCTCTCATCAATCTATTGTTTCCATGTCACTCTCTCTCTCTTCAATCTATTCCATTTCCATGTCTCTCTCTCTCTCTATTCACTGGCCCCGTATTATCGCTGCTTGCAGCTATATTTATTATTATTATTGCACATGTCTGTCACACACACATCAACGCTGAATTTAGCAGTATTGAACCTAATAAAACACAAGAAGGACAGTGACCTCCTACGCCTTCAACCTGACTGTGCCTGCTGGCTGCTGCCTTGCACTGTCGAGTTGCCTTGCCCTTAGTTAATATGGAAGGCTACGCTGCTTACCCGGGCATTTAGAACGTCTACCCCTGATACCAACTCCAACCCCAGTTCACAACTGAAGAGAAAACACACTCTAAAGTACAGGCGTGAGTGGGAACTACTGTACAGTATCAAACACTTGGTTAGACAGCGTCAGTGGGAATTGATATAAAGCAAACTGCAAAGTCTGTTGGTGAATGTTTTCTGTGGTGCATGGCACATGGTGGTCTGTCAAACATCAGACAGCAAGCCCCAGGAAAGCAACAGTCCCTTAACATCAGAAACACAGAACACCCAAGCAGCAGTATCGTGGGTCTTCATCTTTTGATACGGTATGGAACATCTTGTTCTCAGGCGCGCGGGAAGTACTTAATAGCCAGGGGGGCATTTTTTTGCGGGTTCGGGTCGAAAAATGTGCGGGTTTGGGTGGGTTTTGGCACTTTTTTTCCTTTACTTTATTTCGGTTTTAGGGTTAGGGTTAGGTTAGGGTTACGTTATTTAATTATTTTAATTCAATTTAAATGTAATACATTTTTTTTTTTTAAATCCCTTCCCATCACCAGGGGGGCTGCAGCCCCCGTAGCCCCCCCCTTCCCGCGCCACTGCTTGTTCTGATCAATTCAATTTCAGTTGTGTATTTACAAGCACATAGAATGCTTGCTAACTGCCCATCTAACCTAGCCTCACAAACTACTGGATCATCTCCTGTCTCCTCCAGCTACAGCTTGTCTGTTATTCATTTCTCTTTTCTGAATAAACAGACTTTTATCTGCAAGCTTGGCCTGTGTCTCATGTTCTGCATCTGGGTTCAAACATTCTAGGAGGGAGAGCGAGTGCATTCTCCGGCAGCGGCAGCGGCTGCCGGTAACTGCAGACAACAGCCGCGGCAGTGTCTCCTATTCCGAGGAACCTCCGCAAGGGCCGGCCGACGCCACGGCTGCTGCCGCTGCAATGTTTTTATATATATATATATATATATATATATATATATATATATATATATATATATATATATATATATATATATATATATATATAAAGTCACACTAGAATGTTTGATATATATATATATGCATGCATAATATGCTGATATGTATTATATCTCATATATTTTGATTCGCTGATAAGGAGAACACGGCTGACAAAGGCATCTAATCAGAGAGATAACAGCGTGACCAATAATAGATGAACATACTGTACTTTAAGAAGAAACAGGAAGGGAAGAGCAGAGATCTTGGATAAGCAGCATATTTTAATAAACTACTTGAATAAATGATTGGGTGATAAAGTTTTTCAAAGCAACTACTGATAGACTTTACAAGTGGCTGCTTTCAAACATCTCAGTTTTGATCAAGAATTAAACAGCCAGCAAACATTCCAGAGAATGAACATTCAACGCTAATAAATGTAGCCTATATACTTGACACGTTATCACTTTATATGACATAGACAGATGGACGGACAGACGGCTGGATGGACAGACAGACAGACAGAGTGACTTTTTACAAAGGAAGAGAGAGATTGAACTGGGAAATATCTTTTAGTTGTTCAAAACAGATCATGCAGCTGTGAAAGATGCTCTTACAGATCAAAGATTTGCCCTTAACTATGGGAAGTTCTATGATAGAGAATGGTACAGTATGCATCCGTGTGAACAATGCCTCACAATAGAAGTCTTTGATGTGCTAGAAAGATGACTATCAATTTTCATTTCAAACAACTACAGAACCACTTTCATAAAGTCTACATCAAAGAACAACAAAGATGAAACCAGACTTACTATGACAAATGCAAATGTTCACATAATGTACAGCTCACAATATTCCTTTTTTCAGATCTCAGCCTTGACAAAATAATGGATTTATTTTTAGTAAAGGTATAATTTAGATTAACCCATTGATCTAAAATGTGTATACTTCGTATATTTACTATACTGTAATTTCTCTCTCTCTCTCTCTCTCTCTCTCTCTCTCTCTCTCTCTCTCTCTCTCTCTCTCTCTCTCTCTCTCTCTCTCTCTCTCTCTCTCTCTCTCTCTCTCTCTCTCTCTCTCTCTCTCTCTCTCTCCCTCTCCCTCTCCCTCTCCCCCTCTCCCTCTCCCTCTCTCTCTCTCTCTCTCTCTCCCCCTCTCCCTCTCTCTCTCTCTCTCCCCCCTCATCCAATTGAATGCAATCTTAAATGGAAGCACCGTTTCACAATAGTCCATTATGATCGTAAGCATCCTCATCAAACTGGCAGCATCTCATAGCTCTGCTGTATCAAAGGGAATGTTCAATCAAAGTCAACCCACTCACAGTCATCACACAGTAACCTGCTGCTCATCTGTCTACGCCTGCAACGCCTTCCTGTTTTGACTTCTGATGCAACAAGAGGCAAGACCAAAGGGCATGTTTAATGTATCGCCTGGTGCACTTTTACATTTATCTGGTCCCTAGACATGGCAGAGACATCAACTGATTGATTGAGTGACTCAATGCTTTAGTAGTCAAAAATGTAAACAACACGGAGGTACAGTAAAACACTTGGGCTAAAAGGGAAACTTGTTTCCATTGTGGTCCTATGGTGTTCAGTTCATCAACAGAGCATAGCATATTAACACATTAATACATGTCATCAACCAATACAAATACATGTAGCTATATTTGCAGAGGAGAAAAGGGGAAAAGGAATATCGGTGGCAGTATACAGTATGTCCCCTCATTTCAAGGGGATTTAATAACTATCTCCACTTTTCTGACAGATGCTTTTTCAGGCCAGTTTGGCAGGAAGCCAGTGATTCACATCGTTTAATGGATAATGTCAGAACATTCCACAGAATGAAACTGTCCCCATGTTTGTGCTAAATTTGGGGGGTACCAGATCAGAGGCACTCCCTCTGGTGTTGTGGCTGTGGGTGTCACTCACTCTGGAGAAGTGGTTAGACAGCTATGTGGGCACTAAAGTATTAACATGGTTCTGTGAGGATACACATGTTTAAACACTAACAGAGCAGATGATTAAGATAAAAAACTGCAGACGTTCAAAACAACCATGCCTAGATTGAGGGTACTGAACAATTAAAGAGACTCTAAAACTCACTTTCATGCTGTACAGATTAACCAGACTAAAGGCTCTAGTTTGAGGGCAGTTGTAGCTGGCATACTCTGCCGACAACTAATCAGCATATTTTCTCCAAGTTTCACGTAGGCACTAATGAAATGTCAGTGCTGAGATAAACAACTTTCAAAGGAAAGAAGGAAATAGACAACATTCTAGTGTGCTGGTAATGGGGAGATTATATTATCTCTGCCAAGCTGCAAGGCCGGGAGGCGGAATTTATGTTTTTGCCCCTGTGCGTGTGTGTGTGCATGTGTGTATGTGCGTACGCTAATCACCTCTGGACCGATCAGTGTCAAACTTTGCATGGACACTCCCAGTAGGGCAAGGAAGAACATCCACTCCATTTTCCTTGGCGCTATAACAGGCAGGTTTACACAATGTTTTATAACTCTTGAATAATATATACATAGAGCCCCACAAAATGTCCCTGGATTCCTTTGATCATCACGCGACCACATACAGTATACGCCACATCCATTTCTGCCAAAACATTCAATTCAGCTGGTCTTTAAGTGTAATGTCTCCTTAAACCAGCAGGCAGGTTGAGGTCGGCTTAAGGCCCAGTCTATAAAGCACTGAATGTCAGAAGGAAGAAATCTACTACATCTGACAGTGCTGTCACGCGCACACACGCACACACACACACACACACACACACACACACACACACACACCAAGGACAGAAATCTCGTTAAGATCAACATGATTGAAAGATCAAATGTCAGGCAAAACATTTCAGGCATAGTTGAGTGAATCTCCACATCCACCAAATCTACAGCGCTTCCCTCATGAGCCATTAAGACATTTTGGATTGTTTCCAGACAACATCAAAACAACAAGAGGAAACAGCAGAGCAGTGGTCTACATCATATTCATGCTGCTCAGGCACATGCACAGAGATTCACTGGATGATTGACATCAGATCAATCAAATCATCACCATTACTGTGGTGTCATTACACTGAATCCAGACACACCGTAATCTGCTTTCTCTGCAGAGGGCAGTGATCGCAGTGATTAGTGGATCCAGGGAGCTCAGGCCAATCAGAGGGCAGTGATCGCAGTGATTAGTGGATCCAGGGAGGTCAGGTCAATCAGAGGGCAGTAATCACAGTGATTCAGTGGCGTGCACAGACATTTTGAGGGGCAGGTGCTCAAGTAAATTATACTTTTTTTTGTTTACTTGGTCTGCTCTTTTTTCCCTCTACACCTATACCTCTTTGCCAAAAATAGCAGATCTACAAGCCCTGCGAGGCGTTGTGGGCTTGTAGATCTGCTATTTTTGGCTAAAGTTCTCCTCAGAAAAGGGATGCTAGGTTTCGAGTGGTTATGGTAAAAAGAAAAATCATATCACATAAAGATTTGGCGGACCCCCTGTAGTAACTCTGAGGACCCCCTAGGGGTCCCGGACCCCCTGTTGAAGACCCCTGCTGTAAACTGGAAAAAAAAACTTTTTTCCCCATTTTTTTTCAAAAGGGCACTTCTGGTCAAGAGGGCAAAGGGCAGGTGCTCTAGCACCACCTAGAGTCTATCTGTGCACGTCCCTGCAGTGATTAGTGGATGCAGGGAGCTCAGGCCAATCAGAGGGCAGTAATCACAGTGATTAGTGGATCCAGGGAGCTCAGGCCAATCAGAGGGCAGTAATCACAGTGATTAGTTGATCATGGGAGCTCAGGCCAATCAGAGGGCAGTAATCACGGTGATTAGTGGATCCAGGGAGCTCAGGCCAATCAGAGGGCAGTCGTCACAGTGATTAGTGGATCCAGAGAGCTAGGGAAAATCAGAGGGCAGCAAAGACAGTGATTAGTGGATCCAGGGAGCACAGGCCAATCAGAGAGCAGAAGTCACAGTGATTAGTGGATCCAGGGAGCTCAGGCAAATCAGAGGGCAGTAATCACAGTGATTAGTGGATCCAGGGAACACAGGCTAATCAGAAGCAGTAATCACAGGGATTAGTGGATCCATGGAGCTCAAGCGTGCAGGAGAGAGAGAGGAGAGGCAATTATTGTCAAAATTTCATACACATACTGATGAGATATATCGTCACCTTCTTAACACTCTCCGTCATTTAAAATCTAACCGTTGACCGCCATTGACGGAGATCTCCATCTTTTCAAAAACAATTAGTTTCTTCAAAATTCCACAAGAGGGCGCTCTAACACAACTAAAAATGTTTTTCTCTGGTGGGTAGATCAGACCCTCCCCCACCCCCCAGACATGCTTTGTTTATGTGCACCCGCACATCACGGCTCCTGTGGCTCTGCAAAGATCGTCAATTTAAGGTAAAAAAAAACCTGGCAGAAGCTACATAATCACTTAATGAAGATGTTTTATCTATGGTTCATATCAATAACAATTTATCAATATCCATAAGAGACTATGGACTGAAAATAGTTGAAAAGAAAAGAACAAACCATTGAAGACACAGAGATAGAGAGATAGAGGCTGAGCTAACTGTCAAAAGTACAGGCTGTGTGCGTGCGTCTGCGTGAGTGCGTGCGTGAGTGCGTACGTGTGAGTGTACTCACACACATGTGTGTCTGTAGGTGTCAGTGTGGAAGGTTCCTGCACCCCCACATTAAACCCAGGTTTCCTGCAGCAAAATTTCACCAAAGGTCCCTTGAAGTCATGGCTGTGTCAGCAGTATAAATACTCCTGCACTGTGTTGGGTTTAAAAGGTGAAGTTGCTGACATTTTCTGCCATGCATTATTCAGCTTCAATCATGAGCTCTCTGAGCATACAGTTAAGGGGTGCAGAGTTCACCGTTAAGACAGGTCCAGGAGACCCTGGCGACACTGTAGTCTTCAGGAAGAAAGAGAAGAGTTAGAGCCTTTTCCTACCATTAGCGTGTATACTCCTTCCAATTGCCCGTACTCGAGTATGCCTCTGTGCTTTCTTTTCACACTTTTTTCTTCTTCTTTCTTTTCCTCTGGTGTGTCACATTCGAGGTCACAAATGCACCGGTGAATTGCCCGCAATTAACTCTCCCTGATCCCTACCCCCCCTCACCCCTTTCTATCTCTCTCTCTCTCAGGTGGTGCACGCTGTCCAGATTCAATGCACAATACGTGAACAGTTCAAAATTAAAAAGATTTGAATGCATTTTGGTATATACTTTATAATTATGCATTAATCCATCCACTGTTGAGCCCTGATAAATTATGTTTTTTTGTTTTGTTTTTGTTTTCGTCCCCCAGACATAGACAGCCATACAATTCTGCACTTCAAAAGGCTCAGTCTAGGTTTAGCACAAGAGGAGAGAGAGAGAGAGAGAGAGAGAGAGAGAGAGAGAGAGAGAGAGAGAGAGAGAGAGAGAGAGAGAGAGAGAGAGAGAGAGAGAGCTTTACTTTGTGAGCTTTACTTTGATGTGTTTATAGTACCACATGCATGTATGATCTTTATCTGTCACTAACATTCATCATTAAAATAGGATGAGTTCACTGGAGCTGCAGTGCAAACCAATCACCATCTAAATCAGCTGAGGATCATTTCAGGTGAAATTTCAGGTTGAGCTCAGAGCTGTAAATCTTAAAGTCAGTTATGAAGATTATTAGAATGATATCTCTAATGTATCTCCAACATAAATACTGAAGCCATGTTTCCTCACAGGACTCAAGAACCTGATGCAATTCTTGATAAATGAATGCAGGAGAGGCAATTTCCACAAAGCTTCAGGGAAATATGGATATGACAGCATTCTATTTTTTTTATCAAGCTTTAAATGTATGTTTCATTGCTAAACCATTTTTCAAGCTGTCAGAAACAGAATAAAAATGGATGAAGAAGAGACAAGGAACTCAAATCCATATTTCTCTTTTTTTCTAACTCGTCTAAAACGACAGACCTTCTAGACAGCTGATGTTGTGAGACTTCTCTCATGACCTTCCTTCCACATGCTTTCATTGCTACATTGACATTGATTTGTTGCTACAACAGTAAAACTGAGCAAACTCATTACTTACAGTATAATATTGATGATTTGACAGTTCCATTATTGTTGCCTGTGAGATCGTTGACTTGGATTATCAGTGTTCAGATTTCGCATCAGTCACCACCATGACGTCACCACTCACTTAAACTATGACATCACCACTCACCTAAGCTATGACAACGCCATGTCATTCTCTGGTGATGGATCCATCGTTTTGTTCCTATACAAAGCCCCTCAGAATTCATTAAAGTACAAATCACACAGCATGTGAACTTTGTCATCTCTGCTTCTCTGACAATCAGATCAATATTCAATCAAAGAGTTCATCACCTCGAACACGTGTTCCCGCAATCCATGGCAGCTCTGCAGCTGAGCCCATGATCAACACAAAGATGAAACTATGAAACTAAGACAGATTTGGAAAAAAAAGCTGAGAAAAGTAAGCTGTCAGGGGATTCAACCAAACACGCCACAGTGTTCACCACAATGTGGCAGTAGTTAGGTTAGCAATTCTACTTAGTATTAACTACCTTACTGTGGGAGACTCACTGATCTAACAATTACAAGTCATTACTTTCAAAATAGGAATTATGCTTCACAATATCCTACATCTTGTCTCGCATTGCCATTTTTTTACCAGAGTGCTGTGAGGTAAACAAGTCCTCACTATTTGCAGTGCAGAGCGCATCATCAAATCTAATATCAAAAGTTTGGAAGATGTGGGGCGACGAGTAACGCGTGGATGCCGGTACAACATGCAAGAACACACAGTCAGGGAGATGAAACACCTTTTTCCAGCCACAACTCAGCGAGGTCTAATGTCTGATTTATACTTGGTCGCATGCCGGTGTTGCGGTTGTTTTCTAGTTGCAGTTGAGTTTACAGAAGGTTCTTTCATGTTCAGGTGCATTCATGTTTTTATGTCTGTAAGACAGGTGGTGGGTGTAGAATGGGTGGCTGCCACTCTGTCTGATTGGTAAGATGTGTTGATGAAGAGGAGCGGACCAAGCACTGAGCCCTGGGGGACACCGTGGGTAACTGGGGCAATGCATGAGTTGAAGTTGTTGATGGGGACGTATCAATGTTGGTCGGCAAGGTATGATTTTAGCAAGGAAATAACAGTGCCAGTTATTCCAAGGGGGGACTGGAGGCGTGAGATGAGGATGGAGTGGTTGACGGTGTCAAAGTGGCGCTGAGGTCGAGGGGGATGAGGGTAGAGATGAAACCGGTGTCGGCGGTGTCGTTGGTGACCTTTAAACGAGACGTTTCTGTGCTGTGTATTGAATGGAAGTCGGATTGGAAGGTTTCATAAAGGTTACTGGAGTCCAGGTGAGATGTGAGTTGGGAGGCATTTGCTCTTTTAAGAATTTTGGAGAGGAAGGGTGGATTGGAGATGGGCCGTTAGTTGTTGGGGTGTTGGGGAAAAGTTCAATAGGAGTGACGGCAGCAAGCTTCAGGGTGGGGGAGGGGGGAGGCCATTGGACATGGAGTTTATTACTTTGGATATGTCTTGTCAGGAAAGAGAGAGAGAGGGATGGAGATAATAGTTTGTCTGGCTAGAGTCTCTGAGGGTTTCCAGTACGAGACAGTGAGGAACAGGTCTCCACCATCCCAGAGAGGGGAACAGATCATCAAGACAGAGATGATGTGGGACCAAGTGTAGGAGCAAAGGAGAATAGAAATTCTTTAATATATTAGCAGCACTCATGTAGTGGAAAGGCCACCAGGGACGAAAAGAGATGACCCATGATCTCACCTCGGATTCCCTCTGCACACCTTCATATCTGCTAGGCTTTAAGGATCCACAGCCTTCTTTCTAGAGAGATTCTAACTCTAAATTTAAAGCTGAACTTTTCATCTGCATAGCAGTTATGCATGACAAGACACATAAATCCCACAAGAGAGTGAGATAATTTACCCCAAACCACAGAAATATATTGAAATAAAGTCATATTCACATCTATTCAGATGGAATGGCTATTGAAAGTAAAGCCCATTTAGACCTCCATTTCTTCTCTCAGTGGGGTGATGCATATGGCTCCCTATGGTAATTCACAAGAAGATCGCTCAGTTAAGAAGGCTCAGGAAAATCAATGATGCCTTACTGGAGGACAAAGGCATAGAAGAGAATTAATTCAAGCTGTTAAGAATGTCTCATTGAATTGAGGCTTGAATTTATCTCATATGACCACAGACCACACGGCATTCTAATCATAATTCTTAATGGGCCTCATTCACAAATATGTGCATAGAAATGTTCTTACTTTACGCACAACATACTAAGTGGGCATGCAAAATTACCATTGGATTAATAACACGTGTGCATAGACAATTTTGTTCTTACCACCATGCATGTTAGTGAATCAGAATCATTGTAACTAAATTCACAGGATTAATAACTTTAACACTCCTGCTTCTGGACCCTATAAACACAGACATTGTGGCCTTTTTCATCCTTATTAGCCAGATGCAGGATTCTCCTACACTGGAAGTCCGCCCAGGCAGCCACCATTCTTTTCCCAATGGCTGAACGACGTAATGTACTTTGTTCAGCTCAAGAAAATTAATTCTCACTCAGGGGTTCGAACAGTAAATTTGGGGGTGGGGGCCGGGCTTAACGAAAAAATAAAAACATTTATACCCCCTTTAGTACTGCATACTCTGTATAAACTGCTGTCGGTATGAACAAGAAAAAAAAGAAAGAAAAAAAAAAACACTGGTGTCCCTAATATTTTGGCAAAAATCTAAAGATATATAGAAAATGGTCAAAACATTTGTTTAAAAAAAAGGGGGAAAAAAGAAAGAAATTGCCAGACCTACTGTACAAGCTACGCGGACCTACGCATTGCATTGCAACACACTATGAACTTGTGTTGTGGATGGTCTATTTTTGCTATTCGTTGTATGACAAAGTATATAGGGCTTAAGTGAATAATCAACATAATACCAAGCCCAAACCTCTCCATATATGGAGATAGGAGGATGCTGTTGCAGGCTCAGTGCATGTGGACAGATAGAAGAGTGGAGGGAAAAAGTGAACCTATTTGAGCATGCCTTGACATCAATCAGCATGAGAAAGGGGGTGCACCGTTCAGGTGTCATTTTTCTGTCCAAATGGAAAATGTATAGTTGGTAGACTTCGAGTATGCTTCAAGTACATTGGTCTATGAAAGGCGGAGGTAAGAACATAATATTGACAAATCCCACAATCTTGCATAAAACGTTCTTCTTATGCAGTGGGAATGAGGCCCATAATCAATCATCATTCATCACACAATTTCATCAGCCTTTCAACTTCAGACCTGGCTCTAGCGGAATACAATGTGTGCCGGTGAATACACAGAGGAGATGGATGAACACGATCCAACCAAGTGATTACAGAAAAAAAATATGTTTAACGGCTGGGAAGCTTACTGATCCAAATACGGTAGTATTAATATACCACGCACGCACGCACGCACGCACGCGCACGCACACACACACACACACACACACACACACACACACACACACACACACACACACACACACACACACACCTGAGGAAAACTCATTTATCCTGCCCGTAATGCCCCACAGTTAATTGGCCACCAACCAAAGTAGCTACCTTGGGCATTAATTTGCCTTTGCTTCATCAGTCTGATGAGCTGATAATGAGACAATGTGGGACAGCAGGTCACCTGGTGGGCGGGATGGACTGTTCTCTAGATACCATACTGAGTCTCTGTTGTTACTTCTAGTCAAATTATAGTAGTTTCAAAAACATTTTACACTAACAATGAGTTGGCCAAAGTGCTGCACAGTAGGCATAACAACAAATACAAACATAATGCAATACATATGAACACACAATACAATTAAACATGAGTACAAATATCAATGGGTTAAAAGCCAAGGAGTAAAAAATAGTTTTAAGATGGGTTTTAAAAACAGGTAGAGTGGGAGCCAGCCTGACGAGCCTGAAGAGGTAACTGGTTCCACAATTTGGGAACTACAGCTGAGAAGGCTCGCCGCCCTCTTTGCTTAAGCCTCGTCTTAAGGACGACAAGCTGCAATTGGTCAGCTGACCTCAGAATGTACAAAAGATTGATTAATCAGTGTGTGTGATTTTTTGAGGAGCCATGGTGCAAAAGAATAATCCCAAATTAGCAGAATTTATACATTTACATTCATTGCATTTCCCTGACCTAACTGTAAAACTTAACTATAACCCCAGAGCTATGAAATTCAGTCAAATTCAATTTGGGGGCATCAATTTAGTCCCCAATTAGATAACATTCTTGAAAATGTTGTCCCCAATTTTGGCCTAGGTCAGGAACACACACACACACACACACACACACACACACACACACACAAAGACAGACAGACAGACAGACAGACAGACAGACAGACAGACAGACAGACAGACAGACAGACAGACAGACAGACAGACAGACAGACAGACAGACAGACAGACAGACAGACAGACAGACACACACACACACACACACACACACACACACACACACACACACACACACACACACACAATATATATAAAGTGCTACAATATAACATGTACATAAGTGACTGATAGTGATGTGTGTGCGTTTCTGTATTTCTGCACACGTGCGTGCGTGTTTCATTTAACTTCTCAGCAGGAGTAGATGCTTTAATTTGTTCAACTTCTGATATGAAAACAGATTAGTGTGAAGCACTCACAGTAATTCAAATAGGAGTCCTGTTCATTTATATGCCATTGTGTCCATTTCCTTCATAGATACATCTTCTAAATGCAACATTTAAAAGAGCTTTATGGTGTCAGAAAAATATGCCCTTGATTAACTTAAGCCTACACTTTAGAAGTTATGGCTCATGGTTCATAGCTTTAGTATTTATAGTCAATACACTGTCTCACTCTGTATCCCAGGGACTGTTAACCAATCCAAGCTGGTTGGGCCGCTTTACATTTCAGGAGGTGCTGTAGAAGATAGGCGCATAAATTTAGCAATAAGCAGGGGGGAAAGAGTACTAGAATATCTGGTCGACTGGTCCCGGTTTGATCCCTTGCAACTCCTGGCTTTTGTGTCGAAGTGTCCTTGAGCAAGACATTGAAACCCTAAACGCTACTTTTCATCCCATATAGGCTTACTGTCCCAATATCAATTGTCTGCGTCTCCTGACAGAGAGAGATATTTGCATTGCAGTATGCTTCAAAGAACGTATTGTTAACCCTTAGGTGTTCTGTCCAACAGGGTCTAAATATGTCAATGGGAGAGTAGGGAGACCACCTCCAATCACTGCACTGCTGTTGTTAAAAGAAAATAAAGCGTTTTGTCAAACACTAAAGCTCTATATGCTGATAGTAAGCTAGTCATTGAGCGTTTGTTCAGTAACAGGGGGTCTCCTCATCTCTCCAGCTCTTTAGTTAAAAATGTAAATAAATACATTTTCAGGTCAGGATATTAATCTTATCAGGAGAGAGCTTCAAATTTTGTTCCAATTTTATCTGCTCATTTTGTTGTTTCATCAATTCCAATTGTACTTGTTTATCCTGTATCCTGTAAGAGATATAGAGCTATTTAACACTTATTTTAACAATAAAAAAAAACATAAATAAATACATACCGGTACATAAATAAATCACTGACACCGCCTTTAACATACTCTACATAAAGCTTGGTTAAAATAATGTTTTATTCATTAAAATAAGTCTTGGGTTTCAGCTTTAAGCCTGCCACCAGACAGCATTATCAGTTCCTCAATTGCAGATGGTATGAGGATTAAAAATAGTGGGAGTATTATTTCAATCATATACACCTACAGTAATACACATTGCCATGTGGAATATTAAAACCAATATGTGCAGAGGACATTCTGATAAAGGCACATCTCATTGTGTGTGTAATCTGTAATCCTGCACCTTTGATGGCTCTGCCCAAGTTGGGTTATGAGCTACCATGCAGTGTTAATATAATCATGATGCACCTGATTAAGACTATGAAACAACATACAATAATGTGTTATTTCTGTCATTGTCTTGCAATTCACTACCCATAGTGTACGTTTATTCTACCAATCACACCTTCTATGTACTGATAGATCTCCCTCGCACAGGGTTATCGAGCAACCGACTTAGCGGACACAACTCAAACAAGTGCTTTTTATGATTTATTGTCGTCGTCACACACACAACTCACTCAATCATCTAAACACTACAACTGTTTGTTAGGTTATAAACCTGCAAACAAAAACACAACAATAATTACTGACATGAAATATAACATACACAAACTATAAAATATCAGCAATAAATGATAAACGTCATGTAAACCACGCTCATAATTATACACACCGTTGGTCAGTCGGCCGCCTGCAATAGATTGACGCACTTACAACAACACCGGAACTACAACCGGAAGTCATCACATTGACGCATGCGTGGTCCACATTGTTACGGCTATAAACTAAATATCCCTCTGAAAACTAAACAGTAAACATATAAATCACCCAGCCACTCGGACAACCCTTTCCTCACGCAGATACACACGCCAATCTGCCTAAATAAGTAAAGTAAATACAAATATATTCAGCAAAACCCAAAGTAACGTCATATTACTCATTGCTCATAACCACACAGTCCTGCTGTATAGCGCTAAAACTCTACATAAGCAGGTAATACACAAATCAATAATCATAATAATGATAATAATACTACTGGAAAGTTCTACACATATACATGCAAAACGCTAAAATATCAAGTGTGTACTGTCATTCACAAAAAAATAGGTCTTTCTTTCTAAATTAACTACAGTTGTTGAGCAACCGGGCTCCGGCAAGAGTCCTGAGAGCACTTTTGTTGACAAAAGAGAAAATTCTGCCCAAAAAATATTTACTTTTTTGATCACCTTTGTTGCCATGCTTTTACCTATCATGTTTTTGTCAAGAATACAGCCCAAATAGGTAACGTCTTATAGGGCATCGCAGTTCCCGCCCACTTCCTGGTTCCACTGCAAAATACTCAATGCATTTTTCCCATTGACATTTCCAAAAATATTTATATCAATTAATTTAAGCCTAGAATCAAGCTATCCAGGGTCCTGGTGAATCATGGCCATAAAACGTTTGATTCTGTGAAAAAAACGTTTTTGAAAACGGCAAAACAAAGGGTATTTATTAAATATAGTATATCATATCATTAAATATAAAATAAAAAAAATCACAGAAAAAATGTTTAATGGTCATGATTCACCAGGACCCTGGATGGCTTGATTCTAGGCTTAAATTAATTGATATAAATATTTTTGGAAATGTCAATGGGAAAAATGCATTGAGTATTTTGCAGTGGAACCCGGAAGTGGCCGCAACTGCGATGCCCTATTTGCTAGGGATTAGTGTGTCATCACTCCTCACTAAAATGGTTCAGTTACACATTAATCCTTTTGTTATTCAGTTTTATCTTAAGTTCCTCACTGACAGAATTCAGTATGTAAAGGTAAACAAGACACTCTCCTCTCCCATCAGGACCAGAGTTGGTGCACCCCAAGGTTGCATTAGCTCTCCTGTATTGTTTACTCTTTACACGGCAGACTGTAACACCTGCGAGTCAAATCAGTTTCTTCTGAAATATTCAGATGACTCTACGCTAATAGCTCTGATGACTGACAGTGATGACCCGAAACAGTACCAGTGTAGCGTTGACCGGCTTGTGGAGTGGTGTGACAAAAATAATCTGATTATCAACACTAAGAAAACTGAGGAAATTATATTTGGTCCTGCTCCCGGTGATAAGACACCACCGGTGACTATCCATGGTTCAGCTATTGAACAGGTCCCATCTTACAAATATCTGGGGGTGATGATAGATGCCACCTTATCATGGTCATCTCATATTGATTATATTTGTAAGAGGATACAGCAGCGTATGTACTCCCTACGCCGACTTAGATCGTTTGGTGCTAGCAGTCAGATCTTGTCTCTTTTCTATACGTCTGTTGTTCAAACTGTGATGTTGTACTGTAGCACGGCCTGGTTTAACAGCCTATCAATGGTATATAAGAACAAACTGTATAGCCAAATTAAGATCTGCGCTAAAATAGTTGGTAGGCCAGTCGAGGCTGTGTTACATTCCTTTAAAGAGGCCCAGATCAATAGTATGCCCTTACATGTTTTAAATGATGAATATCAACTGATGCCCTCCGGGAGGCGGTTTAGAGTCCCAAAATATAAGAAAAACAGGCTAAAGAACTCTTTTGTACATCAGTCTGTTCTGCTTTTAAACCAAAGTCGGTAAACCAAGAGGATTTGTTCTACTGTTCTTGTTTCTGTCTGCTTCTGTGATGTATGTCCTGTAATGTACTTTGTGTAATGTTTTGTGTATGTCCTGCCTGTATCTTGAACGGTGACGTCATGGACACATAGCAAATTTCGGTGAAAGCTGACAATAAAGTTGTATCGTATCGTATCAACTCTGACCTTGAAATCATTTGCATTTATCGTACTGAGGGAATGTTTGGACCCAAAAAGAATGGATTCTGTTTTACCAAGGTGTAGTGACAGTTTGTTATCGGTAAGCCAAGTACGGATTTTGGTGAGTTCAGAGCTGAGAGCTTCCTTAACCTGCATTTTGTCCTCGCCCGAGACCAGGAGTGCTGAGTCGTTAGCGAACAGGAACAATTTGCAGTTACAGGCAGCATTCATGTAGTTAACTCTTTAACTGTCAGAGTAATAGTGTAATAGTGTCACACTACTGCCAGTGAAAACCACTGAAAACACACAACTCGTCAGACTCGTCAGTGGCAGGCTGCGCCTTGGTAGAATCTGACGAGTTCCCTAGTCAGTGGCAGGCAAAGAGTTACTGCATATCTCTGCTGTCCAGCCCGAAACTGCTAACTCCAAAACGCTCATTGTTCAGGAAACGAAAAAACAAAATATACGTTTTTCAGAAAATGAAGAAAACCTTATATTTTTAAAACAAAGCAATACTACCTCGTCAAAGTTGGTATAGTGACTGTATATATTGTGAGATACTTGCATGTGTCATTATATTATCAACACTTTACCCAAATCGCGGGTAAATCAACACTTTACCCAGCGCGAGTGGAGTTAGAAGTTTCAGACGAGCAGAAATCAAGCTGAAATGGAGTTAGGTGTCCAAACAACAGTAGCTCCACTCGCTGCTGAGAGAGGTTTCAAAAGGGTACAGATTCCCAAAAGCTAACAATGGATCTCCAAGCTCACAATGCATCACAACAACGTGTGAATTAATGCCCTGATGCTTCATGACACTTATTATATAGGCCTACAACAATAAACAGGACTTTAAATATTACAATAACTTCTGCTAAGAGGTAGTAGAACACTAGCGCGACAGAAATGCTATGAACGTCTTTCTTCTTATCACAATGAATCAGAATCAGAATCAGGTTTATTGTCACATCACAGGTTTACAAGGTAAAAAAGTGGGTGAAATTCGTTTTTGTACATCACTCCCATCGCAACGTTAGATTCCGTAGAAAGAAGAGTGGGGAGAGACAAGAAGAAGAGGGGTAGGGGGCAAGTGGGAAGGAGATCAACAAGAGAACAATGCTCTCCTCATTAAACACTTCATAGATTTTAGAAATATAATTACTTGTTTTCATAACATTAGCGTCAGTGCTGTTTGATAAACAGGTACACTGCATAGTTTTAACAGACTACGGGGAGTCTGTTTACGTGTTGTTCCTCCTCGTTCACTGCGCACCGCGCACTGCTGATGTTGTGCTGTAGCACTGTGTAGAGGAGAGGGGGGAGTTGTTTGTTTTTGACGGACAGTTTGAGGATCCAATGGAGTTGGGAGTTTTCGTCTGAGGCGCTTTCTAATACTTTTCATTGGTTCAAATGTTTAGATTTTTTACACATACCCAGGGGGCAAAGGGGGGTATGCTGCATTTGCTCTGCTATAAAAGGTTGGCCACCAGAAATAATATCTATGACCCCGTAGGATCACAACCTATATGGACAACCCGGTCAATTTTTTGCTGGAAATCCAATATGGCCGCCTCAATATTGGCCACTATCAGTACCCAGGGGCAAAGGGGGGTATGCTGCATTTGCCCTGCCATAAAAGGTTGGCCACCAGAAATAATATCTATGACCCAGTAGGATCACAACCTATATGGACAACCCGGTCAACTTGCTGCTGGAAATCCAATATGGCCGCCTCAATATTGGCCCCTATCAAAAAATAGCTTTGGCAATAACTTTTGAACCAGATGGGCTAGAAATCAAAACTTGGTGTCTATTTCATGGTTTCAGAGCATGAGAAACTCAATGGAATACTTATCTTTATGATTGGGTGTGTCTGGCCCTTTAATTTGCATATTTCCAAGATGGATGCCACGCGAAAATGAGTTTTACTATGACTTTTACAGTGACAGCTTACTGTTATGGCAAAAAGTCTGCTTTTTAAGCAATATGAACACATTTGGTCAGTTTGAGCTTTCATTTCTATTTTGTCAATATGGCTGCAGTCATAAATAATGTATGGTATTACATTTTCCCCCAGATTTATTGATTTATAGATCTATAGTTGTGGGGATGATTGCAGAGAAAAATCGGAGAAAAAGCCCACAATGTATCTAATGTATCATTTTAATAAACTAAATACAATATAAACATACACATGCACACTCCAAGACTTGCCAAAAACTTCAACTTTAGGGCTATACAAATTAACATAGTGGTATGCATTCAAGTAACATAACAAAATATAGACTACTTAGTGACAAATAGAGTAAAGGCGGAGTTGAGGTTGCCTACAAAAGGTTCATTTTGACCTCTATGGTGCTGTCTTGCCTGCTTCTAAAGCCAATGATACTATGGTACAATGCTATTCACTGTCACTGTTGTCATGTGTTGCACTGATCCTGCTGCATCGTGTCTCCAGTACCTGGCAGGGAGATCCAGACACATGCTGGCCTTGAACCATGCCTTCTTCCCAGTGAAAAAGGGATAGCTGGTGGTATCTCTGCCACTTAAACTATGGATAAAGGGCAGGGCACGACACTGTGCAAGCCCCAGTGCTGATACCATTTGATGGATAGGAAGGTATGAATTGTGTTCTCACCCACAGCTCTGGAAGGCATCTGACATGGGTTGCTGCATAGTAAAGGCACATGATGATGATGTCTGTGTCATTGGCATGGATGACAACTCTGTCAACTTTGTCATTCTGGACACTGTACAGGGTGTGGAGTATTATTCTTGTATCAGCTTCCTGTTGTGTGGATTCTAGTGCAGGGACATCTTCAATAGACCCCTCCTTGATCACCACACTCCTTGTCTCTTCTTTAAACCACCCACCCAGGTAAAGATGTGTTGGACCAAGGGCCGACTTAAGTTTCTCATTTTCACACCATTCGTCACAGAGGAAACTCAATAGGTTTGCCTTGTTAGCTGACACAGCAAAAAACTCCTGAGGATCTGGAGCTGTGTAACGCATACTGACTTCATATTCTTTGGTAGGTTTTGGTCGAGCATATCTGTGTTCTTGCTCAGCTGTCTTAAGACTAGGTCCACTGTACCGGTCACAACAGAAGTGAATGATCTCTGTGCCAGCAGGCACATCATTCAACAGCAGACGTTGGTATCGTTCAGCGATTGTTCCAAATGCTTCACCTTTCAGGAACGACCAATGGCGTATGGCATACATGGCATCAATAACTACTGCTGTTTTTCTGTCTTCTGTAGGCAGGTCAGGGATGCATGCAACTTTGGTCTCCTCTTTCAGGACCTTCACAAGGCTTGCCTTGGTACCTGTTCTCATCCTGCCATCTTCCTGGAAGAGGGAAGGGGGGAAGCCACTGCACTCGTGGTTGCCTATAAAGTCAACAAGGTTGAGTTCTCCACCACTGGCTATGATTTGGGTCATGCGCAGGAGGGCAGTAATTTCATTGCTCTTGCCAGGTGCTGAGGTTTTCCCCTTAGACTTTTTAGATTTTGTGTTTTGAGTGTGGGAAGTGTTAAGCTTCATTATGCTTGTCTTCTTCTGTTCACTGGACAATGACTCACACAGTGCCTTCAGACCCAGTTCTTTCACACTCATCAAGTGGTCCTTGACTGTGGAATCAGCACACTGTCCTGTAGATATGTTGATCGTGGATGATGTGCTCACTGTAAATGGGTTAGTCTCCACTGCTGCCATGACCTTGACTACCATCTCTGCATCCCGGATTACACGACTCTGACCAGACTCATGGTGTGGGTTGGAGGAGTGGAGGTGGAGCATAGACTTGAGCTCTGCAGAGACAGCTGCAGTGAGTGGTTTTGTGTAGACCCATTTTGTCCTGGCAGCAGGGCTGAGTGTAATGCCATCCAGACTGCTTGCTTCCTTGGCATCGGCATTATAGGTCTGCTCCAGTAGCATGTCAAGAGAAACACTGTTGTGGCTGCCATCTGCTCGTCTGCCAACAAATACACCTGCCATCAGTGCTTCATGTACCTCTGAAGCTGTTTCTGGTAGTTTCTTCATCTCAGCCAAATACAGAGGTAAAGATTGCTGCCCGTACTTGTAGTGGCCTGCTGCAGTGAGGTAGGGTAGCATTCTTGCTGATTCACAGAGATGTCCTGTCCAGTCACCTTCCCGATCGTACTAGATAAACCTTTGGAGAATATCTGACATCTCCAGGAAGGTTTCCCAGAGGACTGCAGTTGGTTGCCCATTCAATGATTCCTGAAAAAGCAGCAGCTGCTCTCTTAGGACTGACATCTCTGGACTGCCATCTCTGTTGCCATAACAGTCAGCTGTCACTGTAAAAGTCATAGTAAAACTCATTTTCGCGTGGCGTCCATCTTGGAAATATGCAAATTAAAGGTCCAGACACACCCAATCATAAAGATAAGTATTCCATTGAGTTTCTCATGCTCTGAAACCATGAAATAGACACCAAGTTTTTATTTCTAGCCCATCTGGTTCAAAAGTTATTGCCAAAGCTATTTTCTGATAGGGGCCAATATTGAGGCGGCCATGTTGGATTTCCAGCAGCAAGTTGACCGGGTTGTCCATATAGGTTGTGATCCTACTGGGTCATAGATATTATTTCTGGTGGCCAACCTTTTATGGCAGGGCAAATGCAGCATACCCCCCTTTGCCCCTGGGTACTGATAGTGGCCAATATTGAGGCGGCCATATTGGATTTCCAGCAAAAAATTGACCGGGTTGTCCATATAGGTTGTGATCCTACGGGGTCATAGATATTATTTCTGGTGGCCAACCTTTTATAGCAGAGCAAATGCAGCTTTCCAAAAAAAAGGGGGTTTTGCCCCCTGGGTAACAGATGTGAAGGGTGAATATGAAAAAAAAAAAAAGATGAAAATCGAGTTAGCTGGTTCGTCCTGGACACCGACAATATAAGGAACAGTAACGGCCCTATACGCTTCCTTGAGTAACCCCACAGTTCACTGGGAGCGATGAGGACATGGTTCCATTGATGTCAACCACTTGTTCTCTTCCCTCAAGGTAATATTTCATCCAGTTTAATGATGTGCTATCAAAACCAATCGCCTTCAGCTTATTCAGTAGAATTGAATGATTTACAGTGTCGAATGCCTTTTGGAGGTCCAGCATGACCATGCCGCAGAATTTGTGAGGCTGTTGTCCTGAGACGACACAATGTGAAAAAAAAAGGATTGACCTTACTGTTCTGCCATCTAGCTGGATTGGGTTTTTTCTCCTTGATGGCACCGTTTTTCGCTTGCCCAGAGCTTTAAAATGCATCGATGCGGTGTCGCTCGGTAAAGCTCTGTTGGTTTTCGAAATCCTCGGTAACTGCACATCACAGGATTCAATGATAATTAATCCCTGTAGAATTGCAGTGTAGAACAGCATGAAGTAGTTGCTGGTTAAAAGGATGTTTCTCAAACGTAGTTGGTGTTTTCTCCTTTGGAGTATGGAGCTAGAAAAAAAATCTGTCCTCCTTGAATGCCATCTCACTTCGGCCATGTATTGTCGTAGCACTCCCTAAGCACCGCTAATGCAGGCTGTGAGCATTAACCTCAACTATAGACACAGAGGGTTTAGGGGTGTGCCGATATATCGTCCCGCGATATATCGCGATACGTTTTCGCGACGATATGTATCGTTTTGGGGGAAAAAAATATCGTTTTTGAATTTTTTTTTTTTTTTTTTTTACAATCATAATAATCAGGCATGCAAACGGCCCCGAAGTGAAAAGAGTGACAACATGTTTTTTTTTCGGGTCAGGTGTCATACTATTTGGATTCAAAACGGCTATTGTAGCTGAAAAGCTACAAGTTTGCATGTCTGAATAATGCAAAAACAGAATTATTTGTTTGCATTTTCTTTTTTTCTCCTCCATATATTTTCATAATAAAAAAGTGCGTATCGTATCGTATCGAAATCGTATCGAAGTTGTGAGCCAAATATCGTATCGTATCGTTTCGTGAAATTAGTGTATCGGCACACCCCTAAGAGGGTTACATGTACACACCCACCCACCCACCCACCCACCCACACACACACACACACACACACACACACACACACACACACACACACACACACACACACACACACCCCTTGTTTTTGCTCGGATACAAGAAACTCACAGAGGTTGAAAAGGAGATCAAATATGACAGAAATGCCTGACCTGGAGTATGATCTGGACTTCATTTCATCATTTATTTTCCAACCATACAGTAGCGATCAGCTCTGACCAAAAGTGAATCAAATGTTTCAGTTTAGAGTGCCATATTGCGAGTAAAGTAAGTGACAAGTATATTATGGCACCAAAACAATCACTAAATCACCCGAACATGTTATTTTAAAATATGGCATGCTCTGTCTGCAACATCATATGCCTGTAATCAAAAATGACAGCAGTTCATGCTACCTCCAGTTCCACTGTACCGCCATAGCCCAGAACCAACGATAAACACATCTATGATGTCATTAAACATACGGTATACAGACATATTTGATTGTATATACCAGGTGTAGGCAACCTTTATTATCAAAAGAGGCGTTTTTGGCCCAAAACATTTATAAACTAGAAAATGTGCTCCTCGGAGCACAGGTCTCCGCCAGGCGAGGTGGTAAAAGAAAGTACTGTTCCTGATTAATTCTGTCTTACCTATTTACAGTATATTACATATTGTGATGTCACGTGAAGCTTGACCAATGTTAGGTGTTCACAGACGGACGGACAGACACACGGACGGACAAAGTGAAAACATACTCTCCACCATGCGGCCTGGCGGAGACAAAAATCTGTCTGGAGCCGCAAAATATGTTTGCTTTATTTATTTATTTGAGATTTTTCTGGTCTTTCTTTATTACTTTTTTATTGTTTGCTAATTTCTCAAAGCAGATCAAGTATACCAGCAAGCCAGCAGCGTTGGTGGTGAAAGCAAACAAACCTAGCAATAATACATTCTTTCTTATTTTTATCTGGTGTATAGGCGACACTTTTTTCCTTTTCAATAGGATAATTTAAGAATAACTTTATGCCTGGGCTAGTACAATAATAAATTATGATTAAAATGTAAAAAGAAGAAAAAGAAAAAGAAAACCTCTTATTTCTTTACATACTTCTTTGCCCAAGCAACTGGGAGCCACGGGAGAGGGCCTAAGAGCCATGTATGCGGCTCTAGAGCAGCAAGTTGCCTACCCCTGGTATACGAATGGATTCATCAGATTTTCTCTGCCTTCTTTCAGCTATTTTTCCTGCTGCTGCAAATGTATGAGAAGTACCAGAATCAACGAATGTTACCCTTTTAAACATGAAAAGAGTGTAACAATAAAGAAACCATGACCTTGAACGGTTCATTCAACCTCCACCCGGTAGTCCAAGACCTTTTCAAGGTAATAGCACATCTTATTACACAATGGTAACCTCATAGGCTTGACTCCAGCACTGACTTCGCATAGAAACCATTGAGCTCTGTCATCAGTGCAGCAGCCTACCATTGAAATCAGTGGATTTTAAAATTGACTACTACAGGGTAGTAACTGCCATCATTTACCTCCATAAAGACATGATCTCTCCATAGTCTGAGATCATATTTCATATCACCAGGTCAGTGTCACCTACCGGTAGGGGATCCTTCCAGCACCTGTCCTGTGTAGCTTGTCTCTTTGAAGATTGGCCTGTTGTCGTTCTGGTCGATGACAGTCACAACTAGAATTGCTGGGCCTTCAACCAGGTCACCACTCAGATCTATGGTCGAAACTGCCAGCTGAGGGGAGAGAGAAGACAAGAGACAAGATTCAACTATTTGAGGGGCTAAGCTCAGCTGATTCTGTTTAGTTTACTCAGTTTAAACACAGTTAAAACAAGATCAGAATTAATCTTTCTCTCAATCACTTTTATATAAATGATGATGTTGTTGGTATTTTTTTACTGAAAGCTCTGTCCAGGAGGACTCGTTATTGTGAATCCAGTCTAGCGTGCTAAGCTAACAACTTCACAACTGCTGACCAGTTTGAATATGAATGGGAACATTTTATATCAAAATAACAAATATCAAATGGTCCTATTTAGAATCATTGGAGGTGCCTAAATGAAGTTGAAGAAACAGTAGAGAACCTCTAACAAACCATACAGGGGCTGAAAAGGTTATTTACAGCAACGGTGCTATACAGCACCTCAACAACCCCAAAGAACCACTGAATAACCAATATGTTGTTGTTGTTGTTGTATGGAACACGCTGTGCGTCCGTCTATCGCAAACTCTCTATTCTCATTACATTTCTCACTCTCTGTCTGCCTCGCTTTCTTCCTCTCTGAATGTTGTCTTCAACAGACTGAAAAACTGAATGAACTCGGCTTTGAGAGCTTTCTTATCAGATTTTTTAATCTGATAAGTTTTATTTGGTTATTTTATTTGGAGGTCAGCTAACCCCATTTCCCACTCAATAAAAGGTTTGCAAGCCCATTTGTAAAGAATTCAAGAGTTTTACATACTGCTTTTTTAAATCACACAATTTTCAAGAAGGACACTTAACCTCATCTTTCTTTCTTATTAGTATGTGTACGGTATGTGACATGCACACTGAGACACCTATTATTTATTTGATAGAACCATCTCAGCAATCAGCTCATTTCACATTCACTCAGCATTCATCTTCTCCAGAGTCATCATCTCGCTGGGGAGAGGAATTCAAAATAACTCGGCCTGACCTCCTGTCTGTTTGCCAGCCGTGTCCTTAAAGGAGCACTGCAACCCGATCTTCATATAATTGTCCCTCACTGATGCTTATAAGCATGTGACATTTCCATACTCGCTCTGTGTATCTGAGGTGGGCTATGAACTGTTCAGAAACCTGCCTACCAATGCTATATTCGGTAGGCAGGTTTGGTAATTTCAAACACGATTTAAAACTTTGGAGAAGAACAATGGCTTATATTTCAACATGCAAACTTTCCAGTAAGAGAAAGGCTGTCGTTTGTATTAGCTTGGAATCCCCATCAATGATGTTCTGAACCGTCCAAAGATGCAGAGCGAGTCGACAGAAATGGTGCCATCTTTAGTGAGGACCAATTATATGAAGATAACGTTGAAAATGGGCGAAGTGCTCTTTAAACATTCTAGGGAAGCTGCTCCCCTGGTCTCAGGTGAATAATTCTACATGAAAAGATAGGCCATAGACTAGGCCATGCAATTACAGTAGAGTCAATACATTCAAAGGTAGTACTTTATAGTAGATTACGCTCCCTCTGGACAATATAACCAACTTGTGCAAGGAACTGCAAAGCTTTTTATTTTCAGTAGCACAAAAGTATTCTAAAATGACTTTAATGAGTTACCTTTCTCAGAAGGTAACCCTGTAATGTAACTGGTTACTTTTAAAAGTAACATTATCCAACTCTTATCAGACCATGCTCAGCGTTATAGATTCACTACAGCAGACATGACAGGGTTAAATTAGACCACTGGAAAAAACACCTTCACATGTATTCTGCACACTGCAGGAAATCAAAGCCTGGAAATAATTTCATATAAGAAATCATTCTCTTTTTCTGAGAAATAGATTTTATTCAAACTTTCAGAATGTTAAATTTGTCAGTTAACTCCACTGTCTCTGTTCCTCTCAAAGCTTAACCATGAACACCATGAATTTTAACTTTTTCTTAATTTTTGTGTGTTTTTGGTCTCCCCCACCTCTCTTCTGTTCCAAAAAATACCCGACTTCGAGCATGCAGGCTTTCATAGGCTATCTGTGGTTTTATTTCAAATATTTCACTCGATGTCTCGCTATGGGAGAGCGCCCTCCGGCGTGATCACACAGAAGTACACCTTCATAAACTTCCAGACAATTCTATTGGCTGGACTGACCTTCCTCTGACTGGAGGTCCCGCCCTCATCCTATATCAGTCAGTGGAGGGTCATTTTCCCTAATTCAGTTTCTCTTCTCGTTCGCGATCGAGGAAGCACCTTCTCAGTCCACCTTATGAAGTCAGTACGGCGAAAGTCTCAACAGGACAGGATAATATCCCGGACCGCGAGACGCTACTGATGGTAGGTGTTGACTTTTCTTTACAAAACCTGCTAGGAACTTAAATACGTTCCATAGCCAAGCTTAATAAGCTAAAAAGAAAGCATAGTCTGCTTACATAGTAATCGTGATTCGAAGGACGAGTTTAATACACTCTCCCTAGTCTCACCCTGATTACTAGCCACAGCTAGCCCTGAGCTAGCTGTAAAGAACAACACGCCAGTATAATATACTCGGCCCCAGTGTTTGTTTCTTTCAAGCCTAGCAGCAGGTTGCCAGAGGGAGAGCCCTGAGCTCTCCTCAGCCCCACAGACTGCTAGCCACAGTTAGCCACGAGCTAGCTAGGAAAAAACAAACATGTGAGCATAGTCCGCTCAACCCCTGTGTTTTCGTTTTTTCCCTCCTCCCTGTTCTGTTCCCTAAAGCTTAAAACGCTTAACGTGAACGTGGCCTCCACAACTCTGAGGAGCAGGACCGGGTCCAAGAGCCCCGGTCCCGCAGAAAAGAGTGCGGGACGCCACCGGGTAGTATCATAATACTACCGGCTAGCGTAGCATGTCGTCACCGAGAGCTTAACAAGCTCCCACTAGCGACACTTCTTGCAGGCTACCATGCTAACACAGGGTAAACACGACATCGTATTTTTCTCCAGGGTGACTTCTCACCCACAAGCTAACACCGAGTAAACACACCAGCGTCGTCCGCTCTTAGTGTGCTTTCTCCGGGTCAGCTCTGCACGCCACCAGCTAGCGCCATAAGATACCAGCTAGTTTTTAGCATGTTGTCACCAGTGAGCTTAATAAACTCCCACTAACAACACGTTTGGCAAGCTATAGCAAACACGACAGCGTCCCTGCTGTACATTGTGGTTTTTCTCCAAGGTGGTTCTTAGCCAAGAGCTAAAACACTGAACAAACACACCAGCGTTTACACTCTTAAATGTGTCTTTTCTCTGACCAGCTTAATACGCTACCAGCTAGCTTAGTGCGTTGCCATCGGTGAAGCTTAACAAGCTCCTACCAGCAACACGTTACACACTGCGTGCTGACACAGAGTAAACACGACAGCATAACCTGCTTCACATCGTGTTTTCTCCCAGAGGTGGTTTTAGCCACGAGCTAAACACCGGGCAAACACCAGCGTAGTACGCTCCTACTGTATTCCTTCAGAGACAGCCCTGTACGCCGCCAGCTAGCATAATATGCTACCGGCTTGCTTAGCACGTTGCCATCGGTAAGCTTAGAGCTCCCACTAGCAACACGCTTTGCACACGACGTGCTATCACTGAGTAAAAACATGACAGCATCACTGCTCCACATCGTGTTTTCGTCTCTAAAGTGGCCTCGTAGCCACGAGCTAAAACCGAGCAAACACACTAGCGTTAAACGCTCCTAGTGTTTCTCTTTCAGCTCTGCAAGCCACCAGCTAGCATCATAAACTACCAGCTGGGCAGGCTACAGTTAGCTACACGCTAACACCGACATCGTGTTGTTTCTCTGGGACAATAAAAGCTTAGAACGTTTTTCTCCCATACACGACTCCCCTGTTTACAGACCTTGCCACAAACAGGCTCCACGCGTGTTGTGAACAATGACCGCTGCAGTCCAGCAACGAAGGGACCCCTGTCCCTCGAAAGAGTGCGGGGTCTGCGGGAATAGAATGTCGGGTCACGACGAACACAACTCATGTGTTATTTGCCTGGGACCAACCCACGCAGCCCGAGGGCCGTGTGAGGAAGGTCCGTTCCGCATAGGCATGCGGACTAACCGAACCTAGGTTCGTCAGAAAAGCGGGCCAAACATTTCCAGTCCCTTCTACACCAAGTTAGGAAGAGGACACGGACGAGGCCCAAAAGTTACTCCGGGGTACAGAATATGTCCCCTATAACCAGGTCATTAAGCAGGCGACTGGCCAGTAAAACGAGCCTCTCCCCACGACTCATACTCGACCTCGAGTTGCCAGCGGCGTAGCCTATAGCCACAAGCCGCAGCCAGTATGAGAGAACGGTTTTAATGCCTACTCCTGTTGGCAACCAGCACTGGGGCAACAGTTGACGTGTCCTGGGCTGAGCCCTACTCTTCCGCTACCCGTGGAAGAAGGGGTTGCCACACACCTCACGTCAGAAGCCACGGCTCTGACACGAGAGCCCAAATCCATTGCGAAGCACGCGTCGCCTAAATGGCAGGCGTTCTTGCTTGCAGTTTACAGGCCAGGAGGAGCACCCTAGCCAGCCAGAGGCAGGCCTCGGGTAGCTACTCTACAAGAGTGAAATACAGAAAGGAGAGGGACATGGCTGGGACTATGTCAGGAGGAGACGGTGGACACCGCCTCCCCCTCTCTCTCTGGTGGTCCTGGAGTTCTGGTGACCGGGCGGAGCGAACACGCTCCACCGCCCGATGGAAAGGAGAATGACTTTACACACTATACATTATGTGGATAATGTTGTGTAAGTATAATCATGAGTTACGACTGTAACCCAGGTTCGCTGATACTATGACCAAGATGTCTCCTTGGCAAAACATCAGAGTGGTTATTAGAAATTGAACCCTCTCTACCTGTTTCTCCAATAAAATTCAAACCGTTACAGCCTGAATTTCAGGGGCACGGCGAAAAGAAATGAAACAGGACAAAACCAGAACATAAGGGACACACGCTCGCTACCACAGAGGTCTCACAGACACTTCAGGGTAGCGGGGCGAATACTCGCCATGAAGAGAGGACGATTACGCCCTGTCCCCAAGGGAACGGCTCACGGTCGACTCTGTTCAACCACTATATGGCGCCACGGCACCACAATCGAGCCTAACCAGTGTTGTAGGAACCCCACTGTATGATATTTGGAATGGATAAGGTGCAACACACCACAGTAGGTGCTGCACTCTATATCCAGGGATGTATACTACAGTTCGCCTCGAGACCTCCCCAGGCTAGTGGAAGCGATCTTCCCTTAAGCAGGGGACAGGCGGGCGATTTTCTACAGGAAGATAATTCTCCCTGTTAAGAAGACGAACTGTACAGGAAATACCCAGAGACCAAGCTAACAGCGGCTCTACTCGTGCTATTCCTGGTCAAAAAAGAATGGGGGGGGGCTGCGTCTGATACTGGACCTAAGAGCCCTCAATCAGTATCTAATGGCGTTCAAATTCAGGATGTTATCAAATCCGTCTCTCCGCATGGTGCGTCAGAGAGACTGGTTCACATCGATAGACCTGAAAGACGCCTATTTTTATGCTCTTTTTACCCACCACACAGAAATCTCTGTTGTTAGGGTTCTGAGGTTAAAATTACGAATACACGGTGCTACCGTTTGTAACGTCCTCAGCCCAGAGTATTTGTCGAATTCACGCAGGTTGCGATTGGCCCTCTGAGGAGAGAGGGCACTCGCATAGCGTCTTACATAAGATGATGGGCTGCTACAAGCCGACTCAAGGATCAGCGGCAAGGCAGCATACTCAGAAAGTGGTGTCTCACCTACTGAAATCAAGTTTTCAGGATCAACTGCGTGTTGGTGCCTGCACAAACAGCGAATTTCACAGGCAGGACTCTGAACTCACTATTGTTCAAAGCCAGCCCGCCACTGAAAAGGATCAGTCCTTTTTGTCCTGCCTGGCACAATTTTGCACGGGCCGGAGGGTCTCCTTCAAAATGTGCATGAGAATGACAGGTATGATGGCCTCAGCCGTATCGCTAAGACGGCTGGGCAGTTGCGGTCGTGTGTTGGTCAATGGTCACAAAGGAATGTGTGACAGCGCTGTGTCGCTGGAGGAATCTGTGATTCCTCTCAAGACGACTGGTCTCTGCACCCGGAGATACCAGGACGGGTCTGGGATCGTTTGATCGCCCCCCTGGTGGATCTTTTGCCTCACTGGAAGACACGGGATGTCCGTTGTTCTTCTCAGTGGAGGGTGTGGTGCCTCTGGGTCGAAATGCACTAGTGCACAAATGGCTCGGAACTCTTTTTACGTTTTCCTCCGCTGTCCCTGTTGGCTCCCACACTCATGAGAGTGAGGGACCAGGGGCTGATGGTGATACTGGTGGCCCCAGAATGGGGTCACTGGGTGTCAGTCGAACCTGTCCTGTACGACCGCTCGTGGCTACTTCCGTTACGCAGAAACATGCTAACGCTAGTAGGGGACGAGTTAATTTGTGACCAGAACATCTGACTCTCTGGGCTCAGCCCATGAGGGGATGAATCTGAGTACAGAGGGGTTACTCCAGAACGGTTTGAGATGAGGTGCGAGAAATCGCACCCTATATAGGCGTCTCGCACTGTGCCGTTCCAAACCCATGTCCATTAAGTCCTTCTGCAGGACTTAGTGGATAAGGGCAGAGCTTTTTCCACAATAAAAGTCTACTTGGAGGCTATCTCAGCCTGCCGTATTGCTTGAGGCCGAGACGGTGGGTCAGCACTGCCTGATTTGTCGGTTCATGAAGGGACCAAACGTCTCTTCCCGAGCCTCTGTGTCAGATTGACAGAACAACTGTCAATCAAGACTGTGTTACTGATGGCTTCAGTGACTACTGTAGAGCTCAGTGATCTTCATGGACTGTCAGTACACGGGGAGTGTACACAGTTCAAGGAAGGGACTACAAGGGTGGTTGTCAGACCCAGACCTGGGTGTGGGCTAAAGAACCCCTTGGTACCAAGTGTCCTTGTGACCTTTTAATGCGTTTTCATCCGCCTCCTTTCGCCTCATGAGAGGATGAAAGGTTACATTGCCTTTGTCCGGTTCGGGCTTTGGAAATGTGCATTGGCAGATCTAAGGCTTTGAGAAAGTCAGATCAGCTATTTGTGTCATGGGCTCCACGGATAGTGGACTAGCCCATTGCATAACAGACACTTTCCCACTGGATTTTAGAGGCTATTCAGTTAGCCTATTACAGTGGTGGGATGCTGCCCCAGTGGGACTGTGGGCACATTCTACAAGGGAAATAGCGACATCATGGGCCCTCTTCGGGGGGGTCTCCATCTGAGATGTCTGCAGTGTGGCATGTTGGGTTAGGCCTTGACATTTACCAGGTTCTACAGTTTGGACGTAACTGCAGCCCCTGTGGCGCATACAGTACGGTCCTTAGTGTAGCCTCCAGACACGGGGATCATGCCCCTAGGCTGGTTACTCTGGACTTCGAGATAACAATCAGGGAGTGTATTATATCTCCCATAGCGAGACATCGAGTGAAATATTTGAAATAAAACTATAGGTTACTGGACGTAACCCCGGTTTTATGATAATATAAGCGAGATGTCTCGAAAGACACCCTTCTTGTTTACGAACGAGAAGAGAAAGGTTATCTTGAATTAGGGAAAATGACCCTCCACTGACTGATATAGGATGAGGGCGGGACCTCCAGTCAGAGGAAGGTCAGTCCAGCCAATAGAATTGTCTGGAAGTTTATGAAGGTGTACTTCTGTGTGATCACGCCGGAGGGCGCTCTCCCATAGCGAGACATCTCGCTTATATTATCATAAAACCGGGGTTACGTCCAGTAACCTATAGTTTCTATGTAAATTGGTCTGAAAACAGTCTGTCAGATTTGTTCCCCCTGCCTACGTCACGTCTGGGAACAATTCCTCCCGTTTTTCATATTTCATTTTTTTTACTTTTTCCACACAGAACCAGGAGATAACATGCATACAAACTGACTCAATAGCGCCCCGTGCCAAACAGGACAATGTGGTATTGCAGGTGAAAGTGCTTTATAAGCCTGAGAGAATTGACTTGGGATGAGTATATCTGAGTGTTGATTTAGGCTCAAACCTTTTGAAAATGGTTTGAGGGACATACACCATATGATATTAAATATATATATTTTTTTTAAATTCATGGTGTGTCTCCTTTAAACCTCTTGCAAACGTCCAGTGAGATGAGAGGTTAAAGAACCACTTCTGTCCACATCTGCTGCATCTACCTACAGTACGTCCTGCATGTCTCCCCACAGAACCCACCGAGATTTTGAAGTCTGGAGATATAATAACTGCGATGTCTGGCATGTATTCTTATTACATGCCCTGGCCCCCGCCATAATGTCTCTAGGGGAGAGGTAAAGATAGAACATCAGAGTGTGTGAGAAAAACAATGAGCAAGAGAGATTTTGCTGTTGAACAACAAATGCAATTTTGGAGGTGTTTTGTTTCTCTGAGGAATTAAACTGTGACATCACTATCTATCCCAAAAGAACAACAGAACCTCACTAACCACCTATTCTGTGGTACCTCAGTCTGAGGTCTTTCCCAAGACACAACTGAGTCTTGCATTATAGAACACTTTTTCAGATGTTGAAATGTAGGCTACAAGATTATAAGATCACTGCACATCATAGCACATGTATCCTTTAAAAACACTCACAGTGTTAAACAACTAAGAGAGACAGATTGTACTCTCTAGGCCTTTCAAATGGAGCTAAAGGAAATGTGTTCATTCTGACTGAACGCCATAGAAGGCATAAACAGGACATCGGCAAAGCAGACACTATTGGACTAATGGAAAAAAAGCCTTAATTAATCTTCATTATCTTAACATCTATGCCTAATGAACGGTAAATAATGAAAATTAGACAAGTCCTCTCATTTCACTAAGTGTGCATGCCCTTGTAATTCATCATTTTGTGTTTAGTTATGTGTGATGGGGGGTTTCTCTCTCTATAAACATAAAAGATTCACTGAAATGTTTTCCATTGCATCAAAATTGAAGAATTTTGTGAGAAAATGATATCAATAGATTTATAAATAGGTCTTCACAGGAAGTGAGATGGGAGAAGGGAAAGGAATGTGGGTTCTTGAAAGTATTGAGAATGATAGAATAATAGAACTTGGCTGTCTGGCAAGATAAGAAATAATCCTGCTTGAGAAAGGAGTGGAAAGAGTCACAAAGACTCTCCCTGGTGTCTCAAAGCACCGAACAGCCTCTCCTTTCACAAGGTACAATGACATCAGCTTTTGTGTGCTGCTGAAGGCTCTGTTGCCAGGGACAACAAAAGATAGGCTTGGACTGCTTTTATAATGTTTCACATTATGAACAGCACATAGCCAAGGAACCTCACAGCATGCTATTGTTATTGTACTGTATATATTCAGTTATGTTTATCTATTATTATTACTACTGTTTATGTTTTAACATTAGATCAAGAGGTTGCAAACGATAAACAATATAAGTGGCATATGAAATAAAATAAAAAGTGAGTGGGAGAAATTGGCTCAAGCCTAATAGCACTGGTTCAGAGTAATGCATTTTGGAAGAAGAAGAGGGAAAAAAGCGTTCAGACTTCTAAAGGGAGGCTAAAAAGTGGAACAGGGCAAGAGTCACAGTCCCTAGAGGAGGAGAAGAGACTGTAGTACTCTCTCCACAGGACCAGCACATAGCTGGGATATCAAAACATAAGATATTATTGTAATAGTTGCTGCATAATCTCTCCTCGCAATTCTGTCACCACAAAACACTGCCTGGAAATATGTATACACCACCTGCAGAGTATGTGGAGAAGCACGTGCCATATCACATAAAGTTCTTTCTATACATCCTGATCTTTGCGTCGATTTTTGCTCAGCATAACCTTTATGTGTATGCACCCTTGATACATCCGGTGTTTACAGTGTGACTGGGGTGTCGTGTCACTGAATGTTGTGGAGATTAGTTTTTACAGGTAGGAGAGAGGTTTGTTTACTCAGTTGAGGGGTATGTGTGTGTGTGGGTGCATGTGTGCATGCTTGCGTGTGTGTGATTGTGTGTGTTCTTTATCTTGGTGTGACTGTGAAGGGCAGCGTAGCCTCTGGTCTCTAAAGCTCAAGACATACACTTTAGTCAAGCAGAAAACAGGAGTGGGATTTGAACAACAAGCTTCAACTGTCTCAGCCCTCATGAACATAAAGTCACATCTACTGTACATGAAAAGAACATCACCCAGAGGGTGATGGGTGTATGTTGTTCTGTACTGTAGGCATGTTCACGTGTACTGTATGCACATGTATATGTACATTCGTAGATCCACTGTAGACGTGCTTATATATGATGTGGTATGTCTTACAATATGTAGGCTATCTATTGCATCTATTAGTGAAGTGCAAACACAACGCTTTAGAAGTTTTCTGTATGAATGAATGTTTTGGCCTATAACACACACACACACACACACACACACACACACACACACACACACACACACACACACACACACACACACACACACACACACACACACACACACACACACACACACACACACACACACACACACACACACACACACACACACACACGGTTCATGGAAGTGCCCCCCCCATCAATATCATGCCATGGGATGAGATGTCATGAGATGTCAATGACTGGTATAGATTGATCACACTGCAGAAAAATTATCATAACCCCATGGAGAATACAGTTGTTGTTTTTGAAGTCCATAATTCCATAAAGTCACTCGAAGCAAATATCAGTAAATGTCAACACTCATATCCATCACACAAAATCAAACAACACTAAGAACCATGATATTTATATTGATGACCTTGAATCAATAAGGAGCGTTTCTAATGTGAGATGTGTCGCTGTTGGTTTATGACGTTGTCAATACGCTATATCAATGCTCTGTAGCAAACACAGCCAAGCAGTCAAGGTCATATTGAGCAGCTCCTCATCCTCTCTCCTTCATCCTCTCTGTTGTCCCACTCCTCCCCGCATTCTCCTCCGTTTCTTACAATATAATGGTGTACTATCATAACTCTGCCCAGTAGAGATGACAGCTGTGATATCTGTACACACTGTTCGCTGGTTAGGTAACACATAGAGGCAGCATAGTAGCTACTCTGTCAGTCACAATGAAAGTACTACAGATCACAAGATAAATAATGTAAATCACAAACTGCTGCATAACTGTAGAATGATAACAACGAGGAGAGGTCAAGCAAAGGAACAACATGAAACATATTACAAACAAACAAAAAAACAAACCTCTAACTCAGTGGTGTAAAGTAACTAGGTACATTTACTCAAGTACTGTACTTAAGTACAATTTTGAGGTATTTTTTACTTTACTGGAGAATTTCCAATTTTCAGTACTTACTTCTACTCCACTACATCTCAGAGGCTAATATTATACTTTTACTCCACTACAATTATCTGAAACTTGAGTTACTAGTTACTTTGTAGATTTGGATTATTATTACAAAACATACATTAACCACTTCAGCCCTATATACTGTACATTTCGGCCATTTGAAAATAGCCAATCTACAAGCAATGCGTCGCAATGTTACGCATTGTGAGCTTGTAGATCTGTTGAAAGAGTTTTATACATTTTAAACATTTGAAAACTTGTGAAATGGGACATTCTGCATAATGAGTACTTTCTACTTTTGGTAAAGTAGAGTACATTTTTAATTCCGGACTTTTACTTCTAACAGAGTATTTCTACATTGCAGTATTGATACTTTTTTTAAGTAAAAAATGTGAGTACTTTTTCCACCACTGCCTCTAACCAAGTCAATATTTACTGTGGAACAGCAAACAGACACAAGTGTGTGTGTGTGTGAGTGTGAGTGTGAGTGTGAGTGTGTGTGTGTGTGTGTGTGTGTGTGTGTGTGTGTGTGTGTGTGTGTGTGTCACTAATAAGGGAGCATAAGGCAGTAGGGAGTCAGTAATAAGGGACCAGGCAGTAGGGAGTCAATAATAAGGGAGCAGGCAGTAGAGTCAGTAATAAGGGAAAGGTAAAACAGAATAAACTCAACAATGGCACCACTTACTTCACATTTTCTTCTCTGCTTGACTGTAATGCTTTTTTAAACTGTACAATACATTTTGAATAGTTTTCATGGGCAGCTGGTCAAATGAGGTTTCAACTTACAATGGATTATATGAGCTTCCAGGAAGAAAACAAAGACAATTGGAAGTTACATTGTTTTGAATTGACATAGTGTAGTCTTTGTCTTAGTCTTTGACATTGGCTTCTGCTTAGATGGAATATAGATTTTACATTTGACTTAACTTGAACTATTATCTTTGGCATCTGAAATGGGCAAATTGTTTGAAAAAACGCCTGAATTCTGTCTGGGTTTCTTTTGTGTTTGGAACTGAGGGCTCAATGCAGTCAATGTGATGTCTTGTGACAGCAGATCTGAAAAGCACCACCCTCTGTTCCCTCTCTCCCTCAGTCTTTTCTCTCTCCTGTCTGTCATGTCACAGTGCATGACATAGAGAAGACTCAGTGAAGACCATATGAGCATGTCTTAGTGTGCAAAACTTGTTTTGGACCTGTGAATTTGTCTTAATTAAGAACAGAGAACACACTAAGCTCATCTGTCCTCACAGACACAAAGATGGCAGCAAGAACTCAGGGCATCTAATCTATTTTATGAATTCATAAGAACTGCTTCAGGCTTTTCAGTTTTGTAGATGTGGCACATATTTCAATGTGTTCCATAATTTGTTAATTCTGTTGGTTTGCAGGATTTGATCAGAACTCTTGTACTTCACTGTACAGAACATGCAGCTCTGATTAAGGACTATTTAAAAAAATCACACCCTGTGTGAAGGAAGCGGTGCCTTTGGGGCGGGGCGTAACTCATTTCAGTTCGTCCCTATTGGTGGTCTGAGTCCACTTACCAAATTTGTACTTGATAGCATGCTGCAAACTGGAATAATGGCTGTTTAAAGCCCAGCCAATGGGCAGACAGAGGGGGCGGGGCTTAAGTAATTACAGTTCGTCCCTATTGGTGGTTTTAGTCCATGTACAAAATTTGTACTCCGTAGCATGCTGCGAACTTGAGTTATGGCTGTTTAAAGGCCAGCCAATGGGAAGACAGAGGGGGCGGGGCTTCAGCAATTAATGCTCGTCCCTATTGGGGGTCTAAGTCCACATACCAAATTTGGACGTGGTGGCTTGCTGCAAACTGGCGTTATAGCTGTTTAAAATCCCGTGCTCATCCCGTGCTCATACGGACGGACGGACATAACATACGCTGGGGGTCCCTGGACCCCTCTTTGATAACCAGTGGCACGTGTGGCCAATGAGAGGAGAGACGGCATAGGCAATCTCCAAGTCTGTGTGTGTGTGTGTGTGTGTGTGTGTGTGTGCGTTTGTATGTGTTGCTTCTTTGCCGTGCTCATCCCGTGCTCATACGCCGTGCTCATACGGACGGCAAGTGTGTGTGTGTGTGTGTGTGTGTGTGTGTGTGTGTGTGTGTGTGTGTGTGTGTGTGTGTGTGTGTGTGTGTTCGTGTGTGCAGTATTGGCTTGTGTGTGTGTGTGTGTGTGTGTGTGTGTGTGTGTGTGTGTGTGTGTGTGTGTGTGTGTGTGTGTGTGTGTGTGTGTGTGTGTGTGTGTGTGTGTGTGTGTGTGTGTGTGTTGAAGTGGCGCATGTGTTACTACCTTGCCTTGTGTTCAAACATACGCACGGACATAACATACGGACGGACGGACAGACATACGGACAGAGTCAAATGTAGAGTGGTTGGCACTGCTAAAAATAGGTGTTTAATCAACTTTTACAATGTGTGTGTGTGTGTGTGTGTGTGTGTGTGTGTGTGTGTGTGTGTGTGTGTGTGTGTGTGTGTGTGTGTGTGTGTGTGTGTTCTTTATTTCTCACCTGTGAACAATACAGCCAGTAGCAACACTGCAGTGAAATTCTGCGTACTCCAAAGCCTCAACAGCGTGGAGTAAAGACGCAGCAAGGGGAAAACAGTCCGGCTAGCTGGTGTGGCAGTTTGGGGCAGTTTGCAGATTAACTGGATTAAAAAACTAAAACTAAAATCACACTATCCCAATTCCAAGAATACACTATCCTATCCAAATCCTAATCTCAAGATAGGATTTGCTGCCGTGATGACAATTGGGCTTGTTCAGACTGCAGGGAAATCCAATTTGTTTCTCAATTATGATCTTAAGGACTGACTGTAATCTGGAAGTGATCAGATCGGATTGGTGTATTCTGACTCAAACTTTTATCTTTAAACTTTTTTTTGATTTGATAAAAAAAATAAAAAAAGAATAGGATTCCAGTCTGAATAGGCCAAAACTCTGATTTGGGCTGCCAGTCTGAACATAGCCTAATACAGACAGTGAACATACACTGAACAGACAAGCCTAACCAATTAGAAAAAGTGTAGCTGACACACAGCTGCATCTCTGAATTATAACCATTCCTTCCTCATTCCATCTTTATTCATCATCCTCTCACCCTGAATGTCAAATCTTCCACTCCTCATTAACCACATTAACCCTGGCATCCCATTTCGGCATTTCATTAAACTGTAGATTTTCACATTTTTTCAGATAATAGCCTAAGCATCTCCTTTCCTTTCCTTTCCTTTCCTTTCGTTGTCAGATAGTCAATATTTATTGGTCAAAATGAATATCAGATATTCTTTTCTAACACTATCGTATTCAATGTCCATCCATGTTGTGCATTCATTGTATGTTTGACTGAACTGACTGAAAGAGAATATACTGTATGCTGTAAAAAAAAAAAAAACAACTTTGTCTTTCTTCTGCAGGCTCATCCGTACAGTTGAAACAAGTGAGACCATCATTATACAAACCATAACCATCTCATATTCTGGTCAAAAAGAAAACTTCTGAATGACATACACTTCATCCAACTCTTACACCAACTGCACAAAGAGAATAAGAGATACATACGATGCATGCATTGTATGTATGTATTACTGTATGCGTCTCTGGCCCCTTCCCCTCCTCTCTCCTCCTTTCACAGGTGTTGTTGGTATCCAGTCATCTTATTAGTGTGGTTGCCTGAAAGGGTACTTGGGTGACTTTATTTCTTTGTTTCTAGAGCAACCCAAAAGTTTGGCATGCTACTCCTCCCACAGTTTTGGCGGTATACACTAAAAAAAAAGCCTGTGACTTGAATTGGAACAGGGGAAAGACTTGGCTGGGGTCTTGTACAAATGTACCAGAATGTCAGAAAGATCAATGTTTCTTCTACTTTTCAGGATTATCTGTTTGGTCATCTTGATCACTCAGATCAGCATCAGATTCTTGAAGATTGTCTGGTGTAAGTGCTGAAAAGGTGTGTCCTTAACGCTATTCCTCCCAGCGCATTCCTCGGGTCCCGGCGGCTGCAACCCCCGACTCGTGTCGGTGCAACCACACTTGCAATTTCCCCAAATTGCGCCTTTCTAGTTAACAGTTTGCTCTCAGCTCAATATCCAAGGCTCTTGTCCGGTTTTGAAAATAAGATAAGATCAATATGATTTGACCGTGGAACGTTAGGTTACGTATGTAACCTGGTGCCTCAGAAGAACTGGAAGCTCCGGTCAATTTATCTATTTGGCTGGCGTCCGTCGTGTGACCGTGACATGACGGCGTACCAAATAACCAAAATGACTAGCTATCAATTACCCATGAAGCATTGAATTCATGAAGATTTTTTTGTTTTTGTCGCATTCCTAAGGCAATAATTTTATTACCGGCGGGAAGATGCTAATGTATCCGGTAGGAGACTCAAAGGAGACTCTTTGATTTGGCTTAGGAATGCGACAAAAAAAAAAAAAACTCCATGAATTCAATGCTTCATGGGGTGTGTAATTGAAGCCATTTTTTGGGTGAACTACTCCTTCAACCAAACCTTAACCAAAAAGAAGTGCAACTGTAACCAAATTGTTGCAATGGAAAATGTGTCATTACACAATGAATCAACAAATTAGCAGTTTAAATTATGAACACTATAGGGACACTATAGATTCACTGTGGTGAGAATCAGTTGACTGACCTGGTAGGAGTCAATGGCCTCTCGGTCCAGTGAGCGCGTGACTGACACGTCTCCTGTATCTATGTCGATGGTGAACACACCTCTGGGATCCTGGTCAGCACCAGGGCCTGTCAGATGAAACATATGGTTCACCCTCTTCTCTGCTGAGATCACCTGTGAAACACACACACACACACACACACACACACACACACACACACACACACACACACACAAACACGCACACGCACACGCACACGCACACGCACACGCACACGCACACGCATACGCATACGCACGTGTAAGTTGTCTGACAATGCGGTTTTATTTGACACCTTTACCGTGACCTGGAGAGTTAAGATAGCTGTACTCACATGGGACTGTCATGGCCAGCAGCATACAGAGGTACCACAGCAACAGGAACAGGCAGGTGAGACAAACAAACACACAAAAATACACCAAAACATTAGATTTATATTCAGTAAAACAGCAAACAAGATTTAAAAAAAAACCTGATTCATGTTAGAGTCACACACACAGCAGCAGGAAAACACCAAAATTCTCTTTTGGGTCTCAAGTGAAAAAGTTTGGGAAGCCCTGAAGTAGACAAACCCATTACTTGAGTCAAAGTATAGATACCGCTGGTCAAGTATTACTTGCTTTTATAAATGCTCCAGTATTCAACAGAATTGTTTTTTATATCACCACATTGAAGTATTGTTTGCACAATGCATTTACAGAACCTGGTGTAACTCTTTCAACCAACCTAAGGAATGAATTTACTTTCTTGTCGAACCACTATGCTACACAAAGCCTATAGAAACACCAATACAAACTTTAGGATAGAAATGCAATCAAATCGACATTTTCTATTTAACAATTTGTTGGTGATTACTTCTATTGTACTGTCCATCAGCTGAGAATTAATTCTGCGACCAAACACATTCATAAGATAAATTCATTCAACAGCTGACATCAAAGCTTAAAGGTAACAAGTAATGACAACCTTCATATGGGTAGTGGAGTGAAAAGTACCATATTAAAATACTCAAGTACAGTACAAATACTTGAAAATGTACATAAGTACAATATTCAAGTAAATGTACTTAAATTACTGTCCACCACTCCTTGAGATCAAATCAGGAGAAATCAAAACTATGTCATAAACTATAAAAAGAAGCATCATACTGTATGTACTGTGTGCATAATTGTGTAGTGTTTTCTTCTTTCAATTCCATGTATAATCAGTAGGGGTGTGCCGATATATCGTCCCGCGATATATCGCAATGCGTTTTCGTGACGATATGTATCGTTTTGGGAAAAAAAATATCGTTTTTATTTTTTTATTTTTTAACAATAATAATCAGGCATGCACACAGCCCCGAGGTGAAAAGGGTGACAACATGTTTTTTTTTTTTCGTGTCAGGTGTCACACTATTGCCCTATTTGGATACAAAACGGCTATTGTAGCTGAAAAGCTACAAGTTTGCATGTCTGAATAATGCAAAAACAGAATTATTTGTTTGCATATTTGCTTTTTTTCTCCCCCATATATTTTCATAATAAAAAAGTGCGTATCGTATCGTATCGTATCGAAATCGTATCGAAGTTGTGAGCCCAATATCGTATTGTACCGTTTCGTGAAATTAGTGTATCGGCACACCCCTAATAATCAGGGTGTATTCATAAGTAGCCTGTACATTGTAGTGACAGTCTATTTACATTTCCCCTAAATGATCCTTGATGCTCTGTTTTACTATTTCAATTGTATTACAAGAGTACATACAGAGCTTGTATTCCACTGGAATTGTTACCAAATAATTGATCTGTCAGTATGAAAACTAATTACCTTCCAGCACATTACATTTACCTGTCGAATCTACCTGTCAACAGTGTTGCTCTCTCTCTCTCTCACACACACACACACACACACACACACACACACACACACACACACACACACACACACACACACACACACACACACACACACACACACACACACACACACACACACACACACACACACACACACACACACATCCATGCCAAAGTGAGTTCACACACACATACAGTGCATGTCAATCATCGTCCTGCCCTCCACTGACCCTCATCAACTTCATGAGTTCTGTCAAGAATGTCTCATCTCCACCGTGCCTCAGCACCACAGGGATGCAAGGAGGTCACCTTTAATGAGACACTTCTCTCTGCATGTGAGGGACACGGGCTGAAGAAGAACATCTTCTACTCTCCACTTAAAAGCAGTGGTGTAAAGTAACTAAGTACATGTACTCAAGTACTAAAAGGACGACTTCACCCATTTTCAACCTATCTTCATATAATTGGTCCTCACTAATGCTCATGATAATATGGTACCGTTTACTACTCTACTACTCGGTCTGTGTCTCAGAGGAGGGCTGTGGACAGTTCAGAAACCTGCCTACCAGTGACATCATCGATTAGGAATCCAAGCTAATAGAAACTGCAGAATTTCTATTCCTGGAAAGTTAGCATGCTATAATAGAAGCCATTGTTCTCACGTTAATAAAAAAAACAATAAAACATTTGAAATCTTGTTTGAAAAAATGAAAAAAAAAACTGCCTAATTATGGCAGGTTGAAAATGGGTGAAGTCGCCCATTGAGTGCCAGTCGCGTTGATCTACGCAAACCTATTTAAAGCCGCCACGTGCCAGTCGCGTAGACCTACGCGAAGTGGTGCTTTTTTCTGAAAAAAAGTTCACATTGCACTTTTTTCAATTTTCGATACGGCACATTTCATTGTGCTGTTTTACCGTACAATGTCAGTACAAAGTCAAAGAGGAGTATATTTTGAATTATCAATTTCTAATCAATGGAGCAATTATTTTTGATTTCTTGTCCACCTTTGGAGTTACATAATGGCAAGGCAAACCTCTACCAAAGTGGTCTTGCCCTTTAAGTACAATTTTGAGATATTTTTTACTTTACTGGAGTACTTCCAAGTTTCAATACTTTTACCTATTGTACTTTTAATCCACTACAATGATTTGAAAACTTTAGTTACTAGTTACTTTGCAGATATGAATTATTATAAAACATACATTAACCACTTTAGCCCTATTTTATACATAATAGCCAATCTACAAGCTCACAACGCGTCGCGATGCGACGCGTTGTGGGCTTGTAGATCTGCTATTTTCAATCATTTTAGAACTTTTACTTTTGGTACTTCAAGTAGATTTTGATGCCAATACTTTTGTACTTTTACTCAAGTAAAATTTTGAACACAGTCCTTTTACTTGTGACAGAGTATTTCTATATTGTGGTATTGCTACTTTTACATAAGTAAAATACTTCAGTACTTCTTCCACCACTGCTTGAAAGTGCATGTGAGATGGAGCTCTCCACCCTTCAAGCCACTCTGTCATTTATCTCTAGCGCCACTTCATTTTTCTCTCAATCGCTCTCGTCCCTCTCCTCCACATGGTCCTCGCTCCTCGCTTGTTACTCTCTGACAAGAACCATCCTCGTTAATAAACTAACTGTCCGTCTCTCACTTCATCATTTCTCTCTCTCTCTCTCTCAGAACCTGCAGTTGAAAAACCGATGACTGAGACACACAATAATCTGTCAATGATAAATACAGGATACAGGAGGTTGATTGTGTATGTGTTCTAGTCATGTTTCTAATGGTCAGTTCATGGGTAGTCAGCCCATTCTATTAGTAATTAGATGCTATTTATATTCTAATTACTTTTCTTTGGTTGGTAAATCATGGAGAAGATGACCATAACATGTATGTATTTAAAGGGCTTTAATTAATTCATTGCAAATGAGCAGATCTTCACTTGCCTACTGCAGCTATATTTGTATAGTTTACACGTGGCAAATTCTAAGTCATGTCATTGCAATAGCAATGCTATTTAACTGTATTTAGCAATCATTATTTCTTATAAAATGAATGATTACTATCTCATTATACCCACTAATTACCCACAATTAGACTCTGATTTACCGGCTACAAATTATGCAAAGCAATACATGCACTGAAAGTCCAAAACATCATAACTTTAAACAAGCAGCCTAATTTCCCTTTGGGGATCAATAAAGTATTTCTATTCTATTCTATTCTATTCCATTCCGTTCTATTTCAATATCAAACTCATTTATTGTACTACAAAATATGTACGTGAATCAAGACATTGCTTCCATTGTCAGTCAATGAATTGTTAATTGTGCAAATGTTAGCTTCTGTTGAAAAAATAATTGCTATACTAGAGTAACTGCTTATTTGTATAAAGTTGAAGCCTGCTAAACTTTCTTTAGATATCTCATCAGCAGCCATAATTTCACCCAGTCTTTCCATTTGGCCCAGTGCTGATTAGAAGTGAATGACTCCAGGTCGCTGTTTCTCTTGCAGCCATTATGAGGGGTGAGACTACATTAGTAACGGTATGAGTGCAGGGTGACTCAACAGTGACTGTTGAGGGAAACCCACTAATTGACAAATTCAAACTTAGTTTAATTTTTCAAAATAATTCAGGGTTTTACAGTAAAATACAGTGAAGGATGACTCACTTGACAATATCACCGTTTTACCCACATCCCTGTAGACCAGCGCCTATGGTTTTTAGAACACTATTAAAACTCTGAATGATTTGTCTTTATGATTTGTCTTTTTCCACTACAACCCTAGTAAAATATCTCGAGAGTCGCTACTCTGTTTTTCCTTACATTAAGACACTAGCATCACAGTTATCCAATGTTATCCAACACATTCACATGTGTGCATGTGAATGTACTGTATGCATGTGTATATACATACACAGTATAGATATAATATACATACAGTACTGTATGTATGCATGGGAACAGTATATAGTATGTATGCATGCGAGTGAATACAGAACATGCATGCCTGTCACGCTGCAGCAGAGCAGGGACCCTGTGTGATTGAGCTTCCACTCTTGCCTGCTAATCAGAGGGATGAGTAGAGGTAGAGTCCTCCTATAGCGCCATGATGATGAGGAGGCTACAACAACACCTCATCACAGCACACAGAGAGAACAATGGGGCAATTAACTGCCCTTTGATTGGTTAGGTAGGCCCGCGCTAATAGCATTTTGCTGCCTGTAGAGAAGTGACAAATAAACCCTCTTGATTCTAATAGCAGCCAATCAAATCAGGCCTGAACAGGACAAGGAAGTTGAGGGACCCTTCATGGAAACAACTAAAGAGTCAAAACAAGTGCAGCATCTATTGTGTAGGGGTGGCGGGACTGTTTGGAGGCGTTGTTTGTATGCCTGACGTCATCGTTAACAAAGAGGCTGACTTTTAAGAGGACACTGAATCATTCATGTTTTGCTTTCGTTGGCTAATGAATCCATCTGATATTCCCAAAGCAATTGAAATATAAAAAAGCAAGACATCAAAAGAGAATAATGAAAAATAAAAGTGACGGCAGATTCTATATCGCCTGCAGCTAATGACAGGGGTTCTAGCCTTGTTAACTACAGGCAGCAACACAGTCAGTCACACTCCTCTGTTAAGCTCTGAAGGGTAGAACACCTCTGATGGTTCAAACCACACAAACATGCTGTTTACACCATTTCAAAGCTCTTCTTATCCTCTGCTTGTGCATGTGCATGTGCATATGTGTGCATTTGCAAACAGCTACCATAGACAGGTCTGATGATGATTATCCAGTTGAAGAAAAGATTAAAAGGGAGGATCATTCTGTTCTTCATAAGACAAAGCATTAATTAGAGTAAACAATGCTTCCACTGTGTGTGTGTGTGTGTGTGTGTGTGTGTGTGTGTGTGTGTGTGTGTGTGTGTGTGTGTGTGTGTGTGTGTGTGTGTGTGTGTGTGTGTGTGTGTGTGTGTGTGTGTGTGTGTGTGTGTGTGTCTGTGTGTGTGTGTGTGTGTGTGTGTGTGTGTGTGTGTGTGTGTGTGTGTGTGTGTGGGTGTGTGTGTGTGTGGCTGGCTGCTACACTTTGTAGTGATAAACTTTTGTAGTTTACTTTGTAGATCACATACTGTACAGTAAGAGAATCAATTACATTATTCTTATTTTGGTTGAAATGGGAAGAGTGACAAGGATGGAGAGGGAGAGAGAGACAGACAGAGGGACAGCCAGACAGAGAAAGGGAGAAAAGGAGAGGGGGGGGAGAGAGCAAGAGAGAGGGACATTGATTGAGTGAGCTACATAAAGTAAGAATGAAGGTATGAAAGATTGTAGGAATAAAGACAAAATATAAACTAGTTGACAGCCACATGGTAGCAGGGATGAAGACAGGGAGGAGAAATGAAAAGGAGGTGTGCTGACAGGCACAGAGAGGCAGGATGTGCTCTGTACAGAAGACGTGTCTGTTCTCCTTGCTATATTAGCTGGGGGTTCATTCCTGCAGACAGCACTGTTTTATTGGAGCTGTCATGTCATGTCAGAGGCGTCCTGTTGATTTGTGAGCCTGACCCTGAGGTGAGGAAGGATAAACACACGTTGAAGAACTGACAGCAACCACAGCAAGGACAGCTGAGATGGATCCACGAGTAGAAATTGGTGACATCTCAAGCTGATAAATTCAAGCCAGAGTGACAGCCCCCCGAAATAAAATAAGCAAAAACAATATGCTTAAGTGTAAATTTTATCAGTGTGTGCGCGCCTGTGTTTGTGCGTGCATTCACCCATTGCTTCTTTGTGTGAATGCGTTGAATTGTTGCAGTGACAGTATAGCAAATGTATTGCAAGTGTGAGAGTGAGAGTTTGTATGCTCCAAAGCATCAGTTCAGTGAACCAAACACAGTCTTCTCTGTCTTAAATGACCATGGTATGGATGGAATTCACATGGAGTCATGTCTCAAAATTATTCATTTTTATACACCAACTATTATTTTGGTATCGTATGTCCTTCGTCTATCCATCCCTCCCTCCGTCCGTCCGTCCGTCCGGCCGTCCGTTATTCTTCTCATTGCTCTACTGCCACCATTTGTGGTCTGATTTGAATGAAACCTCACAGGATTCAGTACCAGCATATATATCTTGAAAGAGTTCACGTTTCAGCGACAGAGCCCCGTCTATGAAAACAATCCTGCGGCCAGCAGGAGGTGTGACGGAATGCAACAAGGTTCCTCCTCCACTGGGAGTCAATGACATGAAAGTATGCAACTGTGAATATACAGTAGTACACATGTTGAGAAAGCACACATCCAGGCACTGCTTCCACACAGTCCAGCATACAAACACTAGAACCAGAAATGTCTCCTGCTGCTGACTGCCTCTCTCCCAGAGAGAGGGGCTGATAAATTGAAAAATGAACATCTGCCAAGTGGAAGTAATGTTGAATAAGAAGTGTAAAAAAACAAAACAATTTCACTTAATTAGTCCGACAGACCATACAATTGGTCAGACGGTGCACATTATAACTAAGCCTATAAGCCTAACCCTAAGCTTAACTTCACAAAAACGATGCCTAACCCTCGCCTTAACCCTAACATTAACCTCACAAAAACAATGCTAAACATAACATCTCACTAATCTAAGATTTGTCGGACTAATGGGCAACCCTCTACAAACCTGACTGTCATTAAAGGATGGAGTCTGGCTGGAGCGTAATGAAGATGTATGGATGGAGAGGGAGTGATGACGGTATAGAGTGGATGGACAGACGAAGTGATGAAGATATAGTGCATACATGGCCGCCATGGCATACTGGCGGCCCAGCATCACTTAATGCAGCCCGCAGATAAATATCGGAATACTGATATATTATTGATTTCAGCTGTTACAATTCCAAACATGCAACAAAAACTAACCTGGATTCCAATTCAAAATTAGCAAAAATAGCAGATCTACAAGCTCAAAACGCGTTGCGGTGCAGCGCGTTTTGAGCTTGTAGATCTGCTATTTTTGCTACTTTTGTGTGAAATGGTCGAAGTATGGCATTCATTTACGAAAAAAGTTAAAATACGGAGAGAAGAGGTGTTTGCCGGACAGTATATGCAATGTGGCCCTATATGCAATGTGGCCCTCTGGAGTGAGTGTGGAAATATAGTGGCCCTCTCCATCATCAAAGTTGCCCACCCCTGATATAGTGTATGGTGAGAGGGTGCAGAGGAAGTAGTTGTAGAATGGAATTGTTTGATTGCTAATGATCACATCACGTTACTACAAAATCTCAGTAACACCTTGAACCTTCTCACTTCACTCTCTCTCCCTCTCTCCCTCTCCCTCTCTCTCTCTCTCTCTCTCTCTGTGCACAGCCCCCTGCGGACTGTTCACAACCCACCAAATGAAAGCTTGCGATCTCACACTGTGTCCCTGGTCCTCTCAGCCCCCCTGAGGTTTCACACAGAGAACAGTGTTAGCATAAACAGGAGGCTCTGGCTCTGATGATGGGGCTCTAGTGTGCAATTATCTATGATGAGCAGGGCTCAGTTTGGAATATGTTTTCAAATGCCGGTGTGAATGGGCACAGAGAGATGTGGTTGATCCTAAAGTGTTCGGCCTCAACAAAGGTGCTTGTCACACCGAGATCCATCAAAGACTAACAGAGACATACATATGGGGCTAAATGTAATGTATGGTTCCACGAGCAACTTTCTCTCAATAAACTCTGTGAAGCCATGTGTTCTTCTTCTTATGCTGTGATTCACACCTGTGTTACCTGTATGTGTTCTTGTTATCACCAGCTTGTGGGAAATGCTCATTTTAGATCACTCACCATCCTGCATTTTGAAGCAGAACGTTGAGGGATTTAAAATGAGCACTGCCCAAAACAACTTCAGTCACACGCCAGGTGGTAATGAGCACACACAGGTAACGCAGGTGTACAACTCAGAAAAAGAAGGAGAACAATTAAAAGTATCATGCCTGTTAATCGACATAAAGTTGCTTATAAAAGGATAACGTTGTATTTTTGTGAAACAAAGAATCTAAAGAAACAAAGAGGATAACCCAAGCTGTCCATAGAGGCGCAATATTGGTGAGTTTATCGTCGTTTAATACAATCAGATTGGACTTTTCTGTGTCATGAATAGGGCTGTCAGTGGAAGGAATTGCAACTTGGAGGTTGGGACCCTTGGTAAGTTGCTTGCGCTAGATCAGCCCATGTGTTCCTCACCCTGCCAATGATCCTTGGAAAGGGGGCTCTCTGGTTCTCTGTGACGATCATAGGTGGAACCAGCAGGGATCTCTTAGACCTGTAGGACAGCGTCTGACCAAGACCCAGGATGTCCTGCAACACAGAGGATAAACACATTACACATGAACGCACGCACACAGCATGCAGTTACAGTATGCAATTGAGGGGGGAAAAAATCCTATAGTTATGTGCCTGATCGCTCAGCGATTTGTGTCCAAACGCTACAAAGAATACATACATGTTTCCGGTTCAGATTTGAACCGGTTTATTATAAAGTGAGTTGGGATATCAGCATGTACGGTATCTGTGAAGTAAGTAGTACATTTTCCGGGTCATATTGTCTTTATATTTTCTTGACTGAGGTACAGTATGTGTGACGTGGAGAGCATTGTGAATAAATCTTCACCTCTATAACATTAAGTTGTCTACTGAGTCTGCCCACTTACCACATTCCTTGATACTCTCAAGCTAGACTATATTCCACACACACCTCCAGAGGTAAACAGTAATTGTCTGATGTCCTTGAACTTCAACACTCACTACACTGTCACTGCATCTCCACAATATTTTATGCGCTACCTCTGTGCGTATCAGCCAGTCACAGTGATAGGGGGTTTTGAGGACAACTGGCTTGTGAATCGCTTACATGTGTAATTCCTGCACATTCCATGACTGTGAATATGGAAGATTGAATGGAACAACACATTCTCACTTCCAACTCAATATATATAAGACAAGCTGGGAAGCAATGACCATAATGTCAACATGGGAGGTGAAAGGTACCCCTTTTGCATCTAGCATGTTGACGCGCCATTAAAACATTTAACACAAGGAAGACAAGCCATCAGAAGCAGACTTGAGCCGTGAGAGGCACGCCTGATCGAGGCACTAGCCGAGCGAATGCCTGTGCTGAGCGGTGCGAAGCTGAGTCAACACCGTTCAAGTTGCATACGAATAGGGTGAGAATCAGTTTGTCCTCGTCAACAGGCGATGCGACATGGGCACCTTTTGCGTCCCAAGCTGACGTCCGGTCACATGTTGCCCAAGCATGTTATGGGTTGGGAGTGAGAATGTGTTGAATGGGAAGATGCCAACAATTATTGAGAAAGCACAAGAGCAGTGAGATGGGTCAAGGAGGGAAGAAGGCCTGGAGGACATGAAGGAGAGGTATACAATTATGAGATAGTAGATACTTAAAATGTTATACTTTAATTCAGTGCTGAATACTTGAATTATGAAAATACTGCCATTGTAAAGCAGAGGAGAGGAGCGTGACATCAACCATATTACAAATTCATACTCAAGTTTTCAAATTCAATTCTTTAAGACATTTTTCTTATTACTTTCCCCCAGGAGTTCAATGTGAAAAGAGAGTGAATATGAACAACTGAGAGATGACAAGGTTTTCACCAAGCCAAGCTATTGTGTATGCAGAGGAAGGTAATTTGAAATGTTCCTTTCATGCTTGGGAACACAACAGAATAATCTCATTTCATCTTCATCAAGGTTCTTGTTATATATTGTGAGAAGAAATGTTTTCACTCTGTGATCGCTGATGCAGTCAGGGTCCCTCTGTTGGCTGAGGTGTTGAAAGAAAATAACGCCTGTCTTTGACACTATGAACGAGACAAGTTATTACTGTTAACATGGAGGCTGTGACCTATAGGAATCAGCACGCACGCGCACACACACACACACACACACACACACACACACACACACACACACACACACACACACACACACACAGCTTGCTGTAGTGTATATTATTCCAGCCTGGTTGCCAGAGAAAACATTACACTGTACGTTTCTGCCAATCATAGGGTTTTTGAACCCCAAAAACGTTGCACATCAACATTTTCAGGGAAGGACCACGTGGACTCAATCCTGGATTGTTTCGTTTCATTACATTGTAAATGAGAACTATAGGTTACTTACGTAACCCCGGTTTTATAAATTGCGAACGAGCTGTTCACATATGGGGATCAGCGCCCCCTGGCGATGATATACAGAAGCTTCACATTAACTCCCTCGGGCCAATCCTCATTGGCCCGGTGGGCCGTCAGTCGCTTTCCGGGAAACCCTCCCCCGAGGGTATAAAGGACCCGGAAAGCGGAAGTTACGTTCTCTTTCACACCAGCTTCCTTCTGCCGAGCAAAAAGAAGGGTGTTTTTGTGAACAGCTCGTTCGCAATTTATAAAACCGGGGTTACGTAAGTAACCTATAGTTTTATTACATTGCTCTCTCACTGTTCACATATGGGAGACATAAACCCCCTGAATGTAACCGCAAATCACGATACCCACAACCTGAACCAGGGCCCCGCCCCCCCAGGGGCGGGGCCCACGGCATCCAGGTGCCAACAGACCCCCCGGGTCTGAGGCAGAGACCAATACATTTAGTGGGGCCCTGACAGACCGTAGTCTGCCTTATAAACTAAAAACCAGGCACAGCCTGTCTAGTTAGTGGGGGGCCCTGACAGACCGAAGTCCGCCTTATTAATCTAAGGCCCAACCTTCGGCCATCAACACTAAAGTAAGGGGCATGAACAGATTGTAAGACCGTTCTAAGCACCTAACCACCTTCAGGTGGAAGCCACGCCCAGAACCGTGTGCGCCATAGAAGACGACGCCACGTTCAGGCTGTAGAAAACAGCGAAAGTCGAAGGAGACGACCAACTCGCTGCCGTGCAGATGTCCTGAATAGACACTCCTTTGAGGAGGGCCCAGGACGTCGATACACTTCTAGTAGAGTGCGCCCTCAGACCCTCAGGCACTGGGGCCCCCCTACTAGCGTACGCCAGGCGGATGGCCTCCACAATCCAACGGGAAATTGTGGACTTAGTCACCGCCAGTCCCCCAGGCCCAGGGCCCAGGGAGACGAAGAGCTGGCTGGGGCGGGTCAGGGCCGCAGTCCTCTGGACATACAGCCGCAGGGCTCTTACTGGACAGAGACAGTGTAGCCTCCTATCCTCATCTGAGGCAAAAGGAGGCGGATGAAAAGCCACCAACTCAGTTGGCATAACCACCGCCAGGTGGTTTTTTGGAACGAAAATCGGGTTAGGTTTGAGGACAACCCTGCTGCCATCACCAGCGAACCTCATGCACTCCGGAGCCACCGAAAGAGCATGCATATCGCTCACCCGTTTCGCTGTTGTCAGCGCAACCAGGAGCACCGTCTTGAACGTGAGGAACTTTAGTTCCACCGTCTCCAATGGCTCAAAAGGAGGACGAGAGAGTGAGTCGAGCACCAGGACCAAGTCCCACGTGGGAAACAAGGATCGTGAGACAGGATGTTCACGCAACGCGCCCTTCATGAACTGGCACACCAGGGGCTGTTGTCCCACGGTTTTCTTACCAAAACCAACATGGTTGGCCGAGATGGCCGCCAAGTACACTTTGATCGTCGAGAAGGCATTCCCGAGATCCAATCTATCCTGTAGGAAAGTCAAGACGTCAGCGACCGAGGCCTGGAACGGGACCACGACCGGGGACCTTCCCAGACACCACTCCTCGAACACACTCCACTTTGCCCCATAGACGGTTCTAGTGGAGAGTGCCCTAGCGGCCTGAATAGTGGCCACCACCCTAGGTGGCAGCCCTGTCGCAGTCAGATTGTCCCTCTCACAGGCCAGACCCAAAGGTCTAGGTCTGCAGGCCTGTGATGATGAATCTCGCCCCCGGCCTGCTGCAGCAGGTCCTCTCGCAGCGGGAGGGGCCAAGGCCGCTCGTATAGCAGGGGAGCTATCTCCGACCTCCAAGTGCCCCCTGCCGGAGCCACCAGCAACACCGTCAGGCCTCGGAGCCTGACCCGTTCCAGAGTGGGATGGATCAGCTCCAGTGGAGGGAACGCATAAAGCAGCCCCCCTGGCCATTCGTGCGCCAGGGCGTCCAGGCCCAGCGGGGCCTGACCGCTCATTGAGAAGAACAGTGAGCACTTCGCGTTCTCCCCTGATGCAAAAAGGTCTACCTGAGGCCGTCCAAATCTGATCCAGATTTGGTCCGCCACCGCGGGGTGCAGTGACCAGTCCGAGTAGCGAACCTTGCCCCTGGACAGAAGATCGGCACCCCTGTTCAGAAGTCCAGGTACATGAGAGGCGCTGATTGATTTCAGGTGCGTGTCGCACCACAGTATCAGCCTCCGTGCCAGACCGTCCAAAGTAGGAGACCTCAAGCCTCCCTGCTTGTTGATGTAGGCCATGGTCGTGGTATTGTCCGTCCTGATCAGAACGTGACAACCCCCGATGTGGGGCCTGAAGTGTTTCACTGCCAGAAAAACCGCCATCAACTCCAAGAAGTTGATGTGGGCGGTCCTCGTATTGCGGTCCCACAAACCCCTGGCCGTCCGGCCTTCGCAAGTTGCGCCCCAGCCGGTCAAGCTGGCATCGGTGGTGATCATCTTTCTCGAGATGACCCTCCCCACCGGGACGCCCTCCGATAGAAAGGAAGGTACTTTCCATTGTTGGAGGGATCGCATGCATTCCGCGGACACCGTCGTGCGGCGAGAGCCCTGAGTGGCTGGGATCCGGAGTGAGCCCATCCACCTCTGAAAAGGTCTCATGTGTAGCCTGCCGAGGCGCACTAGAGAGATGGCCGAGGCCATAAGCCCTGCCGCCCTCATGCAGACCCTGTACTGGACCTTGTGTCCCAGTTGAAACATGGCCAGACACCTCAGGAAGGAGGCTATCCTCTCCTGAGACAGGCGAGCCCTGAGAGAAACCGCGTCTAGATCGATACCTATGAAGGTAGCCTGATGGGACGGAGTGAGCACGCACTTTGCTAGGTTCAGCGTGAACCCCAGGGAGGTCAGGTGCGACACCACCAGGTTGGTATGGTGGCACGCTTCCTGGCGCGAGGACGCGCTCAGCAACCAGTCGTCTATGTAGGTCGCGACGCGGACACCCCTCCGCCTCAGGGGAGCTATCGCTGCCTGAGTGCATTTCACAAACACCCTGGGACTTAGAGACATTCCGAAAGGAAGGACCAGGTACTCGTACACATGACCCTCGAACTCGAAACGCAGGAATTTTCTGTGCGGAGGGTAGATAGGGACATGAAAATAGGCGTCCTTGAGATCTATTGAGCTCCACCAGTCGCCCTGGCGGACCGTGCGTAGTAACGCTGCTGCCGTCAACATTTTGAACTGAAAGGTTTTCAAATACCTGTTGAGAGCTCTCAGATCCATGATGGGACGTAGCCCCCCTCCTTTCTTCTTGACGAGGAAGTATCTTGAGTAGAAACCTAGACGGCTTTCTCCCGGTAGTACTTCCCGCACGGCGTTCTTTAGCAGGAGTGATGCAATCTCCTCTCGTAACGTTACCGCCGCTTGGCCACTCGCGTGTGACAACAATACTTTGTTGGACATGGGTGGTTTCCTGGAAAATTGCAGCCTGTAGCCCCGTGCTATTGTACGGAGCACCCAAGGGTTGGCGTCGCATTCTTTCCATCGCTCGATGCGGAGCGACAACGGATTCGGAGGGGTTATTATTTGTGTCGGGTGTACGAGCGCCGCCATCTTTGTCGTGCTCGTTGGCTCGGCAACCCTCTTTGTTGTTACTCCTGAGTACGCATGCGCGGCCAGTGTGAGAGCCTTCGTCTTGGCTGTGCTTGTTAGCCTGGTTAGCATGCTTGGTGCTACATGAGGGCTCATGCGCGCGGCCATCTTGGAAGGCGTCACGTGTTCGCTCACAGCCAATGTGTGCGCCAACACGTGTTTCCTCAAAATGGCCGACTCTTGTGACAAAACAACAACATTGGGGCCTAGTCTTAACTTGGGGCGTTTTGTGGAGCAAGAAAAATTTTGGCGTGACCCGTGTAGGAGATGACGGTTTTGGCCCGCCATCTTGCCTTTGTTGTGTCCCCCGCTCACCAGGGACCCCTCGTGAGGGGTCCCTGATGAACGGTGGCTCATTAGTACTTTGGTTGTGCTTTGTTGTATTTTTTGGTTGTTTAATACAGAATCTGTTTTCATAACAACATTTTGAACAAATACAGCGGCAGGTGACACAGGAACATTCACAAAATCGTGTTTCATAAAATGTACATCTGGGTGTGTGTGCTTCTTTGCGGGGCTTCGGGAGCGATCGAACGCCGTCTCCACTCGCTCCGTCGAACATCTCCTCCTCTTCCTCGGTGAGCGTGGATGGAGGCCCGTGGCCACAAAATCCAGTCGAAAATCCCCCGTCTGGGGGGAGAGGGAACCGGGGGAGAAATTGTCCCTGCTCACTTGGCAGGGTTGGACAGTGTCATTTATTCTGCTCGGCGCGGCGACCCCTGTGACTGCCTCTCTGAGGCCGGTTGTTGGCGGGGCGCGCGCGGCCACGGTCATCGTCCCGACGTTCGCGCTGTTCGCCTCTGCCAGCGGCTGGTGGAGCAGAATGGGACTGGTTCTGGCGCGAACCGGTCTGACGGACCTGTGGCATCCTACCCCTAGTTGGCTGCCGCGAGGGACGGGTCTGGGGCCGAGAGAGAGGTGGTCCAGAAGGAGCCTGTAAACAGGACATGGCCGCCTCGTCCTGGGCTTTGCGCGTCGCGGTGCTTTCTTGGAGATAAACCATTGCGCCATGGAAGAGGTTGCCAGCGGTTATCTTAAGGTTCTGGAGGTGCTTTTTGTCGTCCGGGCCTTTGAAGGAGACGTGATCTAGCCAACGTCCTCTCTCGTGAGCGACGCACATTCCCATGACTCTACCGTTCCATTCTGTAGTATTCTTATTGAGGAGCATAATCTCCCGCTGGAGGCGCCGCATCTCAGCCAGTTGTTGTGGCGTAGCGGCGTTTCCCGCCTCCGTCATAAGAACCATCAGGGACCCCTGTAACAGAGCAGCAGCATTGAGGGCCCTGGCGCTTGATGTTGTTGCCTTGTAGACCGCCCTCGTGGCAGCGGATCCAGCAACGTCCTTCTCGGTGGTGAGGCACGGTGTCTCCTTTGTTGTAGAGAAGGGCGCCTTCTGGCTGCGCGGCTGGCTGTGCAGCATGAAAGTGGCCAAACTACGGTCCATGGGCGGGAAGGCCGAGAGGCCGAGTTCGCCTGCGCCCGCGCAGTCGATCTCAAAACGCAGCTTTTTTGGATCGGAGTCCGGAGCCAGAGGAGAGCTCCAAGACCCCGTGAGGCCGGCAGCGAAGCCCTTTGCCAGGGGAAGTTTACACTTCTTTGGGACCTTCTCCTCCACGGAGCCAAGTCCCTGCCACTCGGAAGCGCTGGCGGGGGCCACCTCGGCCTCGTCCGCGGGCCATCTGAGACCACATCTCACGGTGGCCAGTTTGTAGATCTCCACCAAAGGAGCCTCGCTCATGTCGGGCGGGGGAGGTGCAGCTTCAACCTGGGCTGTAGCCGTCTCCACCATTACCGTAGGCACAGCATCGGCGAGTGGCGTTGCAGGTAGCGGTGGGCCGATAGCTGGGAGAGGAGGGCCGCGGTCCTCCGTCTCCAGGATGACGACCTCTCCGTCCCCCTCGACCTGGTCAACGACCTGGTAATCATCACCGTCGTCGTACTGTTCCACCTGGTAGGTGGCGAGGGTCTCGTCCTCACCGTCATCTCTGCCTGAGCACCCGCTCCTCGCCGGGGAAGAGTAGTGGGAGCTAGCTCGGTGAGGGCCGCCGCTGTGTTCCGCTGCGTTGTCTCCCCTCGTGGGAGAACGGGAGCGGGGACCGATTGATTTTAAACCAGGTCTGCGTCCGTCCCCTCCGTGGAGAGAGCGATCCGGTGGGTCCAAGGCCCGGGCGGAGCCGGCTGCTGCAGACGGGCGAGCCCGGCGAGAGAAAGCCTCCTCTCTGGCCGTGTAAGCGGCGGGCTGTCTGCGGGAGGAGAAGTAGCGGGAGGCCGCGTCGTACTCCTCAGGCTCCTCGTACGTGGTATGGGGAGGAACGTAGAACCTCTCGGCCTTGAACAGGCGATTCTGAAGCTCCGATGGGTGGAGGCTGGCACAGTCAGAGCACCTAGGAGGCTGCTCGTAGGCCGCGGCGTCCGCGTGGGCGAAACCCAGGCAAATGATGCAATGGTCGTGGGTGTCCCACTCGTCCAGCAGCTGGGCACAGGTGCGGGTGCTGCATCGGCGACGGGGGGGTAAATCCATGGCGGGACCCCGGTCGTGGCGATCCGTCGCGGTGGGAAGAGCACGCCGAGACATGCTGATGAAGAATGAATGAAGCCAAGCCGGCCGGCTAGGCTAAGCTAAAAAGCCGGTAGGCCTGAAAGCTAGGTAAGCTAGGCTAAGCTAGCTGCAGCGTCCGCTGTGTAGATCGAGGAAAGAGTTTTCCACTCCGTGGAAGGGAAAGGGAGAGTAACGAGCTCCGGGGACTCTCGGTGGACTGAGAAACCGACTCGTCGCTGTCGAGATCGTCGAATTCCCCGCAGGCTCGTTCTGTTTTCGTAGATGTGATTGTAGTAGCTCTGTGTTCATCGAGGCAGAAGAAGCGAAAGAGAACGTAACTTCCGCTTTCCGGGTCCTTTATACCCTCGGGGGAGGGTTTCCCGGAAAGCGACTGACGGCCCACCGGGCCAATGAGGATTGGCCCGAGGGAGTTAATGTGAAGCTTCTGTATATCATCGCCAGGGGGCGCTGATCCCCATATGTGAACAGTGAGAGAGCAATGTAATAAAACCAATTATTTGCTATTCTCAGCTTATTCTAATCTTTATTCTACTCCATTCTCTATCTTTATGCAACTTGAATGGTGCTGAATCGGGAGCAGTCAGCAGTGGGCTCTGAAGTTTGAAGTGCTCTTAGTCAGGAGATATTAAAAAATCTTGGAATAAATTCCTTACCAAAAAATGTCTTCACCAATGTGTTTGTAAAGGTGTCTAGTAACACATCTCACAAAGACTGAAATGCAGTTTCCCTAGGGGAATTTGTGACAGCTCCTGAAAGTTGGGGTAGCCACCATAACCTTGGTTAAAAAAAATCCCCCCAAAAAATCAAATTTTAATTCTGTTTTAAGTAGCATGTGAGGGGTCAAACTAGGGTGTTTTTATGATTCTGAATCCATTGAAAGCATTTGTTTTGCACCCAAACCACTCCTTGGGCTAAAAACGTCCCAATCTCAATGGGCTTTTTACACAAAAAGTATACCTGGAAAAGGATGGCTATGGCCGTTTTTAGCCCAAGACAGTGTTTTATTCCAACTAAGATGGGAAAATATTCTGCTAATATCCCCCGACTATCTGTGTAGGCATTCACTTGTGCCTCTCTCGGTTAGGGACGCACCTGTTGCCAACTGTCCCTTGATTTAACCACTTAAACCCCAGCATAGTATTGTGGGGGAAGCTTTCACAGAAAATAGCCGATCGACAAGCTTTACAATGCGTCGCTCTAAGCTTGTCGATCGGCTATTTTCAGCAAAAGCTTTCCCCACAATAACAGAAAACTGAAAAGACACCTCACGCCCTGAGGGACTCCACTCAGCCGTATGGGGTTAAAGTGGTTAAGGAATCGTACCTTATTTGAAAACTATTAAAGACGTGTCCTTCATTGAACTGACAATGGACACACTTCATTCATTATTTTTTGTGGAATCAATCATTGACAGTTGACACACATCTTACAAGTTCAAACAGCTCACATACATACTGTATACTATAGTATATAATACAGGTTGTAACCACTTAAACCCTCTAAACATGAGTTGTCTCTCTACTTGGACCGGCTTTTTCTGTCTACACCAAATCTCTCAGCCAAACATAGCTCACAATGTTGTGACTCGTTGCGAGCTTGTAGATCTGCTATTTTTGGCTATTGTTTCCCCCAAGAATATGGATGCTGGGGTTCAAGTGGCTAATATAACTAGAGGTTCGGGCCGATATGCGGCCCTCCCACCTACGCCGCACCGCTGATCCGACTGATACGCCCATAAATGGAGAGCTCTGTATCTGTCGGTCCTTGTCCATTTCATGCCCATATATGGAGATACCTGATGTCATCAGTATCCTATATGCCCATATATGGGTATGCCCCCTTTTGCGCCCATATATGGAGCTGACTGATTTGTTTTCTGATGCCATGACGACACATTGAGGTTAGACAACACACTCCATATTTGGGCGTAGCTGCATTGGGAACTCCTTATATGGTTATGATGACAGATGATGTTAGATGATGGTAGATTATGTTAGAGGTCCGCCGGCCGGCCGGTCTTCCCTTAAGCCAATTTTAATATACCGTACTTTGGACATACAGTGAGATGTTATCTTTTTCTGGGCATCCCTTATTAGAAATAAGGGACCCCCATACAAAACATGAATTTAAAGATGATTTAGCAGCATGTTTTGCTAACAAGGTTTTACATCCATAGAATGCTAACAGATACAGTGGTATGCTAAAGAGAAATAACACACAATACACAATGTCTTGTTTGACCAATCAGGAACAGAACAACTCTGTCGAATGTGAAATGTGTAATAAAGTATCAGCTTCTCTGCCCCTAATTGAATTAAATATTAAACCCCTTGAGATGCATGCATGTCTTTCACTGCCTGTGTCCTTAAACAAACCTTCTTAACACTGATCTGATCTCTGGTCTGCTAGGCACATACCAAAAGATGAGTGTGAAATGACTGAGTGTGAAATGAAAACAGTTTGAATAATGAAGACAAAACACTGAGGATTAATGATTTAATTTGCATTACAAACAGTGTCTCTCTTTTGTCCTTCCTGTTTTATGGCTGACTGTGCCGTGTTTAATTGGCAGTGTGCATGCTTGCGTGCGTGCATGTGTGCATGCGTGTGTCGTTGGTGAGGACTGAATGACAGAAAGGAGGTAGGGGGTAAAAACTGAGCCATTTCCCTCAGACACAGAGAGGACATCAATGCCTCAAATCCCCCCACTCACCCCCACACACACACACATACCAACCCCCCGTCCTATAATTCATTCATTCAAAGAGTGATCTCAAATCCCTGCTCACTCCTCATGCATTGAAGGAAGCATGAGCTCAGTTCGGGGCTCTCCCCAGGCTGGCAGAGGTTAAGTAGTGCCCAGGATTACAGCTTCTTAGGCAATTGGCACTGGGTGAAAAAAATGGGTTACAAAATCGTGGGATAGAAATTTAGAAGATTTTAAGAAGAAAAAAAAAGTGATCTCAGAAATGACCACTGTTAACAAAACCACTGGGGAGTAAAATGTCAATAGACACCAAAACACTATGGGCTATATTTTCCGTGCCACCTTAAACCTTATGCCTAAACTTTTTTGGCATTTTTTACTATTTTGAAACACATTATAGAATAGTTTAAATAGACAATCCACTGTACATCGACACGTTGTGACCTTGTAGATCGTCCATTTGAACTATTTTAACATGTTTTTAGTTTCCATAATGCCCCAGGGCACGGCTGTCCACTGGCAGAGGCATAAAAACCAACAGTATGGGGTCCATGATTAGCATACAAGCAAGCTGATGGACTCTTGAGCTCCTAGCTGGTGTGACTGAAGTGACCACATTTTGAGTAGAAAGGTAGGGAGTACGGATTCATGAGCACTCAGTATCTTCAACTGGCTGAACTGGTGCATATTGGACACTAATAAATATTTGTTTTGTTTATTTTCGCCCAACATCAGCATGGTGGTCTCTTCTTCCTTCCTATTGTGGTATTGTGATTGAACTTTGCAGAGAGGTTTGAGCTTTTGTGGGATAAGCCTAAGCCACCCCCTATTTTTTTGTGGTTAGGGTTAGGGTTATTGAGCTATACTTTGTTGTTTAATTCATTGTAATTCATTGCTATTCGAGTTCATAGTATGTTTCATGGTATTACAAGTTAAATAGTTAAAAAGAGAGAGTTCATGCTTAAGTGTATTTCATTTATGAATTTGATTTGAACGAGAGCTTTGAAATAATCTGTCTCCTAACTTTTATTTCAACATTGCGATTAAAATTGCCGTTATTTTGCGTGAAATTATTTCTGTTAATATTTGTTAATATGTGTGTTTGATGAGTTATTTCCTCATGTCAGGGTATGATGTACGTAGGCTACATGGCTTAATGTAGTTTTTGCCATGCTGATCTATTTTACTACTTTAGTGTAGCACTAGCTACACGGGTTTCCAAGCATGCACTGCTTATGTTTAAGCCTGTGCATGCCTGAGGGAACTGTATGTGTATTTCTGTGTGTGTATTTAAGAGCAAGAAAGAAGAGAATGCGTGTGTGTGTGTGTGCGTGAGAGAGAGAGAGAGAGAGAACGAGATGGAGAGAGAGAGAGAGAGAGAGAGAGAGAGAGAGAGAGAGAGAGAGAGAGAGAGAGAGAGAGAGAGAGAGAGAGAGAGAGAGAGAGAGACTGTGGCAGTAAACCCCATCCTTGTCCATTCTGTCATTTTCTCTCTCAATGCTGAATTTGAAATGAGTCATGACTCATTCATGGTTAGAGAGCAATAGATGGCATCACCAAGTGACAACATTGACCCACATTAACAACTATGTTGGTAGTCAAGACGGCAGGCTCACTCCCCATTACATTTTCAGTATGAAAACTCACCTCCCTATATCTACTCTTATTTCTTATATACCTTCTTGTCACCTACTTTGGTTAGATGCTTCTTATACTATGTAGATATACAGTATGTTTTTGACCAGCTGCTTGCAAAGCACGCTGGTCTAAGAAGAGACTGACCTACTAGTCATCCTCGACATATTTGCGACATGTTTTCAATCATTGGCTGTCCTTTAAGCCAATGGGATATTTTCCCATACTCTGAACGGGCGGTATCGTCCTCCCAAGCTATGGCTACTAGACACGCCTCTCGCCTCTCTGGCTACTATATACGCCTGCCGTCAGTTCAAATCACCGTGACACAGAGTAATATATAGGACAACATTTAAGTAAAGTACTTGAGTGAATGTACTTAGTTACTTTACACCTCCGCATACGAGCTGCGGAGCGTCCGTTCTGGCCTAACACTGTTGCCAGATTCTGCGAGACAAATCAGCAACCAGGTCTATGAAAACAAGCCGCGCATACATGGCACACACACACACACACACACACACACACACACACACACACACACACACACACACACACACACACACACACACACACACACACACACACACACACACACACACACACACACGTGTGACAAAAAGAACACGATGGTGGATGCAAGTGGCTGAAATGGGTGGCTGTCATCTCCCTTAGGGATAGGGTAAGAAGCTCAGCCATCTGAGAGATAGTTGTAGGAGCCGCGGCTCCTTTACGTAGAAAGGAGCCAGTTGAGGTGCTTCGAGCATCTAGGAAGGATGCCTCCTAGACGGTCTCCTAGGGAAGTTTTCCTGGGCATGCCCAGCTGGGAAGATGCTACGGGGCAGAGCGAGGACCAGGCGGGGGTCCTCGGTGGGGTTCCTTCTACATGCTGGCCTGGAAATGCCTCAGGATCCCCCCAGTCAAAGCTGACTAAAACAGATAAATAACCCCACAGTTAAGAGCGGGATGTGGCTGACAGAGGAACATCAAAGCCTTGGTCCATACAGTAGGAATGAGACAACATTGCTGTAGGGTGGAAACCTTGTATGTCGAAGAGACTGACCTACTAGTCATCCTTGACATACTCGCGACATGTTTTCAATCATTGGCTGTCCTTTAAGCCAATGGGATATTTTCCCATACTCTGAACGGGTGGTTTCGTCCTCCCAAGCTATGGCTACTAGACACGCCTCTCGCCTCTCTTGCCTCTCTGGCCACACACACACACACACACACACACACACACACACACACACACACACACACACACACACACACACACACACACACACACACACACACACACACACACACACACACACACACACACACACACACACACACACACACAGAGAGAGAATGCAACTGGTATAATATGACTGTCAGTCATCATTTCTTGTTACTTCTTCACATGATATCTAGATGATACTAGATAGACATGTATTGTTTGCTTGACTACAAATGCTTAGAGTGGTATTCAGATAGATAGCATGTTTTTAGACATGTTTAGGATTGCATCACTGCTCCTGGTGTTCCTGATGGCATCAGTGGGCTGTGCCCACTCTCAATGGATCAGTTCACACACAGAAGCAGCTGGGATGAGGATCTGCATCTCTAAATCTGAGGCCATATGGTTCTTGACAGGAAAACAATGGATTGCACCACTGCAGGTAAGGAATGAGTCCTCGACCCCAAGCGAAGGAGTTCAATCTCAGGGTCTTGTTCACGAGTGAGGGGAACCGGAGCGTGAGATCAGCCAGAGAATCAGAGCAGTAGGAGCAGCGATGCGTTTGCTGTACCGCACCATTTTCACGAAAAGAGAGCTGAGCCAGAAGGCAAAACTCTCGATCTACCGGTCAATCTTCGTTGCTACGCTCACCTATGGTCATGAACTGTGGATCATGACAAAAAGAACACGATGGTGGATGCAAGTGGCTGAAATGGGTGGCTGTCATCTCCCTTAGGGATAGGGTAAGAAGCTCAGCCACCTGAGAGATAGTTGTAGGAGCCGCGGCTCCTTTACGTAGAAAGGAGCCAGTTGAGGTGCTTCGAGCATCTAGGAAGGATGCCTCCTGGACGGTCTCCCAGGAAAGTTTTCCTGGGCATGCCCAGCTGGGAAGATGCTACGGGGCAGAGCGAGGACCAGGCGGGGGTCCTCGGTGGGGGTCCTTCTACATGCTGGCCTGGAAATGCCTCAGGATCCCCCCAGTCAAAGCTGACTAAAACAGATAAATAACCCCACAGTTAAGAGCGGGATGTGGCTGACAGAAGAACATCAAAGCCTTGGTCCATACAGTAGGAATGAGACAACATTGCTGTCGGTTGGAAACCTTGTCCAAAACGATTACTTTTCAGTTTTAATGGATCCAATATAGTTGTTATTTAGTTCTTGTTAATACTTTTCATTGGTTCAATATGTATGATCAGGGGTGCACATAACTGGTAAAAAAACAAACTAAAAAATAAAAGCCTGGAGAGCGAGGCTAGGAATTTACTTCCTTGAAGCCACACTCACACAATCACGCTAAAGCACGCGTCGGCCCCATATACAGCCATTAGGCGCAGGGGGCCGTGAACGTCCCAATCTGGCGGATAAAAGCAGCGCAGCACAGGGCACCAACCTTGGGGAGTTCACCAAACGGCGTGAGAAAAAAAAAAGCGGAGACCTAAAAGACCTAAAAAGTTATGTGCACCCCTGTTTATGATACATACAGGCACACTTAAAGGACAACTTTGGTTTTTTACAACCAAGGTTTATGTTTTAGATTGTAATTAAAGTAAATAAAAGATGAGTGTTAAAACATTTAAATTTACTGCTTTCTATAGTTTTAGCAATTTTCACAATCTTTTTTACAGTGTTTTCACAGTGGGCGGGGGCATTCTGTCCGGTGGCTAAATATGTATTCTTTTAACACATTAACCCGGCGTTTTCTTTATTATTATTTACAGTAGCTCTTCTAGCCCCTAATAACTCACATCTGGCCATCTCAGACAGCCGGACCTTTTTTATTGTGTAAAAAAGGCATATTTAGCCACCGGACAGAATGCCCCCGCCCACTGTAAAAAATATCGCAAAAAATGCTAAAACTATAGAAAGCAGTAAATGAAAAAAAAATTACACTCATCATTTATTTACTTTAATTACAAGCTAAAATATAAACCTTGGTTGTAAAAAAACAAAGTTGTCCTTTAAGCACTTTCACTTCTTTTTTTTCAAAAATAGCAAAAGTACCAAAAATAGCAAATCTACAAGCTCACAACAAATCACATAGCGGCATTAGCTTATGAAAACAAAAAATATATATATACGTTGACATATGGAGATACAAGGTTTCTGCCCAGCAGCAAAGATATGAACCAATGTGCTATATGTTCCGCCTGACAGTAGTGGTGGGAAAAAAACGTTCATTTCAGAGAACGAACAATTTCGTTCACGGCAATTCGTTCAAATTATTTGTACACGTTCTCGTTCAGCAGCGCTATTTTCTAGTGTAAAACACCATCGCGGTGTTTTACCATCGTTGCCTTTTTACTTCGCACGTACAGCCCGACCTCCCGTCATGTGTACGGGGGGAGGGGATGGGGGCATGAATGATAGCGTGAACGTAACAGTTTCAGAAAGTGAGCAAGCTTGTTCACGTTCACAGCAAAGAACTAGTTATTTTGAACGAATTGATCATAAACGACACATCACTACCTGACAGCCTGATGTCGGCTCCCATTGAAAATTCGATACAAAAAGACTGGGTCTAATAGCAGCGTGGCTGCCATGTGGATCTCGAACAGCATGTGTCCTGTCATGACAAAAGTTCTCTCTCTGCTTTGGAAAAAGGGGAATGAGTCTGCAGCCCTGACTGCCAACATACTGTAGGCTGTTAATGTGGGTTAATGGTGTCACTTGATGATGCCATCTACAGGTCTTGCTCTCTGACCACAAATTAGTCATGACTCATTTCAAATACACAACGAGAATGAAAATGACAGAATGCTAAAGTAACACTTCTCATCAATCGATGATGACTCAGTCTCTCTCTCTCTCTCTCTCTCTCTCTCTCTCTCTCTCTCCCCCATCCAATTATGCAAAAAAAAAAGAAAACACACTCACAGACATATTATAAATAGTGCATTTATATAGCGCTTTTATCCAAAGCGCTTTACATACATTGTGCATTACACTCACCCATTCACACACACATTCATACACTGATGGCGGAGGAAACCATGCAAGGCACCAAGCTGCTCATCGGGAGCAATTAGGGGTTCAGCGTCTTGCTCAAGGACACTTCGACATTAACTCTGGGGGAGCGCCCCCAGCCCAGGATCGAACTGGGAACCGTGTGGTTTCCAGTTCATTCTACCCGGCCATTCTACCCCTGAGCCACTGCCGCCCTGTGTATTATGCAATGTGTATTATGCACACACAGTGGTGGTACAGTATCATACGGTCACATTAATTATAGCTTATAGGGAACTAGCCTTCCCACATTATGACTTCAAAGTCTAATTCACTTATGTCCTCTACAGCAGGCCAAGGTAATATCATGGACCAGATAACCAAATAAACCACAGTGGAAGACAACGACAACATGAGAGGTGAATGACACTGTGAATAGTGAGACATTCATTATACACAAAGCACAGGAAATGACATCAGCAGGACACCGAGGACTGCAGCAGAGAAGACAGATGACACCTCCTGTAAACTCCTCCTAATCAGGTTGGAGTTGACGGAGGCAAGGAGGACCAGCAGAGGAAGTCAGGAGGAGAGGTCTTATATAAACGTAGTCTACACAACCTTGCAACAACCTTGTCACAGGTGCATCTAAAAACCAAACCACGTCTCCACACAGAGGCACGCGTAATGAGCATGTGCGCATGTTATACACGTAAATATTCATGCTATAAATGTGTGCTCACCTGTAAACTGTGAGTAGATTTGACTGGCAGTCCAGTGACGTCCACCTGTGCCATGTCATCCACGTCAGCGGTCAACCCGTGGATGAACATGACAGGTCCGTAGTACAGGACGTCCTGCCTCGGAACCAGATTCAGATCCCCGTCCACCTGGAAGTTGGGGTCCGACACCTCAAACGTCACGCCTTCGTTCGTCGCACAGTCCTCAAACAAAACTGGAGGGAGAGAGCACAGACCGGACAGGCCGTTATTAAACTCTGTGTGTGTGAGTGAGTGAGTGAGTGAGTGAGTGAGTGAGTGAGTGAGTGAGTGAGTGAGTGAGTGAGTGAGTGAGTGAGTGAGTGAGAGAGAGAGAGCTACTACCACAGTTTATCTCTTCTGATTGTGTTCATCCTTACTTTATCTGTTTCACACACTCCCCTTGGTATGACATGATCCCCAGAGGTCTAACCCTCCACCATCTACCTGGGTGGTGGAGGGCTCCTTCCTCAACCCCCTGGAGGGAGGGATGGAGAACGGAAGTGCGTGCGTGCGTGCGTGCGTGCGTGCGTGCGTGCGTGCGTGCGTGCGTGCGTGCGTGTTACACACCTCTCTTGTCTGGCCAGACGATCAGAGAGATACTGATACTGATACTGTATACGTCTGGGGAAATCTAAATTCATTGAATGGGGCTTATGGACGCCAGAGAAAAGCGGTAACAAACCTACGCCCACTGCTTTTGAAAAACAATCCTGATACCATCCCATATGAGGGAACGCCCCTGAACTCTTTGTATTGGTTCTGTGAAGCGGATACTTTTTACATTTCCCAAATTGTTTGCATCAAGTTTTAGCCCAGTCATTGAATTTAGATGTCACCAGATGTACCAGTCTGGCTATGCAAGACTACCCACCCCCTATCAGAAAGCACATGCACACATATTCAGACATATGGTGGGTTCTGTAACCTTAATATAACCTTTATATAACACTCAGCATGGTCGGAAATAATAAAACATGAATTTATATTTATATTACTGCATGTTCCTGCACTATGAAGTGTGGAGTTGTCTGCTTTCTTGGAGGAAAGATAGGATATGACATGAACAACAATAACAAGCAGTAGATGTTAATGGAGAAAACTTCTACATTTCTGGTTGGATAGATGGAATCTTCCATTCTGCAGGGACAGTGTCTCTGCATAGTTGTCAAGACGTGGTCCTACATGATTCATTCATTATGGATGAGATCCTCCCAGATTACCATACACTGGAAATCACTGTGTAGTGGCTGGTGGCTAGCTGAGGGAAATCTTTCACAGAGGACCTGGAAGGAATTCATCTCTGTGTTCTGGTCACGTTGGGGAATAATAGATGCCATTTTCTTTATGCAGAAATGGGCTTAGATTTTACTGATTACATTATAACAGTTATACCACAGGAACCCTCTTTTCCATATGGTTCAGTTAGACCCTGGAATTAATCACTGAATGATAACCACAGTTAGATCAAAACTGCACTACGCCATTTCCAGACACAGTAATAGGCTGGCCACTATAGTAAAAGGCCACACCGGTGATTGACTGACCTTCTGCTATAGGGCCATTAATCAATGCTCGTTAATCAGTTATTGCTTTTCAACATGAGAAGAAAATCTGGGGTTATTATTAGATAAATTGTTACTATTTAGTCAGTCTGTTAACTCACCACAATTTAGGCAAAAACAAACACACAAGCTGCCAATGTAATACAAAAAAAATCTAAAACTGATGTGAAACAGTATACAGTACATCCATTCATAAGGAGCCGCAAAACAAATATAAATCCTGTGCTGTGACTAGTTGAGAACAGCCAGCGGTATGGGGACACAGCCACTGTTTAGACAGGCAATAAACGAGAAACTTTATAATTACACATACCATGTCATACCAAGTTGGCCCTAGCAACAGAAGAACATTTGGCAAAAATAGCCAATCTACAAGCTCACAGAACATCACAACGTGATGCGTTTAGCGTGACTTATTCTATCTCTCTATCTCTCTGACATTTCATAGTACCCTCTACGTTCATCTTAAGACCGGAGAGACGCTTCAATGGACACGAGGAAGACATGGGAAGTCATCAACCTCTTCTCCAGAGAAACGAGCCGCCATCTCAAGTCTCCCGTCTCAAGTCTCACGTCTAAGCTAAAGCACAAAAGATGTGTTAATTTCCAATCCTATTACAAGCTTCAGATTTTATTTCAATAACATGAACCTACTCTTTATAACCTGCAAATTGCAGCTCCAAATACTGTTAATATCATTTCAAAGGCAGACAGTGTTTGATGGTATTGTAATATTGTCAGCCTTTGAGGGGATTTCAGAGGAGGCATGGCGAGCTGCAGTCTTTGAAGTCAGACGACAATGACAGAATATTAATATTTAAGTCTAGTAACTTGCAGCCTGCACCTGAGAAAACGTTGGCACTGTACGTTTCTGCAAATCACAAAATATGTAGAAGGTAGACATTTTAACATAAAAACATTGCATGTCCATGTTTCTACGTGTGGATCATGTCGACTCAGTCAAACTTTTTACATAACATTCTCTGTTATAAAGTAGTTCATTATAACTGACTGAGAATGCATTATTTACTATTCTGTGCCAATCGATATGCAACTTGACAGCAGCAGGAGGCTTCGCAACACTTAAGCCTAATTTATGCTCCATCGCACGAGGGTGTAACGCGGCAAAATAGCCAACCGACAAACCACGATGCGTCGCATCCGCAACGCATTGTGAGCTTGTAGGTCGGCAATTTTCGACATGTGACACCGTCATGCGACCAGGTATGAATCAGGCTTTCGTGCGGCCACTGCTGCAATTTTTGTTTGAAATTAAATGAAATATTTGGCGCAATTGAATGAATATTTGCACTATTTGAACTGAATTTTGCTCATTCCGTAGGTTTTCTCCGCAGTGAGGTAGGCAGATTTTATTAATATTAATGTTTTTATCAATGGGGCATGGTTTCACTGTTCTTACAGTGTCTTATGAGCTGACTCTGTCAGCAGCCCGCTGCAGTTGCATTTCCTGGTTGAACTTGTAGCTCCGTGCTACAAATACTCAAAGAACAGAGACTCCTCATCTCTCTGATATCCTCACACAGGAAAAGTTGTTCTTGTGTGTGAAAAGAGAGTGTAATCCAGACAGAGCTGCAGTAACAGCGTTGTACTTTAGCCATATTTAGCCCATTTTAGGCGGGAAGCCCTATTTGTAACTATACCTTTCAAGGCGGGAACCCCTTTTGGAGTTGTTGTTGTTGTATGTACAGTATTTAGCAACATACATTTTTTTGTAATTTGAATAAATATTTGAAGTTTTCAGAAAACTTAAGTCAGGATTTAGAAGGTGTTTTTAGAATCGGCCTCAGGTCTAAATGGGTTAAGTCAAGTAACAGTACTTGAGTTATATTTAATTCAAGTAACGTTCGACTTGAGTTATATTTAAGGCACGTGCTGGAGTAGGATGTTGTGTAGAAAACAGATAGAAAACATCTACATGCAAAAGAGACTGCTCTTTGACAAAGCAGCGACATGCTGACATCATCCCAGCACATTTACCCAGACTTTCTGCTTGCTGCTCACAGTCACACACTATAATTGGTATCAGTGTCCTTCTCTTTGTTCTTTTTGCCATGTATTAAACTTTTCAAGTGAGGTGATTTGAAGACAATGTTCTGCCTTGTAACTAAATGTCAAGTCTCCATGATGGGAGAGATGGGAATCAGCAGTGTAATATATCCAAGGTAACAGGGTGTCTGTGTTTGAGCTGATGTCTGCTGTGTTGAACCAAAGAGTGTGTGCTCTGCCTGAGAACAAAACCACATGGAGGCTCAGGAGAAAACCCTGCTCAAATAATGATCCAGCATTACAGAAACAAAACTTATTTACATCCTGATCTCAAATTGCTCCCTGAGGTCCCCCACCGCAGAGTGTTGATTGTGTGTAGACAACATTATTGATATTCAGATGCAACAAGGCCTGGGGTTTTCATCTAAATTAGAAGCATAAAGGCTGATACAAGTCAGGGAGTCTGCTGTAAGATCTCTAGTTTGAGCCTTTCACATCATCCTTTAAAAAAAAAAGTAAGATATTTTGGGGCATTTTCAAGCCTTTATTTGATAGCTATAGAAAAGAGAGACAGGAAATGGCCGGAGAGAGATGGGAAGGACATGCAACAAAGGATACCGTGTCGGATTTGAAACCCTTTATGCTTTATAGACCGCTCTCACACACGCACGCACGCACACACACACATTTTTTTTTGCTACGATACAAAGTAAAGTGTCAAACGTAAAGTAAAAGTAAAGTGTGTTGCAGCTGCACCCAAACCTTTACCAGGCCTGGAACCCTGCCATATATGGAGCAGAGATTTGTTTGCACCTGATGCCATAACGACACATTGAGGTTAGACTACATACTCCATATTTGGGCGTAGATGCATTGATGAACTCATATGATTATGGCTGAGTCATAGTGACATGAGCGTGACGACATGGTCTGCTGGCCGGCCGAAATAAGCCTTTATATAGTTCAGCTGTGTTTACCCCTGTCGCCATGATGATGTCACAATGAGTCATCGGGTTTGCATAATGATGTCACAATGAGTCATAGAGACGTGGACATGGGTTGTTTAAAGTTATACTGTCATAGTGATGTGGCCGTGGTTTGTTCATGGTTATGTGTAGTCATAGTGACGTTGCCGTGGTTTGTTTATGCGGTTATGTTGTCAAAGTGATGTGGCCGTGGTTTTGTTTTACGGTTATGTCAGAGTGACGTGGCCATGGTCCGGCTGGCCCTTCCATTAGCCAATTTTAATATATCTACTGTACGCATTTCAGGAATCTCTGCATTTGTCTCCCTGCCCATCGTTCTGTCTGTCTGTCTTCCTGTCTGTCTGTCTGTCCGTCTCAACCGGCTAAGCAGATTGGCCAATCTACATGTGACGTTTGTGCCTCATCATAGACTCACTGGCCTCCAAGTACTGATAACGGGTGCTAACTTGATACAATGACGTCATAGTACTGACAAGTACTAAAGTCATAGACTGGTGTATGACAAGTAATTTGTGACTCACCTGCGGAATGCTGGCTACTCAGCTATCTTAAATATAAATTCCTGGAATGTCTGTCTGTCTGTCTGTCTGTCTGTCTGTCTGTCTGTCTGTCTTCAGTGATACAAATGATAGACACAATGAACATCACAGTGAATATTCAAAGAGCCAGTCTGTTGCACACAAGTCTAAACCCCTGAGAGAGAGAGAGAGAGAGAGAGAGAGAGAGAGAGAGAGAGAGAGAGAGAGAGAGAGAGAGAGAGAGAGAGAGAGAGAGAGAGAGAGAGAAATGGTAAAATAATGAGGGTCTCTTACACGAGGTCCAGGTTGATTCTGTCCTGTTTATCTCCCTGAGTTTCATCCTGTTCAAGTAACAAGACAAGGGATGCCAGGACACTGTCACTACACCACACACAAGCGCGCGCGCACGCACACACACACACACACACACACACACACACACACACACACACACACACACACACACACACACACACACACACACACACACACACACACACACACACACACACACACACACACACACACACACACACACACACACACACACACACACAGAATAAAGAATAATGAGGCAACACTTTGGCCCCCTTATCTCTGTTATTCTATTGGAGTCTCATTTAAAGTTCACACCCGGGGGCTTGTGACACGACGGCTTGGAATAAACTCCCATCACACCTGAGACAGGCAGCCTCTGTAGATAGCTTTAAAACACAGTTCAAGACCAATTTTTTCACTCTTGCTTTTAGTAGAATTTGTAATCTTCGTGTTCTTATTCATATGTCTTCACTGTTTTTGCCTGATTCACTGCCTTTTTTGCTATTCAATATAATATAAGTTTTATGCTTTTGTTTTTCTTTTTTGCTTTGTTGTTAAATTATTTTTAGCCTTTACTGTAAGGCACTCGTGCTTAATTCTTACTCTGTTTTGAACTGCTGTGTAAAGCACTGTAAAGGTGCTATACAAATAAAGTGTATTATTATATCAACTATCTAATGGCCTCAGTGTACCTCCTACAGTCATTACTGGCCTTTTCTCCTCTCATTAATTTACACCATAACAAGGATGATAAACTGAGATAAGATAGACTGTCTAACCCTCCTTGAAAGAAATGTCTCTCCTCTGGCTATCAGCCAATGATGACATAATAAAGACTAGCTTAGTGTTTGTGTGTGTGTGTGTGTGTGTGTGTGTGTGTGTGTGTGTGTGTGTGTGTGTGTGTGTGTGTGTGTGTGTGTGTGTGTGTGTGTGTGTGTGTGTGTGTGTGTGTGTGTGTGTGTGTGTGTGTGTGTGTGCGCCAGATGTTATGATTGTAAGCCTAGCTTAGGCTTTGAGGTGCAGGTGGAGCCACACCTGCAAGGTGATGATTGATACCAGCAGTGTTTTAGCTGTTGCTTCTAAAACTCTGTGATACATTTTCTGAACAGTGTGCATTATGGCACAGGACTTTACTGCATTGATGCCATTCAATGACAGCAATGTAATTCAACCCTGAGAGAAAGGGTTGAATTATTGAAATGCTGCTGCTGTGTTTTACTTTGCAGCACTGTGGAGGGTTTGCTCTATTATGTCACTCCATACAGTAGTTAAAAAACGGCAACAGCACCCAATATAACAGTACCATGTTGGGGCCCCTCTCTAGAATTCAGTAAACAATTAAGTGCTTGCTGCAAATATGTGTCAATAATGCCGACCATAAGGTTGGCATTTTAAATGTCACTTTGCCAAGCAACAGCCATGGGGCCAAGATTGTGGAGTAAACATTCACACTGGAAAAACAAACACACTCTCAACCGGTAGGTAAAAATAAAACTATACTGCATAATAATGTGTATAATGTGAAAATAAGTGTGTGCGCGTGCGTGCGTGCGTGCGTGCGTGCGTGTGTGTGTGTGTGTGTATTTCATTTTCTACCACCAAAAATGCAATTACTGTATATTGGAGCTACAATGATGAGTCCTAACAAGGCAACACAATTAAAACAATTTTGGAGTATCTTCTGCCATAATTGTTAAGAACAATTCCACCAACGGGCTGTGCCATCCATTTTCATTATTGACTACTTTCATCATAATGTAAGAGAAATAAAGAAAGTCACTGGCAAGTTCCCCACCTCTCTGTCGCTTGCTGACAGTCAAAAACTCAGACTCAGACACACACTCTGCTGTCTGTTTACCTCATTATTACCAGCAGCGCTTCACTCTGAAGTCTGAGGCAGATGATGACAGGAATGCTACTTGCGCACTGCAGAGGAGTATGCCTTTTTTCATCTACTGCTTTTGTTGATTTTTCATTTTCTCCCCAATTTAGTCATTGCCAATACCCGCACGTGTATATAGTCCCTGTCACTGCCAACCCCTGCTGTTGGTCTGGGGAGGGTGTAGACAACCACGTCTCCTCCAATACACAAGACGTTGCCAGTGCTTCAATCGGCAGTGAGGCATTTCACTGGGGCATTAGTGACGCCTACCAACCTGTAGGAGTCACTAGTACAGTGACAGAGAATGCAAGGGCTTCTTCAGAAGAGTTTTTTTTAATGCAAATACATCAGCAACCCATGAAGACTTTCTAATCAACACAACGCCCAGGTATCCTGATTCTATGTCTCACATGAGTTTGTGACGTTGAAAAGGATTAAAGTTCCACAACCAGTGTCTGTTCACTGCTGCTGCTGAGAGTACTACTGTGGAGATCTCCAAACTAGGGATGCAAAAATCTACATTTTCTAATTGAATACACGATCCAGTTCTTTGTTTATTTGGCAACGACAGTGCACATTAATGAACAATTAAAACATGATTATGATTAACATACTGTAGACATGATTATGTGTAAATATGCCAGATTTATAGTGAAACTAATTACCATCTTTAGTCTCCAAACATAAACACAAAGAAAGAAATAAAATACCTAAATAGCAAAACATTCAATTGCATGGGAACAGAAAACAGTCCTGTGAGTACTCATCTACTCATGTACTCGTTTTGTAGAGAACAGTTTTTCGTGAGTGACGTTGTCGAGCTGTATACATCACAGTAGTGCAGCAAGCTTTTACCAGTACATTGTCTGCCATTCAATTTTGTATGTATGTAATCCCTCACATGAGGGCGATAATTAATTAACACGCACGTGAGCGTGCGCGTGCGCGTGTGCACGCTCACGTGCGTGCGTGTTAATTTTGACACTTTGTATCTGCTCACTAAATTCCTTCAAAGCTGCAATTAGTTAAATGTGTTACTAATTGAAGAAAAGCCTCTTTGCAAATAGCCTGCACTGAATTAAACAAGCGTTGTTTATTCAATATTTTGAGACTACTGTGAATGATGTATATTAGACCCCATGCAGATGTACTACCATTTGCATAAAAACAATTTAAATGTATCTTCTGCTAAGTAGGTTATCCAAGGCAGAGCCTAAAAACATTGTAAAGCAGAGAGGATGGGCTTGTCAGAGGATGTAAGAGAGAGCGAGAGGGAGAGGTTGTTTCATGATTGCAGATGGGGTCTTGGCATGTTAGCAGTGGCACACAGTGATTGGAGTCTCTGCAGGAAATGTCTCTTAGGATCTCTGATGTGAGTTGGTGTGCCAGTGTACCAATGTGCCAGTGTACCAACGTGCCAATGTACCAACGTGCCAGTGTACCAACGTGCCAGTTTGCCCAGGGGCCTGTGTGCCATGGTGCCAGTCTACTAGAGAATGGGCTCTGACATCACCTGAATATCCATGTACAGGTTAATCATCATCCACCGGCGTCAATTATAATATCCTATTTATAGACCTGTAACTGCCCGCGCACACATTTGAAATAGTAAACAAAAAGGGCTTTTCAAAGAAGTACTGATTGAAAACAACAGATGAAGCACTTTTGAGTAAAACTGGTTTTAATGAAATTCACCGTAAAAAAACAGACAGTAATATGCCAAGTGCATCTACAAAAACGTACATTTTCAAAATATTGCTGCATTAGAATTTGGATTTAATCTAAACAAACAGATTAAAGCTTGTTTCACATTCTAAAGTGATGAAGTGTCAAAGATTGGAATACGAAACCTAATGTACCAATCACGTTGGCAGTCATCTTTAATTCTCATTTTACAACCGAATCCCATGGGAAAAGTGCTTAGATCTGGCAAAATCCACATGCACATTTTCACACTTTCTGCCGGAAGTGAACTACTGAGCCTATTTTTGTTACATATCTCCCCCACTATTGGTGATGGTGAAACCAAGCACCCAGAACCGAGAGGGAGCAGTGAAGAGCATTGGACATGCTGGCTGTTCATAGGTACTGCAGCTTATTTCAGACAGACAGAGCGAAAACGTTTTTGTCCAATGGGCTCGACTCACGAGCTTGCGCACAAGCTTGCGCACACTGTTGTGCACGCAAAACGCGTCACATAGGACCCAAATAGGCCCTGCCCGTCACATTTCTCAACCCGGCAGAAGGATGAAAAGGGAGTATGCGCTGCGTGAGCAACTCCATACAACTCCATACATTCCGGTGCCCTCTCTATTATTTTTTATCTCTATGGGTGAAACCCATAGGTGGTCAAATTCATTTAAAAAAATTAACACAACTTTTTGAAGACAGAGAAAGTAACCTTTTCCATAAGAGCACACACGATTTGTCTTTGGTTTGTACGTTTCATGACTTTTACCATTATGCAATGTTTTGAAAAGAGTGACAGTGTGGTTATGCCTGCTATTTGCAAAATGACTAATACACAACTAACTAATAAACAATAGGGTCCCTACACTAAACTAAATCTAATTGCTATGAAACGTGCTGAGTGTGTTAGACTCTCAGAATGGCCAGTGGATTAATTTACTTTGGCTTTCCTCCATTTTATGTCTACATTTTATGTATGAAATACATGACTCATACAAAAGAAAACAGGGGGGGGGTCATTTAAATAACTGCTGGGTGCAGATGAGTTTTAATCAATCTCACTTGTAATTTGCTCTGAATAAGATTGTTTGCTAAATGCCTAAACTGTAAATTGTAGTCTCTGTAAAAAGAAACAATGCTCACTGCACTCTGCCATTTCACACTCAGCATCAGTGAAATTGAGTTTTTGGGTTTACATTACATTTTTAGATTGCCACACACACACACACACACACACACACACACACACACACACACACACACAAACTCACACTGCTGACCTCATTATTCCTAGAGTAGGAATGCACTGCATGTCATTTGAGTAAATCTCTTTGTATTTAAATGAAGATATGAAATATAGTACAGTCAACAATATTAGACTACATTTCTCAACATTTATTTTATTCTCGATGAAAGACATGGATTTACCATGAATTGATTTTCTGTCACTTCAGCCTTAACTCTCTCTCTCTCTCTCTCTCCCCCCCCCCCCCCCCGCCCCCCCCCGCCCCCCCAACGCAGGCTGACCCAGATCCAGGTGGATGTATTCATGTGGTCTGGTCCGCTAGAGAACAACCTGAGCGATGCTGCTCTATTCACATCATCAGCTATAGTACATGACAATACTCACACGCACACACGCACACACACTGGCCTTTCCTGTAATTACAGTCATTTGTCAAAAAGCACATGTTGATTTATAGTCCAATTAAAACTACAGTATAAAAGGAGCTGCAGGTCTCAGTATTTGAGTCAGTAGGAGGAGATTAATTAAACACCATTACAGACCTGAGAGTGGCATGATCCCACTATGAACCCTGCCATGCACAGAGAACAGAGCGTGCACACACACACACACACACACACACACACACACACACACACACACACACACACACACACACACACACACACACACACACACACACACACACACACACACACACACAAACACACACACACACGTCCACACATAGGACCTGGATGCCAGGAGTGTACGTGGGGACAGAGAACCTAAATTAGAAAGTAGAGCAACAGCTTGTGAGCCTCATCTGTTCTCGAGTCACAGTAAAACTGGGCTACAGCTATGGATCTAAAATACATGAGAACATTTGATTAAGAATGTTATATTCTACCCTGGACCTCCAAATCACCACACATATGTTATTATGTCAGCTAGTTAACACAATGATAGAAAAAATCTTTGTTTTTCACAAGTGACCCACAGTAGGCTGGTTTGGTAGACGGTGGATGGGATTGTTGATTATTCATATTGTTGGTGCCATAATGACAGCAATGTCTTGCGTGGACCAAGTGCTAACACGCATGTAATTCAGGAGGTAAACAAACTCCCTGCCAGGAAATAAATCACCTGCTCGTTAGGAGGGGTGATCACACTGAGATTCGTCGCTGCAGGCGCAGCCGCTTCAGAAGCGCCTTGGCAAAACAGCACATTTGGGCAAAACAGTGTGGTGCGCCTGTGGAGCATGCCTCAAATAATGAATCACAAACTCAATTACTGAATCCGGGGGCAATGGCTCAGGAGGTAGAGAGGCCGATACCGATTGGGAAATGGAAAGTTCCCTGGCTCCCCCCTGTGTTAGTGTCGAAGTGTCCTTGAGCCATTAGACATGTACCCCTATCTGTTCCTTCCTGATGAGCAGGTTGGTACCTTGCACGGATTTATCTGTGTGTGAATGGGTCAATGTAATGCATATAAGCGCTTTGGATAAAGGTGCTATATAAATGCACCATTTACTATTTAGAAAAGGCATTCAGCGCTCTCAGCGTTCCTATCATATCTACAGTACCAGCATCAGACAAAGGAGGCGTGGTGCAACTCTGTGCCTTGCCCTAAAAAGTTGAGAATGTTTTAACTTTTATGAGCATCTAAGAACTGTTCGAAAAATTTGGTTTCTAGCATCTCTGTGTGATCGTCCCGTAATACTTCACGTGATGGAGGGATTTGATCACAGGTGAATAAGGGTCAGTGCTCTTATCAAATTAACAAATACAACGTGTGTGTAGGTTTCAGTTGAATTTGCCTACTGCGCATGCACTGCCACCTGCTGACCAACATATAGGGAAAGGAAAAAATGTCAAAAAATGATCAAACCAGAAGTAGGCGGTCCAAAGGCTAGGCCCATGATCAATTTTTGTGCAAAATGTGGAGGAAATTGGTCTGCTAGAAGCATTTCTAAACACACACACAAAATCCACGCCTTACTACATAAACCTGTAATGTTTAAGTGGAACCTAGCAGAGAGTAAAAAGTGAAAGTAAAACAGATTGCCGAGCATTGTTCCATTTGTCCAGTTCATCTAAAGCCATCAGACTGTATCTGAATTCAAGTACTTTTAAATGGGCTCAATGATAAAGTCAGAGAGAACGCAGGCGAGAAACAAGGATCCTGCCAGGGAAGAGGTCTTCAGAGCTCAATACAGTTAATATGTCCAGGGCATGCTGCCAACTACCAGAGCTTTATGTGCACAGTCCACTGCCCAGCCTGGAGTTGAAACCTTAACGACAGGAATGCCAAGGCTTGTCTGCATTGAGGCCCATCACCTCCACTGGCATCATTATTAAAGTCAAGTCTTTTAATCAAGGGATATACATTCAGCAATTTTCATTGTTAGTCTGCAGGATAAAGATTACGTAGTGTTGAAGAAACACTGAAATGAAAGTCTTAATTTATTGTCAGAATCTATGTCCATCTTGCCGCCCATTATACATTTGTAACAGTCCACAATACTTAAGTTATTTTTGTTTTGGTCACCTCACTGAAAAAGTTGTATACCCGCTTAGTCATATGTTTTTTTTTCACATATATTTTGAAATATTTAACTAATGTTATAATGGAAGTCAATGGGCTCTGATTGGGCTGAAACATTTCCCAAATTTGGAGACATATTATGTCATAGATACGTCATAGATGACTTAAAGGGATTGTAGGCGAGTTCAGACATAATCAAAGAAAAAAAACTCTTGTCAAACACCGCCCCTCCAGCAGTTCTTTTCCCCGACCACCAGGGGGTGACGCAGGGGGGACTTTTTAAATGTGCCATGCCCAAAATAGGTTGCCTTATGCGGATACAATTCGCGGAACTGCCCGCCCCTACGGTTCTCAGAATTGTTATTTTTAAATAGGCTCTTTCATGATAAATTGACCACATATATGAAGTTAAACAACTAAATTCTATCCAAACGATTTTTTTAAAGTAAATTCTGTGCCTCAAAAAAGAAGTTTGAGAGCGTTTTAAAACCGAAAGTAAAAAGTTCACACGGGCACGGACGCGCACGGACGCGCACATGCGTGCGTTAATTTACGACCCGGACAAACGTAACATAAACATAAACAGTAGGGAAAATACGGATTTCAGACAGAGGACTGTGTTTCAATGCAGGAAAACACCCCAGCATCATTATATAGTGGCTGATAGAGGGGAGAAAATGCAAAATATATATAAATATTTTTTAAATTTTGGCTTAATGTTCCCTACAATCCCTTTAAGTCACAGGCTAGCCACATGTCCAAGAGCGACATTGGAGCCAAGTCTGAGATCCACAGCGGTCACACCATTTCTATGCGGATGGGATCCGGAGATCAAAAAAATGTCCTAGTTTTTTCCCACAGTTAAGATTTCCCCCATTATCTCAATGAAAAAAGTTATACACCCTTAGTCATTATGCTTTTATAGTTGAAGATGCTCTACAGTAATGGTAACTCCAGTTATTTCTGGTTCCAGTGACAATAAATTGCATCAGGTTTACTGCCGCCTCTGAGAGGTTTGGCATCTAAGTAAGAAAGAATACCGTGCAAAACCTTGGCGAGTATAACTCAATCTCAAAATATATGTCTCCCCATCATGGCAGACTAGAGTTTTTGCGGTGGCTCTGAAGAAGGTGAGCCACATAGAAGAAGGTCTCTGTATTTGTCTTGTCTTTTCACAAACCATGTTTGTCTTCATGAAAATAGATCTCGCCACAGTAATACAAAGAGGCTCATACAAAGGCGTATAAGAGTTTAATGTCGTAAATGTCCGACTTTATAAAGTCGGACATTTGTGAACTAGCACATTTCCGACTGGAAAATTTGGGAGAAAAAAAAACTCAGAAAAGTGTGCTTAAGGTGGCACTTTCCTTTCACTGGATCAGAGCCTACCATCACCACCTCCACTTTGCAATGGGTCTAATCAAATGATCCATTGCAATCGGATTGAGCAATAAGGAAATATTAAACTACGAATTAAACTACGCGCTGTCATGGGTGTCCATACTCCAGAGGATTCCTGTGCGCCAGTAGCCGAATTTATACTATTTATACTATACTATGACGGGGTCGCGCACCGACAATAGACGATCTACAAGCTCACAGCATGTCGCAGACCCGACACGTTGGGAGATTGTAGATCTGCTATTTTCGTGCGACCCACTGTACGTCGAAGTATAAATCGAGGTACGTGCAAATTCAATCAACATCATATGATGCATATGACAATCATATGCATATGACAATCATGATGCATTCATTTATCCACTGATTATAGCTTATTGGCCTAAAAAGGAAGAAACCGTGCATGCCTGCACACACTTGTGAATTTACATCAAAACTGTCATAAAAGAGCACCTGTCTGCAATTTGTAACCGGTCCTTGTACAGTCTAAACTTAACACCAGAAATGTATACATTTTATTGCTACTAGTGTTGATGAAGTCTTGTATATTATTGTATATTAGTGTATGTCTTTAAATCTCTTGATGAATTGAATACATAGGACCACAATGGAAACAAGCCCTTAAAGGGATTTTTGTGTTATCCTTTTAGCACCATTGTGTAGTCGTACCACGTACTATTTGCAAACTGTTAATTAAGTATATAATATATGTACAATCAATCAGACAAAAACACACATCAAGGTCCAAGGATGCTATATGTGACATCACACGGAAGTGTCTGTATGTAGACATAATGTGGTTGGCGGTTTTGTCACCGACGAATCCTTGTGGATTTTATTCCAGAAGCTCATAAGCTAGCAATGTGACGCGACATAAGAAAGTATAACTCTACCCTGTTTAACATCGTAACCTGCAAGCATAATCAGCATGGTATAAACACACAAACAGACGACCACACTGTCCGTGAATATAAACACAACATACCTAGAATCAAAGCACTAGCCCCGCGTCACCAGGCTTTCCACAGAGAGGAAATGCCTAGATTAATGATGATTAACCTTTCTGCTGGGCTGATCAAAGCAACTTTTGCTATGCGCAGAACGTTACTGAAAGTTTGTTTTGCAACAGTAATTGCATTATCCATACCATGCTCCGACATGTAAACAGTGGAACACAATGGGAACCAACTAAATGCGAGCATGTTAATCCCCCCTTTCATATTTAAACTAGAAAATGTGCTCCTCAGAGCACAGGTCTCCGCCAGTACTGTTCCTGATTATTCCTGTCTTACCTATTTATATTACATATTGTCATGATGTTAGCTTGGCTGAGACAAACAATCACACCCCATTCATGTTTAGGAACAACAGTGGTCATCACAGTGATGGTCACTTCAAAAAATATAAATGATTTTTTGAAGTGACACACCTATTTATAGGTCTCTATTTCATCATGCGTCTCGCTAGCCAATCAAAGCACACCCTTTCAACATATTGTCACGTGTCACGTGAAGCTTGACCAATGTTAGCTTGGGGGACACACGGAAGGACGGAGACGAAAACATATTCTCCACCATACTGGCGGAGACAAATACTGTATATGTAAAACAGCCTCGTAACTCCCAAATATACTGCCTTTTTAGAGACAAATTAAATGTATTTACAGACCCCACAACGTTTTCCACAGGAAAACAAAATCTAACTTATTTTGCTGGTCTCTGCAGTTTCTTGCGGGCCTTAATTCCAGACACAGTCACATGCATCTCTTACATCATATTGATGATGATGTCAGTCATGCCCAAATATGGAGAGGCATTGTGTTGGCTGTTCTCCCACGGGTTCAGCCTGATCCGAACCCCATTGACTTCCATTTTAAAATATTCAGTTAAAGGAGCACTTCACTGACTTTTTTCTCACTCTATGGACAATTCAGAAATGCCTACCAATGACATCATCAATGGGGATTCCAACCTAATAGAAAATACAGCCTATCTATGAAAAAGGAAAATAAACCAGAGCCTTTCGCTTCTTGGAGAGTTAGCATGTTGAAATAGAAGCTATTGTTTACACATTAATAAAAAATAAAAAAAACGTAACAAGGAAGCAAGTAACTGCCTTTTTATTTGATTTTTTATTTTTTTACATATTGTGAATATTGTTTTTAATTTTTATAACTTCAATGTTATACTGGAAGCTGGAATTGGGCTGAAAATCCATGCAAATATGGAGATTACTGATGTAATAGTACTGACGTACTAAATGACTGGGAATGTTATTATTAGACTGCATCTTTTATTTTTGTATTTTTCAACATTTTGTGAATTCATAAACTCTAGATAAACTTCATAAACTCTAGATCTACTGTCTTGCTGTCCCTCCATATTTGGGCAAGACTGACCTCATCGACATGACGTCATACACAGGCAAGTCAGCTGTTGTTAAACCCCTTCTTGTTATTGTGTGAATATTTTATTCATCGTCTCAGATCCCCTGTCCCGTGGATCGACTGAAACAATGGCCAGTCTTGCCCAAATATAGAGCCATGTGGAACTCAATATGGCAATATGATGTGGGGGCATCGGTTCCAGCCGTCTAGGTCCTTGAGTGGTAGGCAGGGTGACGTTGGGGCTGAAACCTAATTTGAAGATGGCAAAGGTCAACACAAATGTGTGTGTTGTGGGTTTATTATTGGCTAAGCTAAGCTTATTGGCTTAGCTTTGTAATTCATTTGTGTAGTGGGACAATATCTAAATAGCGTGAACCATGGGGTAGTTGGTGAGACTTGGATGGCGCCCCCTGGCTCCGGCTTAGTCGACTATAAAACCACAAACCCATCCTCGTCCCACATAAACCTATCCTCTCACTCCCACTCATCAGATGAGAGTTCAGGAAAAGGGAGCTCTGGCAGATCCAATTACCTCCTCCCACTTTTCCCTCTCTTTCTTGAGAGCTGCAATCACCTGTTGGTTCCATTTCTCATCTGCTTCCACGTACTCCAACCACTTTTCTATTTACAGGACCTCAACCTGTCTGGTCTTCCACTCCTCCTCCATGTCTTTAACCTAGTCTTCCATTTCCAGAACCTTGATCTCTGCTGTGGTTCTCTTCTCGTCCTCCATGTCTTTAATCTTCACTAACATCTTCAGGACCTTGAGATCTGTGGTCTTCTCTTTCTCCATGTATTTAATCTTCTTTTCTTGTGAGATGATCAGTTCGCTTTGCACCTTCCATTCTTTCTTCTCCTTGACGAAGGCCTCCTGAAGTAGGATGTTCTCTGGTCTTTTTTCTCCTTTCCACCAGTAATGAAGTACTGATGCGACACTAACTACAAACTCTTTCATGTTACACATTGGTATAAATAAAGGTGTGATTCTGTATCATTACATAAAACAAATGCAAAGATACTAATAGTTTAATGCAGCACTAACATGTTTATATACCAAACCCTCCCAATTTGTTGTCAGAATATCTTGACATCACAGTTACAATCAAATGGACTGTTTTACAGCGTGGCGCCTAAGGTAGAGAGCAGTATAGAGCTATATAGCAGGGGTTCTCAGACTGTTTCATTTCAAGGACCCATAGTTTGGTATGCAGTTTCTGCCCAAATACAGAGATGATTGACATCATACAGTAGTAGGCTTCTTTTGTATTGCATGACACTCAAGTGGTCAGTCAACCCAAATATGGAGTTCCACATCTCTCCAGAATGGCCTCCAATTACTGACTGCACTAGGAAGCTAGGTTATTTGACCTTGTTTCTTGTTTTTATGGCGTGGCTCTCTGTATGATGCGAGCTGTCTAGAAATGGGCCTGTTCTGTGTGTCCGGGGCTAACCTCACAAACCACTGTTAATGGTGTCTTGCGTTAAAAAAATCATTTTTTTTTATTTGATTGATTTGTTTGACATTGTTAACACATCGGGTGCCAAACACGGTCTGAACCGTGTGTTTACATAGTGGCGGTTCCGCTGCTTCGGTGCCGAACACGGTCTGAACCGTGAGTTTAGTCCTTTTGTTTTTTTCGTTTTTCTCCGCGTGGGCGGGGCTAGAGCAGCTCTGGGAGCACCCATTGTAATCCTGCGAAGGAAGTGCCAGATCGCTCACGGGAAACAATTTTTTTCCCCCCATCCGCTTCCTGTCTATTTCCTACTTTGAAACGCCTATATCTCCGAATCTGTTTCCTGTGGGGAAAACCGGTCATGCGCGATGCGCGATCCCCCCCGTTGTAACTCGCCAGGGTAATGTTATGGTTCCAGGCTGTAGCCAGGCTCATGGGACAACATGAATCGATGCTTTTTTTTGCGTGGTTTGCTTGTAACGCACGCGGAAACTTTAAACAGCAAAGCGCAGTCAATGGGGAGAATGCTGGCACCCACGGTAAGTTGTTATGAAAAAATGCTGGCACCCGATGTGTTAAAAGAAAAGACAAGACAGACACAATAAAACTTATTTCGATTGTGATGCTTGGTCTCAGACAAACAAAACAAAACAACAAACAACAGGTACATCACATTACATAAAATAAAAAACAAAGAACTGTTTACAATACTAAAGAAAGAAAAAAAAAGCATTATAACACTTGACCAGTGTTAAACTTCTAAAAGCCAGGATCTGACCTGATCCAGAGTGTTGTTTACCGACATAGTCCCTCACGGCTAGCCCCAAAGCATCCCGACAAGTCTATTCTGAGAAACCTGCAACTTCTCCTTTGAGCCGATACCATGAGCCAATGGCATAATCAAAACACACAAGAGAGTTCACCAGTACAGAAAGACTAGTTGCATCCGGAAACTTCCGTTTTCTGGCCAGGATTTTGGTTCTGATGTCCACCTTGCTAATGGTCTTAAATGCCAGTTTCACCTCCCAGGCTGCAATCTAACATGCAACGAATGTAGCTACTATAACTGAGGATCTTGCAGGACAAGTCTGGCCCCCGAGGATAATATTGGGCAAAGCTAGTTTTGGCAGCCCGGGTTGGGAACCAAAAAAAAATTGTTCAGTTTAGGTTTTAAATCATGTTGTATCTTGCGTTCAGATCAGCAGTCAAGATTCAAGCAGGTTTTATTTGTCACTCACACATACAGTATAAGCATCAAAATGTCGGTGTGGCATGTTCTGCAAGACTGTGCTAATCTCCAGTAAACCTCAACCATTATTTGTATGCCAAAGCTTCCTGTTCTTGAGTGTCCCTTGAGTGTTGAAGTGTCACATGTCATATTTCTTCTTCTTCTTCTTCCTCTTCCTCTTCTTCTTCCTCTTCTTCTTCCTCTTCTTCTTCTTCCTCTTCTTCTTCCTCTTCCTCTTCTTCCTCATCTCCCCCCACCTCAGGTCCCTCCTCCCCCTCCTCCTCCTGGAGGGATGCGATCACCTCGTTTGTCCACTCCAGTCTCTCCTCCCAATTATCCCTCTCTTCCTTGAGGGCTGCAATCACCTGAAAGTTCCTCTTCTCCTCTCGTTCCACTTCCTCCAACCTCTTTTCTATGTTCAGGACCTCAAGCTGTCTGGTCTTCCGCTCCTCCTGCATGTCTGTAATCTTCACTTCTAATTCCAGGACCTTGGTCTCTGTGGTCTTTGTCCCTTTCTCCATGCCTTTAACCTTAACTTCCATTTCCAGGACCTTGAGATCTGTGGTCTTCTTCTCTTCCTCCATGTCTCTAATCCTCTCCTCTTGCGAGAGGAGCCTTTCAATCAGTTTGTTTTGTGTCTCCTTCCATTCATTCTTCTCCTTGACGAAGGCCTCCTGAAGTAGGGTGTTCTTTGGTCCTTTCTCTCCTTTCTGCATGTAAACGTAACCAACTGTAAGTGCAGATGCCGCTGACGCGACAGCAATTGCAAACTCTTTCATGTGACAAATTGTTGGAATATATCTCTGTGTTTAGCTATTATTACAAGCAAAAGGGCAAACAGTACTGACAGTTCAGTGCAGCGCTGGCACATTTATGTCCTCCAAACTCTCCCACGTTGTTGCATCACAGTTGCAGTGTTGATTGGTCAGAGTATTCTGTCAACATCACGGTTGCTGGTAGCAGACAGTAGTTTCTACAGTGTATTGTCAAAGGGGTGAGCGGTATAGAACAGTATTCTTATGCCTTAGTGCTTACAAATAGGGGAAGGGAATCAATGTTACATGAGTGTGCTGGAGGTGCAAAAAAAGTTACTTCTTGTGTGGATTTGGCTCCTTTTTGTAGCTTGTGAGCTTGAAAAATATATAATATTTGGACGTCCTGTCTTCATTTTTCATAAGATGGTGGTTGTCACAGATCTTTGCAATATAATATCTAACCATAGTTATCACTGTATATGATCAGTCTCAAACAAACTCAATGCTGTGTTGTTTGCACCTGCAAGACAATGGCAGATTTGGCCACACCCCCAAATACCCAAATGTGTGTTTGAAACACACATAGAACAGTCGTTGTCAACATGGGGTCTCGAGACACCCAAGGGTAATTGAGTGGGCTCCACAGGTCCCCAGTTGAATTAGTTGGAAACGAAATACACTCTTATGGGTCTGTAACTGTACACATGAAGAAATAACTCCCATGTGTACACTAGGTAGTAGCGACAAGTAAACCATCATGAATCTTTATTCTCGATTCTTTACAGTAGAATACTAAAACAAATCACCCACCTAGGTGTTTTTTAATGTTCTGTAAGCCCATTGCCCAATAAAGGTTTTTTAATTTCAAATCCACCTGAGTGCCTGGACCTGGATTTTTGTGCCTTTTTGGCACATTCTGTCCTTTTTTGCCCAAATCACCCACCTAGTTGGTTTTGTTACCAGTCACAGGTTCATGGCAGTGTGGTTCTGCGATACTGAGCCACAGTGTTCATGTGATGTATACTGTTGACAGCAGTCAGAGAGTGTGAGTGTGTGTGTCTGTGAGTGTGTGTGTCTGTGTGTGCGTGCGTGCGTGCGTGCGTGCGTGCGTGCGTGCGTGCGTGCGTGCGTGCGTGCGTGCGTGCGTGCGTGCGTGCGTGCGTGCGTGCGTGCGTACATGCATGCATGCATGCTGTGCTCCTGTCCATGGTGTGTGAGCAGCAGTGAGACCCTCATGGTGTGAGGTGTTTCTGCTGACAGGAACATATTGAAGGTAATGGAACCAGAGCAGTGCACTAAAACATCAGTGAGCTCCACGCACCACTGAACCTACAGATGACAAAATGCCTCACCGCCGAATAAAACACAATAAAGACGAGAAGAGGACTGATGCTTTCAAAGCATAGGTGTTAAAATATGTATTTTCAATTGTGCCAGTGTAAGGTTTACATTAAAAAAAAACATTATCCCGGGAGTAAAATTCTCCCATACATGTGTGAACGTACATTATGTGTGAACTTTTATAGTAGCTACAAAGAAATCATGAAAGATGTACTGCATGAACTGTATATAAGTATGTTTTTGTATATGGCTAACGCAAACCCAGATTCCTTGTTAAGCGATCCACTTGCTTGTCATTCCACTGAGCATCACACTTCCATGTGTCACACTGAATCCTCCCACACGGAAACGGATTTCTGGCTCAATCGCTCTAATTTACATCATGTGCACTCCATTATAGTGTATTGGAAATGTCAAACCACTACTCAACCGGACAGAAACCTAATACTCAGCTGCACTGTAAGCACTTAATATCCTTAATAAACAATGTTACGGTCAAATCTACGTAATAAGTGTTGCATTTATATAGTGCCTTTATCCAAATCGCATTACATTCACCCATGCACGGCACCAACCTGCTCATGAGGAGCAGTTAGTTAAGTCTTGTATCAAACAGGGCACTGATTCCCAAGCTGCCACTCTACCTCCTGAGGCACCAATAATAAAACGTAATGAACGTAACATAAATCAATACACATATCAGGGGTTGGAATAAAGCGCTGGCTGGATTAACTAAATAATTAGCATGCAAATGAACATGCCTGTACAATTTGTTATGTTGTACAAACAATTAACTGAGACATTGAATAAATGAAAAGGTTCCAGTCGTCAGTCTCAGTGAGAGACTTGCCTGCAACCAGAATGCACATTCACAGGGGATAAGATCCTACTACAGTAACATCAACACAAACCATCCGTGTAAATAAGAATTTGTTCTCAAGTCACCTGTCTAGTTAAATAAATAAATAAACAACTCATCACAGTGGAGAGGTACAGCAAATGCGCTGTGCACACAGACCATACCAATAGATCCCTAAGGAGTAGATTGGTCCAGGGAGTCGTGGCAGTAAAATTGGACTTCTGTTCTAAGTCTTGTTGTAAGTCCATGGATAGATATTGTTCAGACAGTAGTGTTCAGGGTGTTCAGACAGTATAGGGTTCAGGGTGTAGGACTCACCTTGTAAGAGTGTCTGGTTCTTGTTTACAGGTCCTCTGTACTCCACCTGGTAGCGTTTGACCTGGAAGCCTGGAACACAACTCTGATGACCTTCCTCTGCCTGACCTCCTACATGGACAACCTGAAACAAACAATAACAACATTCATATTAATAACAAACAACTTGACATAAACAACTCAAACCCCTGATAATTATAATAACAATAAATAACATGACAGAGGTCATAATAATATCAAAGGTGCTACAGACAACATTCCGCCACTAGATGTCGCACTCCACTCCACATCACAACAGCTTTGGTTCCGCATTTGTCATGTATCATATTGAGCTATAAGGCAGCACACATGCGGTTTACACCATTGTAATGCAGAGCCTGCTTCCCAGTGTCTCTTTAAAGGAAAAATGTACCTTTCACAATGAAAACAGAAGTGAGATGGATAATGGCGGCCATCAGTTTACAGAAGTAAACTAAATTATAGCTCCTCCGCGCAGCGGTTGGGGGACAAGCAATTAGAAGCGGTGGAGCAAACATTTGGAAATGGAGAAAGATGGAAAATATGAGATTGAGGAAGACAAATGAGAAATACAGGAGGGTGGATCAGCAGAACTGTCTGGATCAAAATGTTAATTAAAACAATGGAGTAACTTGTCTCTAAATCCACTGCATATATTCAGTCAGTTAGTTACCCATTGGAAGTCTGGCTTGACGTGCATGCACAGTTTGTTGTTGTTACTCAAACATTTTGATTAACTTATTTGAGGGGGCAGTGCCTGCATGGTATCGAACCCAGAACCTCAACTCAAAGGGGAACTCTCTACTGACCAAAGTACCCAGGCAGGTATACCATGCAAGTTACTGTTCAATAGAAGGATTTAGTGAGAAGAAATATAACCAAGCAAAACCGTATTGTTTAAGGGAACCTTTTTCAGAGTTGTACTTGTACCTTCACTTTCGCTTAAAGTCTCTTGCATTACTCAAGCCAGATACATTGCCTACCACAGTATGAAATTCATCTACACCCTCAGCTGACAATATCAGCTGCTATACAATCTAGTAGATAAATGTTAGAGAGAGAGAGAGAGAGAGAGAGAGAGAGAGAGAGAGAGAGAGAGAGAGAGAGAGAGAGAGAGAGAGAGACTCTGCACAGCATAGTTCCCGAGGCATTAGTATGTTTATTCTGCAGCACCCAGGGCTCGAATTCACAACCTTTGACACCAAGGGCAAGTCATGAGGTAATTGAGTTACACCTACTGTCCTTGCCAAGTGAGAAACATGCATGCAGATGGCTAATTGTAGTGTTATAATTAGTTGGGCTACTGGCTTTTAACACAGGGCATTGGTTAAGCTGCTGCAGAAAATGTCCAGTCCAATGTTAAAATCGAATCCATATTATTATTATTGTTTTAAGGTGTGCAGGACATGAGTTGTGTGTGTCGAACTAAATTAAGCGTGTATTATCAGTGGTTCTCAAGCTTTTCAGGCCGCGACCCACCAAATAATCATATTTGAACCCAGACAAAAAAAAAATTGTAGGAGTTGAGGCATTCAATTTAGTTTGACTCGGTCCCACAGAGAAATATTGTGAAAATAGCTGATCTACATGCTCACAATGCCTCACGTTGGCCAATGTTTGACCATTTTTATAGTATAGTTTGTTGACTAGTTTTTAAGCAGTAATGGTCAAAAGTAATACATGTGCAGATACTCAATGTTAGTTTGTTTACTGTTGAGTGGGAAAACAATGTTGCACATTAAGCAAGTCATCTGGGGACCCCCCTGGGCGTCCCAACCCACAGGTTGAGAACCACTATATTAGATAAGTTTGTCCAATCAACCAAAATAGTATTGGAAACAGCAGGGTAGAATGCTGAGGAACTATGAGTATCTTAGTTTCACTCTTTGTTGTGTGGCATATGATTGCAGATTTCAAACAAAAATGTCAAAATTCAGTTATCAATACATGCTCCATAAGTGAGAATGTTTTTGTTTCAAGACGCTCTATCCTATAATACATTGCACAAACCAAAACCCATAATTTCCCCGTGTCACTGTGTCGGAATAAACACAAAAACAACATATCAATGTCACTAACAACACAAGCCACAACGCTCACAATTACTTCACGCAGTCCGTAGGCCTCACTGCTCAGCACACATCTGCCCCCTCGAAGCATAATTAATTGCGGCCAACACAAACTCACAACATTACGGTCGGCCATGTTGTTCCTTAGCGTCATCGCTGACCACCGCCCAGCGAGACCCAAACACCGCGAGGCGGACAACATTTCGTGTACACCACTTTTGTTACCTTTTATTTCCTCCGAGGTGGAAAGACTGGTGACGCGAGGTTAGTTCCCTTTAGCTGTCAGCACGCTGTGTGTGTGTGTGTGTGTGTGTGTGTGTGTGTGTGTGGACTACTGCACGCTTTTGTGGGTCTTTGCGAAATCCCGAAGTGGAGTTTATTGGTCATTGGAACGGTGATGCACGTCACCCCTTTGTCAAGTGGGTATTTTCAAACCCTGGAATGGATTTAGGGGAGCATCAGAGTGTTTGTGTTGGAGCGCCTCAGTGCGGCTGCAGAGTTCATGTGCAACCTCTTACATGCGATATTTCGCGGGGGTCCAAAAGGGTCCGCAATGTTTGGCAGGGGTCCCGACACTCCCAGGGGACCCGGGGGTCCCCCATATTGAATATCAGTGTTGCCACATTTGCGCCAGAAACAAGCAAACACCTTCATGAAAAAAAAAAAAAACAGCCGAAGGGGTCCGCCATGTTCCACAGGGGTCCGCGGGGGTCCCAACACCCATGTTCCCTGGGGGTCGGGGTCCGCGGACCCCCAGGAAAAAATACAAAACAAAAAAAAAAACTTTTCTTTTGGAAATTGTTATCGCACGATTTTGGTACCCCGTGCGCAGCTAGCGGCAGAATTCTAGTAATTGCTGTTAAAAAAACAACAACTAAATTTTTATATACAATCCTGAAATTCACAACACTGCATCTACCAAAAATATTGCATTTTTTTCTTTCAGGAACATTGAAGCTTTATTCTGCAAGGATTTGCTATACTGTAGATGCTCACAGTACAGTTAACTGTGACTGACAGTCTGAATATGCCTTGCACATGGCTTGCAATGAGTTTGGCGTCGAATGAGCAAAACATGTGGGAGGTGATACAGAAGGTTTAATTGGTTTTACAGTTTATGAGAAAAATTGAGTGATGGAGTTCATAATTACAACCAGCTCAAAGCATAATATGAGCATTTCTGCTCACTTGGGTCTACATTTGATGAAAGTTGCAAGGTAGACTACGGTATATAGCCTACAGTAGCACACAACTGATTCGTTTTAGACACAACTTTAGACGGTGGCTGTAGCGCCACCATTAGGGCTGTTGGACCACAGTGCCAGCTGAGGACGCTTGACATACTGTATGACTGGACCTGTGTGCCAAGTTTGGTTCATTTCCATGCATGGGAAGGCAGATTTCCTGCCAGAAGAAGATGAACAATCAGAAATACAAGAGGGACAGGCAGCTGGCCAGTTGTTTACAATAATCATTATGCAAAAGCTGTGTGTGTGTGTGTGTGTGTGTGTGTGTGTGTGTGTGTGTGTGTGTGTGTGTGTGTGTGTGTGTGTGTGTGTGTGTGTGTGTGTGTGTGTGTGCCCATTGACACAGTGGAAAAGCAATCCCACACAACATCAGCTCTGCGTTTGTTCTTGTTGTTGTTATTATTATTATTTTATTTTCTTATGGTGTTTTATTTGAGATGATACTGGTAACAGATGTAGTGTGGTTTGAGTGGATGGGAGAGCCCCTATGTGTATGTCCCCTATACGTGTATGTCCTTGTTGATGTAAGTTGATTGTTATATTTGTTGACATGCTCTATTTATTGTTATGTTTGTGTGTTGTGCTGGAGGACCCCCTCAAAAACGAGATGATGCATCTCAAGGGGCTCTAACTCTCTAACTGAAATTACTAAATAAATAAATATCTAAATCCAGTAGAAATGTTCACTGGCCTAATGTGCCTTTAGATGAATAAAATATGAACGATGATTTAAAGTGCTGTTCTTGGTCACATCAGTGTTATCGAGACAATATTTGTGAAAAGTAAAGTAGGAACATATCTGCCAAGAGCAATCAATGACAGGAGGCTTTTATGAGAACGAGGGAACACCTTCAGTATCAGACTAATAATAAGGCAGCCTACAGGTCAAACAGTAAATCAGTTTCTTTCATTCTGTATGAGGCTGCTTTTTATTTGACATCAGGTTCAGTTTTTCATTTTCTGGTGCCGAGAGAGATTTATTCATGTTCAGACAAATGGATTGGACTGCCATGGCCAAATGGAATATAAAGTATCTGAAATCTTAACCTCGGTCATGTCGCACTTTACCTTCTCACAGCTCATTTCACAGCACTGTGTTTAAAGAACAGAAACTGGGAAATTCCAGGAAACCTCTCAGATGAATTAGATGACTATTCACAGATAACTAATGCATGCCAGTCTTCTCCTGAGATGGCAGAGAGAGACTTTTAAAACCAGCCAAAAGATACAAAGACACAATAGTGGCAATATTAATGGAATCGGTATTGTTGTAGAGACAAAAAACAAAATGGGGAGAGACAACCTGTGATTTTCGCCAAAGGAATAGGAGGAGACACAGGTGACATGACATCCATGACATTAATCTTTTCAGAAGTCAACATCACTATTTTGCCGTAAACACAGTTGACAAGCGCAGTGTGCAGTTGCGGCGAAAAGCCAGGGTTGTAGTTTTCACATTCACACATGTTTACCCCAGTGACATCACCGGGGTAAACGTTTCAGCGGTAAACGTCTCAACTCAACAGCGTTTCAGAGACATGGAAGACAGTTCAGTGTTATTGCTGTGAATAAACCATTAAGAAAGAAAGAAAGTTAGTTAGCTGGTAGATAAAAAATTGCCAACAATAATGATGCCAGGGTTAATGTTGTTAATGAGTCTTGTGTTGACCATATTGCCTTTGCAATCTTTTGCAGATACTGAAACTTGCTCCACTGTTGCATCAGCATTGAGTTGCATAGGAGGGCTCAGAAATCATTGACGTTAAATTATTCTTGATGTTCTCTGAGGTTCACCATCATAAGACACATACAGTTGATATTGGTTGTTTTCTGGTCCATAACTATCCACATAATGGGAATATCAAAGATCAAATTAATTTGTGGCCTTTCTTATTTTTTACTTGGGGCTCTATAATCTGTCATTTTGATGAAAATGGAGTCTATACATCTCTACAAACAGGGCTTTACAGATGAGGGGAGTTTTAAATATTTGAAAATGTTGAGAGTGGGTCAAACTAAACAAAATGTGTCATTTTTGCTCAATTAACATTACTAGACCATACCCGTGGGGGGATATGTGCACATGATCTGGTAACCCGGGAGCCAGCGAACACAAAAAAGCGAATAAATACCTGAGATTTCGTGTAATCGGAAAACGGGCTTCGCTGTTAGGTGCACATGGTAATAGTCAATGGCTGTGTGCAAATTCAGATCAATTGCTCCAGCCACTGAGGAGAAACGGGCAGAACCAATTTTGGCCTCACCACTACACCACGCACTAGAGGTTTGTGAAATTATAGGAGGATGTCACAGACGCTAAATGTGATGCACCCACAATGCAAAGCTGATGGCAAAGCTGAGCTAAAACTTTAGCTGGTCATTACAGACTGCAGCTAGAGAGAGAGAGAGAGAGAGAGAGAGAGAGAGGGGGGGGGGGGGGGAGAGAGAGAGAGAGAGAGAGAGAGAGACATTCGTCTGGTTGCCTTAAGACAGTGGTTCTCAAACCTTTTCATGTCAAGGACCCCCGCATATGTACTTGACCAAGGGTCTGAAAAGATTTTGTGCTGGGCACCCTGTGGAACCTCCTCAAGCAGCCCTGGGGGTCCCCGGACCCCACTTTGATAACCACTGTCCTAAGAGATTCATCTGCTTGAGGAACAGGCTTTGGCAGCGATTCACTCGTAGAGGTCGTTACGTGGAATGTCCCTGTTAAGTGATCATGACACCCACGGGACCTGATGCTGTTCCTGCAGGTGGCAAAATGCTCATTCAGTTCTATCACCAGTTTGATACGGTACAACGCTTATTAGCCCATAAACTCTCATCAAAACCAATGGAGAGCCAGCAGCTGTCGGCATGTCAAGAGTACATACTGTAGACAGTACAACCAAAACACAATGAGAACACACGTACATGCACGCACACACACACACACACACACACACACACACACACACACACACACACACACACACACACACACACACACACACACACACACACACACACACACACACACACACACACACACACTTCATTCACCAAGCCGGAAGCCCAAAACATGCAAACATCAATTAGCAAATCACACACACACAAACACACATAGCCGGCAAACAGGGGCGGACTGGCCATTTGGCGTACCGGGCAAATGCCCGGTGGGCCGCTGGGCCACCCAAAAATTACGGTCATTTCCGGGTCGCGCAACCCAATTATTAGTTACATTAATGTTTGGGCTGGGATGCTTTCCAGCAGGGGCCTCAGTGCGGCTGCAGAGTTCATGTGCAGGGCAGTGAAACGCCAGCACACTGCCACCCCCCCCCCCTACACGGGACAAACGGGCATCCATTACAGATTCTGATTTGCCCAGCCAACATTATCAAGCAAGCTATGAGGGCGAGTCTTCATTCATGTTTTCATGCAATGTTGGTTGGTTGGTGCGCTGGTATGATCAGTCCGTCTGAAACACTCGTCCAGTGAGAAACGTTCCACGGTGCAAAAATAGGTGCGATTAAAATGCGTTAATTTTTTTAACGCGATAATTTTTCTGTAATGAATTGATCTAAATTAACGCGATAAAGTCCCAGCCCTAATAATATTATATATTATATATTGTGATTCACAGTATTTGAATTAAGACCAATCTGGCTGTTGAATGTGTGGTAGTACATTATGTAAACTCCCAGCGTATATAGGAGCATGAGTGTGCAATGAATATAAACGCATGTGTGTGTGTGTGTGTGTGTGTGTGTGTGTGTGTGTGTGTGTGTGTGTGTGTGTGTGTGTGTGTGTGTGTGTGTGTGTGTGTGTGTGTGTGTGTGTGTGTGTGCGTGTGCATGTGCGTGTGCGTGCGTGTGCACCCATTGACACAGTGGAAAAGCAATCCCACACAACATCACTCTGCGTTTGTTCACTGCCGTCGTAGTGCTGATGAACCATTCTTCCTATCAGTGGAAACCATCTGCAACTTATAAACACTCACACATGCACACTGTCAAATGTTCACAAATATAGTACACACACACACACACACACACATATCATTGCTGTCAAGCAGAAACCTCTAATCTCCATATTTTAACTTTTTGTGTTTTTTTTTTGTAAATTAACAGCCTAATTGATCATACTACAGCGTCACACATAAGCATCAAAAGTAGCAGATGCACAAGCTTGAAACGCGGCGAGAAGCGACGTGTATTGAGCTTGTAGATCTGCTACTTTTGCAACTTTTGAGTTTGATTCCTGAAAAGTAACAGTTTTCGACATAATGAGGTTTCCACCCGACAGAGACGATAGAGATAGAACAACACATCAGCTCTTCAAACCCTCTGTCTTCTTTCAAAGAGTCCAGTGAAAAACATTTCTCTATTTGATGTTGCTGTGAAAACCTGGTTGTTTTGTGGTGATTCTCTCAGTGTGACCTCACCAGAGCAGAACTCTACATGTTGGGGTCCTCTCTACAGGATGCAAAAGAGCCTTGGGCACAACGCTAGAGCCAATGCAAACTAATCCGGGAAAGCATGTGTCATTTTTGATTTCAGCTATATAAATGATACAGCAACAAATGTTATTCTGAAAACTGAAAATGTTATGATACAATAGCACAGTGGTTCTCAACCTTTTCTGGATCAGTGCCCACTTGAAAATCTCAAAGGAGTTTGCGGCCCACCCATCTGACCCCTTAACATGCTGGGGCATGCAACATGCTGTGCGATATGGAGTGGAGAGATGTGGAGGTGGACTGGATCCATTACATTACATGGTGGTGAGGTGTGATGCCTCCAGACAAACACCAGTCTACTTAACAAAGGATGTCCCATTTGAGTTTGAGCTGTATTTAAATTTTGAATTTTAAATATACAATTTATTCAGGAAGTCTTTCCATAGCTGCAGCACATGCTGTATAAGGACAAGAACAAATTATCGTCTAGTCTACTCCCCTATGAACTGACACAGTGCCATTGTTTAGAATGAATGGGGTAGAGAGAGAGAGAGAGAGAGAGAGAGAGAGAGAGAGAGAGAGAGAGAGAGAGGGTGAGGGAGAGAGGGAGAGGGAGAGAGGGAGAGAGGGAGAGATTGGGGATTAGTTTGATGTTCTTGGGTTATTTCTTGTGTGCTTGTCGTCGTCAGCCCCCCCACCCCCCGCCCGCCCTGCCCCTCCATTAGTGCCAATTACACCGATTCTACTGATGATGTACCATATGTCAAACTGTTAGATCTAGTGAAATGAAAAATATGTTTATCACAATTTTAGAGCATATCCGTGGTCATCATATGGGCATATACAATAGATGCGATTTTTAGAATATATATATTATACATTTTTGTATTTTTATATCAAAATACCCTGTAAAGCCAATCTTAATTACTTCCTGTAAATGACAACGTACTGCGTGATGACAGTCAACTTTCATGAATATAAATTAATCTTGATTTCGTTCACCTGTGTGATTCCTACAGCTGATTTTAATTACAGAACTATTCCGTTCTGAATCTCATTCAAGATGACACCCACACAGTGTATTACTCATTATAATCTAAAATATGTATCTGAAAACATTTTAGGTTAGAAAGAAGCAACAAATATTCTGCACAGTGGCCATCTCTCTCTCCCAAAATGTCATTGCACTGGATCTTTAAAGCCAGTCCACATCAATGATTTGCGAGGCGACAAAACTGTTGCAGAGAAAAGCTGCATCGGTCTGAATTACCCTGTTGCAGGTCGGCGCATTCCCGCTCATTGAGTCGCAACTAAGTGATTCAACTTGCAAGCAACAAAGTTGCAACACATTTCTGATCACAGACACGTTACTCACACTAATCTGCCATTGTAACGTTACACAATGTTGTCCTCCTTCTCTCTTTCTGTCTCTGTCTCTCACTCTCTCTCTCTCTCTCACACACACACACACACACACACACACACACACACACACACACACACACACACACACAGTTATCGAATGGGAGAAGGTAAAGGACAGCGTGAAGCTACAGCGAGCTTGTAGGCTACATCTGCTATTTCAGATTTTATTTTTATTTTTTTATCTTGAAAATGTTTGGAAGATTTTGAATAATCTTCTGGATTTTTTTTAACACACATGTTCTCTTCTGAGGGTCCCTGGAACAATTTTCTTTCAGATGGGGGTCCGTGGCCAATATCAATTTGGGAGTCCTTGAGTCCTTGTCCTTGAAGTTTGAGAAGCACTGGTTTACAGTATATCCCATGGGTGTGAGGCTGTCCAGTTGTATATAAATTAGTTGCAAATCCCGGTTTTAGGATTCCGTTTCAAGCGGTTGCAAGTTGCATCTGGTTGCGTTGTGAATCATTGATGTGGACTCTGTGTTAGTTGGTCTGTGGGGGGTAATGTCTGCATTCCGACATCTCACTACTCCGACTAGTGGCTTCCTCGTGCGGTTAGGGTTAAGTATAGGGTTAGTTAACGTCGGAAAGGCGACATGTCGGAAAGGCGACATGTAACCGGTCTGTGGCGGTACCTCCCTCACACTAGAGTTCAATAGTGTTAGTCTGTACTGTGTTTATGTGCTGCAGTTAAACATTAACGTTACCTCCCTCACACTAGAGGTCAGTGTTAGTCTGTTCTGTGTGTTTGTGCTTGTCTCTGTACACTTGTGTTTTCCAAGCATCCAGCCAATCAACCAACCAACCAACAAGCATCCTGACATCTCGCCACAATCTGTCCATCTCCCTTTCCCCCTCATTCCTGTTTAATAGATGTAAATGTCAGTACAGGACTGACTGGCTGACCTGCCCAGGCCTGGCCACATACAGTACTGTGCGTAGCCCCCATATGAAGCTAGGGGAATGAGAATCAATCAGGCTGTGACTCAGACACCTGCAACTGGCAGGTTAGCCAATCATGAAGCACCTGGGTCACAGAACCATCTGGCTCTTGGCCCAGGTTCTGGTACTCTGACCACACCTGCTGGGCCTGTGAGTCAACACTGCTGTAAACACACAACCACACTATAGAGAAGGGGTAGCAGAGCAAAGAGAGAGAGAGAGAGAGAAAGAAAGAAAAAGCACAGCAGCAGAGTCACAACTCTTCCTGGACAAGAAAGTCCCTTAACCGTGAACACTTGTTGCACCAGAACACTTTGGGGTCTAGAAGCTAAATTACTTGGTGCACTGGATTGCCAGTGGGAGCAATTTATCCATTTATAAAACAATGTATAATGCAGGATTTGTTCTCTATTTCCAAGAGATTCAGGAGCTGAGAAAAGTCAAGTGGTTCTGCTGGTTCCCATCAATAAATTATCTGGTCAATGAAATTTAATTTAAAACCATGTCGGTAACACGTTTTTCATTGCAGTCAGAGCAATACACGAGGATTAAGTCAACTGTGTGTTTCCTAATTTGCTTCTATCCATATAGTGCACTGACTATTAGAGCCAAGCTGTGTGAACAGCGAGTATTTCTTAACCTTTTTCACACCTTCCAGCTTGTTAATACTTTCCATTCAAACACGTCTCACTTCACTACACAGAAATAGGAGGAGAAATGTATTGCAATGGATTGAAAAACAAAAGTGCAGTATCAGATGTTATCTAACTTCATTAATTTGAGTGCCTGTTATTTGTTCCCCACCAGGATCTGGGTGCCAATCAGTGAACTTCTATTGGTATCTAGATCAGCAGATCTAAAACTTTTTCATTTCAAGGACCCCCAGTTTGGTATCCATTAGGCCAGAGACGCCTCTGATAGTATGGTTGTATTTTCTCACAGTTGCAGACTTTGAGGGTCCATTTGGATCCCCTCAAGAAACCCTGGGGGTCACATTTTGTGGAAGAGTCACAGAAGGTAAACTAGATAGAAAAATGTTTCAGAATGCACCCATAGCTTTATTTACTCTTTGTTTGATAGTTTATTTAGTTTTGACCACTGAACCTCAGCTGGCCGTGGCATTGACAAATGGCACTGCATCACCAACAACTTTAAACAAAAGAAGCTGTATGGACAGGGAGTGTTTTCTACTTTTTCAGCTACCGTCAATCACAGTCCACTTAACCTGATTGGTGATGCTATCACACCTTGGACTGAAAGACGGCAAATTGGAACACGATCCAAGTTTGAATGAGGCCAATCAGTGCTCTTTATCCGGGCTCAAGTCTATCAGTGGGGGGCATCAAACGGTGATGCACTGGGGACAATTGATAGGCGGAGATAAGGGTCGAGATGTCTTTGGACCCAGCCTCGGGAGGTCATTGTTATCACTCAGTCTGTTTCTGAGGCCATTGTTGGTCTGTCTGTTGGAGGCTGCAGTGCTCGTTAGAAGTAAATGATTGTGGTCTTCATTTGCTTCATTTGTCTCTGCACATAGTTTATCTGTCCTTATTGGCTTATCTTTCTCCCTTCTCACTGACTGCTATTTATCACAAGTAACTGGTGCTGAGCATACCTTCTCCTTGAGTGCTCCACCCAGGGTCACTGCTAGCCATTTGGGTGCCGTAAGTGTAATTGCTTTGTGGTGCTCTGTGGTTCTTTAACATAAAACAAGTAAGTAAAGTGCTGAACACTGCAACAAAACCAGCATATTAATGGGCAATATTAAACATTTATTAGATCATACCTTTAAAAATCCCAGCCAGACTGCAAAACTCCGACATGAACGTGCCAAGGTTTTAATCTGCAGAGGGTCATTAAAGTCATGTTTCCCAGACTCATTGACGCTAAAGTCTGGAACAGGCTAGTTTTTGTTTACCATCAGTCCTTTGGAGACTGTACTAACCTGGAAAGACATGAACTATTTTACAGCTCATATTGTGTCCACTCCATATTCCATTTTACTTATTGTCACTCAGCGTTTCATAAATTATTATTAGTAAGTATTATAAAAAATATATAATGCTTCAATAATTGTACAGCATAAAGGGTCCGGTTCCTAGGGTGAATGGCAAGAGCCTTTGCTATGAAACATAGAACACATTTTGCTCAATAGAAAACTCTCGCCATCAGCAGAAGACTGTTGATTTCCGGGGACTCTCTCAACATTATGCAGTCCATGCTGATTGAGACATCAATAACACAAGCAAAGTGACACTAGTACTACAAAATACATTATGCAGCATGCAAATGAGCATATCTCTCTCTCTACTCTACTTTCTAATCTTCCACTCTGTTCCTGTTCATTACTTTGCCTCTCTCTCTCTCTCACGCACGCACGCACGCACACGCACACACACGCACACACACAAAATGCGTCACATTGTGAAAAAATGTCCCATTCACAATGAGTATGTTTAATGTTGGTACTTTGGTATTTTGACACCAATGCTTTTGCACTTTTTCTCAAGGAAATGTTTGAATACCGGCTTTTTAGCGGCGCTAGCCGCTCTATACCTTTAGGTATAGAGCGGTAGCCCTATATACCTGGCTTTTGCGTCAACGTTCTGATTGGTCAGGTGCGTCAACAAAGTGATTGGTCAAGCTTCACGTGACACGTGGCTATAAACACATTATAAACACTTATTGATGACAAAATGTATCAAAGGCGCCGCTACCTTCACACAGGTGTGCTTTTTTACTAACAGAGTGCTTCTTCCACCACTGCGGTCTTCTCCTCTGGTGTGATGTCACTGAAGCTCTCCAGATCACTGATGATGTCATCCACATGTTCACATTCCCACCACGTCACCCAACACATGTTATGACGACATTCATCAGAGCATCATTAGCGTCTTTGCTAAATCTGGTGTATTAACATTACATTTTGATGTTCCGTTCATTAAACCCATTTCATCCGGGAACGCATCTCTGTCATTTTTAGATTTATTTTGGCTATTCAAAAATAGCAGATATACAAGCTCATAGCGTGGCACAAGTGCTGCTACTGTATTTAAAATAAATCATGAACATTTGTGCAAATATATATATATATTATTATTTTTGCGGACATTTGTAACTCAAAGACCCCCCCCCAGAAGCAAATTTCTGGGGGGGAACTAAATATTTTACAAATGTTCGCTTTAAAAAATATAGATTCCAAGATTTGCACAAATGTTCTTGATTTTTCAAAAATAGCAGATCTACAAGCTTGTAGCGCAAAGAAATCTAAAATGACACAGATGCGTTCCCGGATTGAATGGGTTAATATGCACTGTCCCGTCTAAATAAACAAATGAAATAAAGCCAGTCAACCATGCAGTTAAATGGATGGAAGAACTCTCTGTTACACATGTTTCACATCCCTCACAGGAGGTACAATCATTCTTTCTCCAGCATATTTACCCAAAATGCCCTGTTCTCCACAAGGGAAATACTTTTCTATATCCAACACAACATGCTATATTAGTATACAAAACACACACTCTCTCTCTCTCTCTCTCTCTCTCTCTCTCTCTCTCTCTCTCTCTCTCTCTCTCTCTCTCTCTCTCTCTCTCTCTCTCTCTCTCTCTCTCTCTCTCTCTCTCTCTCTCTCTCTCTCTCTCTCTCTCTCTCTCTCTCTCTCTCTCTCTCTCTCTCTCTCTCTCTCTCTCAAAGGGATTTATCTCATCTGCATTTCCCTTGTAAACCTAATGAGCCGCAAACATTTATGCATTACAAATTGTATTAGAGGGAAGCTGTCTCTTTCGCCCTGCTGACTTTCATTAATAAACATTCACAAATATTTATCCACGGTAAACAGCAGAAGATCTCGACAAGCTGTGTTCTGTTTAATGTGTCGCAGAACATATGAACGTGGCAGTTACATCAAATAAATAAATGAAAAATACAACACACAAGTCCAGTCAAATAGACGCGCTGTAGGCCCTTAGAAAGTCAATAGAAAGATCTTTTCCAGGATGTGGTCATGAAATTCAATTCCATTGATGGGACTAACCTGATTTCATGGGGGAAGAAAAGCACATTTTGGAATACAGCAGTACATCCAATCCCACTTGATTCTGTCAAAAGCAGCAAAGTATGGAATCATATTCCATGCTTCCCAGCTGTGAGCAGACACTTGACTCTGATGTCAAAGTGGATCGATTATTCTCAAGCAAAAAGCCGTCTGGCTCTATGGCTCCTTGAATGAATAAAACCAGTGGTGGACAAAGAAGTACTCAAGCCCAGCACTTGAGTCAAAGTATATATATTCCCGGTCAAATAATTATCATACTCAACTACAAGTGAAAGTTGCTCTGTCAAATGTGTACTTGAGTTAAAGTACAAGAGTACTTGCTTAAAATACTTAGGTATTCAACATCCTACTTTGATATACAACACTGGCATGCATTTGACAGTGAAATGCTGTTTATTTGGTATCTTGTACTTCAGCTACGGTGCCGTGGTGCACGATACTAGCGCGCCTTGCGCAGAACCTGGAGAGCACCTGAGGAAGGATTTCACTGTCAACCAGACAGTGAAGGAAACTTGGACTTGAATTTGTCTGTTTCTGTCTGTCTGTCAGTTGGTTTGTCTGTGTCTCTTTTCCAGTAGCTGTCTAAGTGTCAGTGTGACTGAGGCAGAAGGCTTTCAGTGTGAAAGTGACATAAATATTAACCACAGAAGGAGATCAGCTGCACATAAAACTTCCCTGAAATCCAGCAGGCTGATACTTTACACGCACGCACACACACACACACACACACACACACACACACACACACACACACACACACACACACACACACACACACACACACACACACACACACACACACACACACACACACACACACACACACACACACACACACACACACACACACACACACACACACTCACATGTGAGCACAAGCGCATGGTTACTGCAATGTTAAACCTTGTACAAAACATTGAGTGGATGTCAGGTTGTAAGAGGAGGTTTGCATATCACATTGAATAATGTGGGTGTAAGTTAATTCTGATCATGATCACCAGACGCTCTTGGGGATGGGTAGGATTACCAATGTTTTTATCATCAAGTGCAACAGTGTTGCTCAATGCAATAGTACTCTATTCACACACTAATAATTTGGATACATTTGAATTAATTCAATAGAGGTGGAATCATTTTCCAGAATGTGAAGCCTCTCTTTTTCTTCCTCTCTATCCAGACTCTTTCAATCACCCTTCAGTGTTTTACATTCATCTGAATTTAGCTCCAGGATCTACGCTTCTAGTTTCACACAGAGTTTACATCGTTTCTCATCGATCACAGCTCAACCTTGCCTCTTCCGCCCGCCTCCTCACTCAAGTCATTCTCTTAAACACCCTTTCAAAATTCACATCCCAATGACAGGGTGAGTGGTGGAGAATGGTTGAATGGTTCAACTGAATTGTTTCCTCCACGTCTCCACCGCTATAAGCATTCAGTCTTCTCTAGTGTTATTCCTGTGCCCTGTGTTTAAGCAGCATGCCCACTGGCTGTAATTCCATTCCGCTCCACTGTCATTCTGACACAATGGAGCCAATTCTAGGGAGCTAATTGAGGTGCTGTCAATTATAGTGAGGGGGAACGTGTTGTCTCTCCAGGTTCTTCAGCCTGGTGACAGAAAGAGGGCAGTCATAGGACACTGGAGGTGTTAGTTTTGTGACATCTTTGTGGTCAGATGATGTTACATACACATCCTGCTGTGTGTGTAACTGTTCCCCATAGATGTGCACCAATATGATTGGCTGGACAGATGTGCCGGTCCTGGTATATGATAACTAGCCCAAATGATAATTGGCTTCTTGAAGGCATTCAGGGATCCTGCCCATCTGGTTTGTCAGTGGTCTATAAAAGGAACTAATCTGTTTTATGCTTTCTCGCTTGCCTTTACATGCTGCTAGCAGTCACTACAAATGAGTGCTTATATTGTATTGGAACAGGAGGGCAGGACCCAGTTAAGATTACAGGTTATAATTCACAATTTAGTCATTTAGCAGATGCTATCCAAAGCGACTTACAAGTGTGAGATCATAGCAAATTAAGTAAACCAATTTAGTGCTTATTTTCTCTTTTTTTTTTAACTTAAAATTTTTATCCCACGATTTTGTAACGCCATTGTTTACACCCAGTGCCAATTGTCTATGTAATCCTGGGCACTACCTTCCCTCTGCCAACCTAGGGAGGCCAGGGCCGAGCTCATGCCTCCTTCAATACAACTGACCTTCTTGTCACATGACAGGGGAGAGTTTCCCTGGTTGGACGTAGCGCATGGAAGGAACACGTTATTCCAACCAGTTCCTTTCCGCTCCATCAGGCGCCCCGGCTGGCCAGGGGGAGGCAGTATAGTGACCAGGATTACTGCATGTTTTTGTGAGGGTACCTACCCTAGGGAACACGGGGGGAACATGCAAACTCCACACAGAGAGGCCCTTTCGCCAACCCCACCTAGGGTATGGGCACTGATGACGCGGAGGAGAGAACACGCCCCGAGCGCCCACAACGTCGAACCCAGGACCTGTGAGGCGACAGCGCTACCAACTGCGCCACCGTGCCCCCCAATTTAGTGCTTCAAAGGTAAACATCAAACCTATATCTGTCTAAACAACATGCTATCTACTAATGCTACTTAGCATTTGTGGTCAAACAGTATGTCCATCTAAATACCATATATGCACAAGTAACCAGCATATTTCTGCATTATTATTATTATCCTATATAAAAATTAAGGGTGGACCGGCTCATGTCACTATGACTCAGCCATAAACATATAAGGAGTTCCCAATGCAGCTACGCCCAAATATGGAGTGTGTTGTCTAACCTCAATGTGTCGTCATGGCATCAGGCACAAACAAATCAGTCAGCTCCGACATAATTGGTCGGATCAGTGGTGCGACGTAGGAGGCGGCCCGAACCTATTATATTATTATTATATAATAATAACAAGCATCTATTGCTAGTATCCATTATCAAAACTAGGAAATAATGTGGATCTCTGACTTCACATGACCAGCCTGTGACATCAGTCATCAAGTATGTCAGTCATCTATGACATATCTATCACATTTGGGCAAGGTTTCAGTGTGATCACAGCCCTATTGACTCCCATCATAAAATGTAAGTTAAATATTACTAAAACTATGAAACATATGTGGGGGAAAAAAAGTTTACCGCTGATCGGTCCAGCGGTTTGCGAGATTATTGCCAGCCTCTTGTAGAGCCACGCCGTGGAAATAGGCCATAAGCGATGCAAGGAATGAGGAGTGCTAGGGGGTGAGGCAGAGTCTGAAGAGGTGAGTGCTAGGGGGTGAGGTAGAGTCTGAAGAGGTGAGTGCTAGTTGGTAGTTTAATTAGAGTCGTTGTCGCAGTCGCAGTTTAGGTTTATTCTTGGCATCAGGACCTTAGGCTAAGTTTAATACACAGCCGTTTAGCACCTTTAGGTTTTAATTATTACTTAGCTCTGGCACGGCTTGACCTCCCTCTGTCCATCTGTGTAGTGTTACCCCCCGTCTCCTAGACTCTTTCTGGGTCATAATAACAGACACTATTCTATCACCCAACAATAAATATGATTTAATATTTATTGTGCCGCAGGTCCAGTGCCAGGGCATGAGCCAGAAGGGAGGGGTTGGGGTTTATAAATAAAAAAGTGAAAGGAGAGGAAGTTGGATGGGATATTGGGGTCATTGTTGTATTAAATCAGAATAATAAAGCAGTGCATGAACAAGCAGCATCTAATAGAGTCGTCTGGGAGCAGCAGAACCACAGCTCCACCACGCACTCAGATGCTGATACAAGCACACAGCTGCAACAGCCAGTTTCAATCAACACATAGTAAGACAAGTCTCTGAGCGGAGAGTAGCTCGTACCATAAAGTGCAGCTGTGCTTCTGCCAGTGGCTTTAAGCGTTGCTGTAAAATAAGATCTACCTCTGCTGAGAGGAAATTGTCCTGTAACCTTAATGAAATGATGTCAAAGTTGGCTGTAACTTAAAAACTGTTAAGATTGGCCGGCAGCTAGCAGCCTGCCTGGCTGTGTTAATGGGTCCTGTCTCAATGCCCTGTGGGTTTGATGACGCTGTTCTAAATATAAATAAATATATGTATCAAACTACGTCACACATCCTCCACTACCGTATGCTTTAATGCCAGACACTACAGCCTTTTGTACAAGGAGGAAGGGGAAGAGAACAATGAACAGATGAAGCATTTATACACACAAAGCAGTGTGACCTTAAGCAGACAGAGTGTATTATGTAAACTATGCTCTGATCTCATAACACTACGTCAGAGGCTGAAGAACACACATATTCTAGATATCTATCTTGCAAAATATCTGCGTTTGTGAGTGTGCGCATGCACGTCTGTAGTTCACGAGAGTAGTTCATCTCGAGAACCGCCCGTCCGAACAACTTCAAACTCGGCTTATGTGGCAGACGACCCGAGGGAGTGTGGTGCCCAGCATTAAGTCGGTCGGATAGGCAGTTGCCCATAACCGCTGATCTAACCAATATATATAACATACCATATATGGGCATATACTGATGACATCAGGAATCTCCATATATGGGCATAATAGGGACAAGGACAGACAGATCTTCATTTAGGGGCATAAAAGGGACACAGGAAGACAGACAGACACAGAGATCGCTGTACGGCATAAAAGGGACACAGACAGACAGACGGGTATAACGGGTACTTTAACAATGGGTACTCTGACAATGGGTACAACGGGAACAAGGGGTATCACATAACTGTGTGGGGCATGCATTCCCAACTTGCATCGTTCCAGAATAGGCCGTCTATAAGTCCACAAACCTTTTATGCCCATATATGGAGATCTCTGTATCTGACTGTCTGTCTATGTCCATTTCATGCCCATATATGGGGATGCCTGATGTCATAAATATGATGTCATACATGTAGTATTGACAGTACAGTTTGTGAACATCTCAGTTTAAACGTGGAATCTGAGAATAACCACATACGTGAAATATTGTATCGAGGCTGATTCTGTTGTTTTTGGGGTAGTGGTACACATTTGAAAGGTAAAATGGTACTTTTCTGTCCCACGTGTAGTAATATTCTGATTGTCGAGCAAGGACAAAAGTGCTTCAGATTTGCCTGCAACACTTGTCCGTATGTCCACAACATTACCAGAAAGGTAAGCAACAGGAAATATCTCAAACTGAAAGAGATCGATGATGTCCTGGGCGGAGCCGCAGCCTGGGAAAATGTAGATTCTACTCCGGAAACATGTCCAACGTGTGAACATCCTCGGGCATACTTCATGCAGATTCAGACTAGATCAGCAGATGAACCTATGACAACATTCTATAAATGCTGCAATGCCCAGTGTGGCCACCAATGGAGAGATTGATACCTACACATCTTCAGCTGTCTTTCGGACATGCTTAATGCAAATGTCCCAAAATGACTCCATATCTTGACTTTCTCCTTCACTGGCCTCCAAGTATATACTATATAATGGGTATTGCACACAAATATTCTGATTAGGGGTACAACGGCTACAACGGGTATTGCATAACTGGCCGATGCTAGTCTATATCTATCTACAATAATTCCAACTTGCCGTGTATATCGTCCAGGACCCGATGGAATGATGTGCCGATTGGGAATGCGATCGGATCAGTAGTTGTCCAAAAACATCATCATACTATATATACACCATCAGATCTCTGTCCCGGAAAAAGATTTCTGCGAACAGAATCCCCGTCCGCAACTTGCGGAGTGACAGACCAAATGGTACGGGATTTGGGGGTTCCATCAAGACCCCTTGATGGAACGTGCCAAACGGCATTGGGGAGGGGCTTGCGGATCCGGAGAACCCAAAAAATAAAAAAAACATATGGAGATGTCTGTATCTGTCAGTCCTTGTTCCTTTTATGCCCATATATGGAGATCGTATACCCATATGGAGGACATGCCCCCTTTTGTGCCCATATATGGAACTGACTGATTTGTTTGCGCCTGTTGCCATGACGGCAACATTGAAGTTATACAACACTCCATATTTGGGCACAGCTGCATTGGGAACTCCTTATATGCTTATGGCTGAGTCATATTGACATGAGCGTGATGACGTGGTCCGCCGGGAGGACTGACGGGCCGGTCCTGCCTTAAGATGCAAACATAAAGTTTGTACAACATAGTCAATGACCGAAGAAACCTGACTAGGCGGGCACACTCCTAGTATCTATAAATGTGTACATTTTGAGAACAGTGTGTGAAAATCTCTATGTAGATCCTTGAAGAATGCAAGGATTCTTTGTGAACCGTCTGACCGATCAGGGATCTCTATATGGGCATAAAAAGCACACAGCCAGACAGAGATATACATATATGGGGATAAAAGGGACAGAGGCAGACAGACAGACAGATAGAGATTTCCATATATGGGCATAAAAGGGACACAGACAGACACATGGTACAACGGGTATGCTGACAATGGGTACACCCGGTATCGCATAACCCGAGGGCCCAACGGGCATCGGCCTAGTATCTTTAAATCCGTAAATCTGTCTGTCTGTTTCTGTCCCTTTTATGCCCATATATGCAGAAACAAAATGATTCCGAAAACATTTAAGGCAATATAATAGGCAATGCATAGAAACTTGATTAAGCACTGCTAATACAGTATAGTATATATATATATATTATTTTGGTTTACTTTGAAGTCCAAGCAAGGTGACCTCCAGGCAGGCCATGGTATTCGCCATGCCCAGGATGAGTGCTCATAAAAGACGTGCATATAGCCGGTGTCTGGAGATTGCAAAGCTCCCTGCTGTTCAACCCCGCAGCATCCCTGTTATTGGCTGAGACGTGCACAGCTCCTGTTTCACTATGTGTGTCACAATATGAAAATTAAATACTCTCAAAATACCATTTCAGCAAGACTTTCTGAAGGTCAAAAAGCAGATATGTCTGATTTAATAATCCATGTAGAAGTAAAGCTCCTTATGTCTGCTTTATTTCATTACTCGTGAGTCGTGATCTCAATTACAGCATTTATATTCCAAACGTGGCTGTCACAGAAAACCTGATATGTAACCGATGTCACAAGACAAAAAAGGGACGGCTAAAATGTAAGATATTAGTTTGAGCTTCTAATGGAGTTGATCATTAAGTAATGGAATGCTATCAGGTAGGGGGAAAATATAAACACCTGATACTGCTTTCTGCTTACTCACAAGCCTTATGGCTTCTTCATCTTCAATGTTGAATTGAACACCTCCACAAAAGAGCTCAAACAAACCAGACAGCCTAGCTGTTTCCTTGAACAATTTGTTCCCTGACTTTATCTTTTCTCTCAATGTTTTGAGTCTTCAGTCTTTCATCACATTTCTGCAAGCATGGTCAACAAACCACCAGTTTACATCAGCTGTTCTGCCTCCATGCTTCTCCATAGCCACTTGGACGGTAAATCAGACATTAATACACATCAAATGATGTACTGAATGTTAGTTTAGTATCTATGGATCGCTTGTCTCTCTTTTCTCAGCATGTCTTCTCAAATAGGGCTACAGTACATCCGCCGTTTAATCACTTGAACCCTGTATACTTTGTTGACCCGAGTCCCCTTGGGGTCTGTCTATACTAGCCTAGGTCTCTTCCTTTTTGACTGGAGATCCGTAAGGGTCTCCAAGTCCTATAAACCGTTCTGAAAGAATCCAAAGAATGCGGCTTCAACCCCGCCCCCCTATAACAAGACCAGGAGACCTGGTTCTGCCAGACCCGGCAGATGCCCATGTGTCTATGCCCATGTATGGACGAAAGGGGGACAGACTTTTATAAGCCGGACTTCACATGACGTGTCAGCCTGTGTATGCCCATATATGGACGAAAGGGGGACAGACTTTTATGGCTGGGGCCTAAGGACAAAGGGGGCATGCCCATGTATGGAGAAAACAGGTACAAAACATGCCCATGTATGGACGAAAGGGGGACAGACTTTTATGGCTGGGGCCTATGAGGGGCCATGCCCATGTATGGAGAAAACAGGTAAAAAACATGCCCATGTATGGACGAAAGGGGGACAGACTTTTATGGCTGGGGCCTAAGGACAAAGGGGGCATGCCCATGTATGGAGAAAACAGGTACATAGCCTCATGTTAGCCAGACCCCTTGGGTCTGGCAAATATAAAGGGAGTGAACGCCCACAATTCAACATCAGAGAGTGGAGAGAGAGAGAAAGCCCATTTCAGCTAGAGAAAGAGACAGAGACAGATAGTCTAGGACCTGGCTAAGATATGTATGCACTTCATTTAGGAGAGAATATCTCAACTGTTCTTGGCTAATATGACCCTAGGGAACAACTTAGGAACTGTGACTAATTCTCTATCCGGGACGAAATACCCGACAATGACCACGCCCTTTTTAAAATGACCATAACCGGTGCACTACTTCCAACATGGCTCTATCTACTAAACCGTTGGAGCTACAGATTTACTGAGGTGCTCAAAATGTTCAGAATACTTATGTTTAGGGAAACATGGTAAAGTGTAAAATTTCTAATTTGATATTTGACAGAACAGCTAAAAGAAACCGCTAAAAATGTATTACAGTCCAGGGCCATAGGGATATTTTTGCGCAAATCAATCTAAGAGCACCACATTTGTAGAGCAGCAAATAGACACCTTGATCACTCGCTGACTCGCTCAACCCCCCCAAACAGGCTCAAACAGTCAATACGTCATAACCGGATGTGACGTTTTCGACAATCGCTGATTGGGTTAAGTACGATGTGATACACGACGACGATGACTGTTCGTCACCCAGACTTAAGAAAATAGAAGTGGAGCTCTCCGTTCGTTTTTTATACCGTGTGAAAAAACGCGTTTTTCCCTATTCTGGCCTAGAATTACCGGGGGGAAAAATGACAACCGGAAACGGAATCTGCGTCATGAAACCGGATCCCGGTGAGTGTGAAGTAAGTGGAAAACGAAACTGATGATGAAAAATAAACACAACAGCGCGATCACAGATTAAACAATGAAAATTCCAAAGAACGAATTAACACGTTCTTCAGAATTGCGGCACGCAAGCGATGGATTTGAAAAACGAATTAATTCGATCTAGGCAATCAATGTAAGAAACATTTTTTTGTACTTTCCCACCACTGATTATTTCTCTCTCACACACACACACACACACACACACACACACACACACACACACACACACACACACACACACACACACACACACACACACACACACACACACACACACACACACACACACACACACACAGTATAATCAAAGGTGTTCTTTTAAGCTGAGGGCCTGGGGGCTTGTCAAAGTATGACACTGTAGTGTTAACATCAAAAGCCAGGTGCAGAAGTTCACTTTTAATGCCAAAATAAAGTCAGTTCGGCTCTGTCCAGACAACAATATGACGTTCATTCCGAGGTTCGGGGGTGCCGTCCTAAAGTTGGCTGCATGGTGCCACGAGATGTTGTTGTGACATTCCAAACTCATTCCAACGTTCCGCGGTGTTTCCTTATTCATTCAGCCCAGCTTCAAGTTAATTTTGTCAACAGTGAAGCCAAGGAAACACCGGTACTTTGGAAGAGACACAAGCCAACTTCTAAATGCTTGTGGCCGGGAAATGAGCTTCGCAGAGCGGATAGAGTGTCAGCTGTCTGTCGCTCCCTCTGGCTTCTGTGTGGACGGGCTGGGGAGTGGTAACAGAGAGCCAGCGATATACGGATATACGGTTGAAATTTCCATATATCCCGCCCCCCAATTGCTGTGATTGGTTTAGATGCGCAGAGGGAGTGTTCAGATCAGGAAGCCCATATGAATCTGAGACCTATGGATGCCTCTAAGGGTAAAAAAGGTGTTTTTTTTTTAAATGGACGATTAATGCAAGAAAAATACGCGGTTAATTCGCTCATGCGTTAATGTGTCAATAACGCGCTAACTTTGACAGCACTACTTCTGTGTCTTTCCTCCAGGATACTTCTCAGATCATGAACACAGAAGCCACGTCCTAGCTCTCCAGTCACAATGACATCTATGTCATTCGTCCTCGTTTCCCTCTGAGTCTACACCATATCTTTGTCGAAAAATGGCACATCTACAGGCTCACAATGTGTCGCAACGCAGGCAAATAATAGGCAAATATTTGTCTTTCACGACAATGCTAAGAATTGGGACGCTAGGGTCAATGTGGGTAAATCAGTACTTATTTGTGTTTGCCTGCTAGATGCTTTCATTGTCACACATGTGTGACAGTGATTGTTCCCCATTGATTATGGTTAGGGTTGTCCGATATTGGCTTTTTTACCGATAACCGATATACCGATATTGTCCAACTCTTAATTACCGATACCGATATCAACCGATACCGATATATGCGGGGATTATTGTGATTAGGGTAAGATCAAATTTCATATCACACACACCATATACAGTAAGAACTCCTGTAACTTATTTATAAAGCAAAAAAAAAAAAAAAAAAAAAAAAAACGATACCGATATTTTCCCGATATCAATTTTTATGCTAATATCGGCCGATAATATCGGGAGGCCGATAATATCGGACATCCCTAATTATGGTCCATTGATTATGGTCACTCAGACAGAGTTAAATCAGCTGGTCCACATCCAGAGTGTTCCTCACTGATTATGATCACTCACACACAGCTGGCCCATATCCAACTACTTCAGCTCTGTTTCTGATGACACCACATGCTGGCGCGTGAGAGGTCATCACACAATCATTGGCTGTATAATTATAAACAGTACAATCATGGACACAGTGGTGTCATGATATCAACCTGGCCCTGATTGTCGACTACAGCAGTAGTTCTCAAAGTTCTCAAACTGTTTAAGCACCCTATTTTATACTTTTGCCATTCGGAAATAGCTGGTCTGCTATTTTAAAGAATTGAAACATTTTGAAAAACTCTGAAACATTTTGAAAAACGTTTGAATAATTTGGTCTGAGGAAGATCTCCGAGGACCCCCCATGGGCCATCTGAAGAAATTCAGCATGAGCCCTTGTGAGAGGGCACTCTGACAAGCTGAATCACCGCAAAGCCTGACAAAGCAAAAAGTCAGATACATACCCAGAGTATTGCCCACCAGAGTATTGTCTTAATCAGGTTAAGGGTTAGCACATTAATGTGCATGTACAGTAGTAATAAATGAACTGGCCTAAACCGGTGGGGGCTCCTCACTGGCAGGTGAGTCAGTAGGATACAACAGCAGTGACAACACAGAAATGTGTGTGGGGAGGAATTAATTGGCTTAACGACTAAATTGGGGAGAAAAAGGAGGTACAAAATAATTGGCTACACTAAATTTAAAGAAAGAAAAAAATAAATGACCAATGGGCACCCTGAAGAAAAAACAAATGACACCAGGAGATATAAAGAGCTTTGTGCTACACACAATCAAACTTTATACCAGCGTCATCTGAGAAAACGTTTAATTGCACTCATTCAAGTGCCTCTGCTTATAATCGACTGTTTAAACTACAGTCTACTCTACTGTATAACAGCACCTGATACAATTGAACCATAACACTTATTATAATTGCCATAAAGAGGCAGGTTTTCACCATAATTTGCTAACCGTGCACTTCTTGGTTGAACTCGGTTAAAGCTCTAAAGATCTCTCAAGCCAGTGTGTAATCTTCTCAAGAGGCCATTTTCTCACATTGCATAGTTTAAGACACTAAGAGAAACATCAGCAGAATCCTGATCTGTACAATATTAGAGTTTGTGACGTTTTCCTTCCACTTCAGAAGGATTCTTCACACATTTGTTATTATGCACCAGTATATATTGGGAGTTCAGAGGACACTTATTTTATGTAAAAACTAGTTTTAAAGCCCCATTCATCACTCGTCATCTACAGTATATGTATTAATAGTAATAATGATATTTCACATAATTGATCCACTTTAGAAACCTAACCTTCCACTTGATCCACATTAGAGACATTTCCCCACCTATCTCATAATTAAGTACACTGTAGCACAGTTGAAAGAAAGAAAGAAACAATAAAAAGCCTGGAAAACATACAATTACAGTACGTTCAATGTGTCAGACTAGATACTGTCAGATTCATTGGCGAACCACTGGCCAACAATCCTTCCAGACGCTTATCCTGATCTGAACTACTTCAACCCATTCCTAAATGTAACCATCTCTAACCTAAACACAACTATGTCTAACCTTATACCTGTACCTAAACTTAACCACTTCAAGCCAAATGTCTAAACACAACAATTGTAACCTAAACTTGAACATCTCCAACCTAATGTCTTAACACAACCATTTTAGCAGTATATCTAAACTTAAACATATCCATCCTAATGTCAAACACAACTTTTGTAACATTACCCGGGGATGCACGTACCCAAACTATGTGCACTATTGGGACTGCAACTACAGACATAGCTCATGGCAAGGTGCTGATTATTTGGTAAAAGTGAAAACATTTGCTTCATCAGTCCCTGCGGTAACTGGAAGAGTAGGCATCTGAGAAGTCTGGGCACCTCAATGTTAAATTGGCTCTTTTTTAGAGAATAAATTAAGAATAAATCTATGCTTTGTAAAATGGTTTGAAATAAGGTAAAGTATACTGCATGATTTGAAGAAGCTTGAACATTTGAAATCTAAGGCCTAATATTTCAACAATTGCTAAAAAATGCTACAGTCATTACGGCATAAACAATAAGTTGAAGGGTAAATGTAGGTCTGAGATTGATGTACAGTACAGTGCTTGTTGAAATCATGCATACTTTACATTATTTCAGACCATTTTCCAAAGCATACGTTTATTCTTTATTTATTTCACATTTTGGAAAAGAATAGCCAATTTCACATTGAGGGGCATTGCGACTTCTCAGGTGCAACACTGTTCCTGTATGCGTCCCTGTATTTGCGGGTGGTCAATACCCATGTGCAATGTCAAATCGATTGACCTAAGGAGAATAGTAAATGAGAATGTAACTCTATAAATGTCCCCCATCAGCCAGTTGGTCATTATGTCACTGTAGCACGCCAAATGCTACTGTGGGTTCTTGTCGACACAATTGACTTAACTGTTTTGTAATTAAAGCTTAAGCGCTCTATTGACTACTCAACACACATACATGAACAACCACAAAGGACTATATTGGTGCAACATAATGCATTGCCAACACAACCAGTAGGGGGGATGCAACCAGAGGCTATCAGAATCTGAATCAACTTTATCGTCACATCACCGGTTTAGTGCAAGACAGTGGGTGAAATTAGTTTTTGTTCAAGCTCCATTGTTTTTGTTATTTCCATCAGAGGAAGGGAAGAAAAAGGGGGGGGGAGCCATCAAGTTCTTTTTTGCCTTGTAGGTTTGATGCGGGCAGCAACCGGAAGCCAGTGAAAGGAATGGTGAGACCCAACCGACGAGATAATGGACTCTCGTCTACAATCTGTCATGCTGCCTCTGAACTGAGCCCTTCCACCGTTCTCAGAACACTACAATGACTTTCATGAATGACCAGACATTTCTAGAAACTGCCATCCACTCAAATGGTCCTCAGGGGCCTTGAATTGGATCGGTCTTTCTCTCAGTGAGGGAGGATTGGAAATATAATTCAGAAACCACATAAATCCTTGTAATTACACAGACAGGCGCGAGCGTGCGCGCGCGCACACACACACACACACACACACACACACACACACACACACACACACACCTTGTGAATTCCATGTATGTTTTAATTGGGTTTTTAATTTGATCTGATTTGACGTCCTTCCATGACAGTTCACTTAATAAACAATTCCACTGTTCATTAATGAAAAGTATTTTCTATTGACATCAATAATGTAATACATATCAATGTCTCCTCCCACACAGCGGAGCACTTCTCATTACAGTGGAGTAAGATACTTGATCCCCCTCTCATCTAGAACTCTGATAATACAATGTACTTGATCTGTGGCTTTCAGTTTCTGATACAACTCTGATCATACAACATATTGATCTTGGTTTTCAGTTTTCTGATTGAGCTCTGATAATACAACATATTGATCTGTGGGTTTCAGTCTCTCACAGAACTCAGAGAATACAAAGTAAAGTTTACATTTTGTACAACAAAAGTGCAACTGTGTATGTGTTAATGAGGCCTACCAAATGTCGATGTGTTCTAGCTTGCATGTGTGAGGGTGCGCACACACACACACACACACACACACACACACACACACACACACACACACACACACACACACACACACACACACACACACACACACACACACACACACACACACACACACACACACACACACACACACACACACACACACACACACACACACGTGTGTACAGACATGCCAGATATTGTCACTTGCTGCCTGTATGGAGGTCCAGAACAGATGGTTGTAAAGCCATTGAGCCAAGGCCTTAATAGAGCCACAGCTGCTGGCAGACAAAGTGAATCTGGGCTCATATGCACTGCTTTGGACCACACAGCACTGCTCGCTTTGCTCTGCTGTGGGACACAGCCCATCAACTATGACTCAGCCCATTCATACACATCCACACACAGTCATTTATTCTAATTTAACTAGAGTGCCAGCAGACAGGTGACTTGTTATTTCTGTCATATGTTTTTCCTAAATGCCACAGATGGGCTCCTGGTACCAATACACTGCTACCAAGGGCCCATCCTTCCACATCTGAAGGCCAAAGCTACTCCAAAAGGAAAAATGTATGTCCTCGTGTTTGCTCATTCATCATCCAGTAAACACAAACTTCAAAATGGCAAAAGCTGCCAGGAAGTCTTTATTGAGTTATCTTTCATGTGTGAAGAAAATAGTTTGATTTCATTATGTAAAAACCTTGTGTTTACTCGACATTTCAATTTAGACACTAAAAAAAGCTCTCCTTTCTACTACAGTGCAGCAGCAGCAAAAGTATAATAGACAAAGAGATTACACCTAACCGCAAATGTTTTGTCAGCATGTTGAATGCAACAGCTAACAATGTATTGAACGTATTAGCAAGACAAAATGAAGATCTGACAACAGATCTTTGAGTTAGTGAGCAAACTGTATAGAAGGCAGGTGAGCTGAAGACAGACACAGAGGAGAGGAGTTTTAACTAGAATGAATGGAATCACTGCTGAATGTTTACTGAGTGGCAGCCACCACTGCTCAATTATCACCTCTGCTCTGCTCTGGGCACAAACAGATTGTTGCTGTCAGGTAGAAACCTTATACTGTACGTCCACATTTTCTTTGATTTTTTTTTCTTTGAATTAAATAGTGTATATAGACCTGTGCTACAAGCTCACAGCGTGTTGTGAGCTTATAGATCTGCTATTTTCACTACTTTTGTGCGACACTCAATCACATACCCTGTCTGTCTGTCTGTCTGTCTCTCTGTCTCTCTTACAGTTGTGTTGTTGGTGATTTAAGTTGTTATCTGGTTTGTTGCAGCAGTCTCATCCCAGGTGCCTCACAGTGGGCGTCTGACCATTAATGACTTCTCTCTCTCTCTCTCTCTCTCTCTCTCTCTCTCTCTCTCTCTCTCTCTCTCTCTCTCTCTCTCTCTCTCTCTCTCTCTCTCTCTCTCTCTCTCTCTCTCTCTCTCTCTCTCTCTCTCTCTCTCTCTCTCTCTCTCTCTCTCTCTCTCTCTCTCTCTCTCTCTCTCTCTCTCTCTCTCTCTCTCTCTCTCTCTCTCTCTCTAGTTGTGAAATCTCACAAGGGAGTTTCATTTGGAGAGAAGATGGGAGCAGCACAGGTGTGGTGAGGGGGTTCAGAGGAGCTGAGTGAAGTAGTATTAGCAGTGAAATGGGTGATAAATGAGAGTATACTGTCTGGGTTTGGAGCATGGAGGTGCTGTACGTATAGACGTGTCGTCAGGAGAAGATGAGGTGGAGTAGAAAGGTAAAACTGGGACAGAGCTTTAGTTATCAGCTTGCCTTGTGTTTATTGCGCTAACAATGTGTTGCTTCGTGACAGGTCAATTGCCGTGTTCAGGTTTCGGTAAATGCCATTGGACGGGTTATTGTGTGTGTGGGTAAAATAGGATGTCTTTCCTCCTCTCTGAGTCATTGCTCAGTCTCTCTCTCTCTCTCCCTCCCTCCCACAAGTTCAAGCACTGAATCAAGTAAAGAAGTTAATTAACAGGCTTGTAAAAAGATGTTGTTTTGCTAGCTACACTTTGATGGGTAAAGACACATTAAGGTAGAACCATTAACCTAAATGAAACACACCCACAATCCATGTTATAATCTTAAACTGTGTTTACGTAATCACAATATGTGCTGCAGCAGAGCAGGCGAGTGGTGTTTGTAGTAGGGCAGTCACCATGATGAAATGTTACTTGATGATTAATTATACTATTAATAATTGTGATTAACGATTTAATTGTGTTTTTGCATTGAACATTGGAACATGCAATAGAAATACAAATTACATTTATGTTTGCATTTTAGGCTTTGTAAACAAAAATCACGCAAGGCAGACATGACAAATAACTTAAATATATTATGAAATGACTGACATATTTAATATTTTTTATACTTTAAAAATATATATTTTCTAAATAGTGTAAATAACCGATTTACACGCTCACAGCTGTGAGCTTTTAGATCTGCTATTACTGCTATCTTTTGTTTCTTGTTTATTTCTTTGGAAAATGCATGAAAAATAAATGTCTACATGGAAACGATTCTGACGATTATGCAAAATAATTGCGATTATATCTTAAATAATTGCGATTATACGATTATGTAATAATTGTGGCCTAGTCTGTTAGACTGATGGTGGTCTGTAGAATGATGTCAATGAGTATGGAACTAGGAGTCGATGGCACTTAGAACAGATGGTGTTCAAACTGCCTCAATGAGTGTGAACAACTCCAGAACTTGGTAATATAACACCCACTGCGGTGCCTCTCTGTGCCAGCAGCCATGACACCAGTCTGGATGGACCAGCATGATGGGGAGAAATTTGATTATACATCTAGACATGCCAGAACAGCCACTGAACTGCGGCACACGCACGCACGCATGCACACAGTCCCACGCTATGTCAAAAAGCATTTTGCATTTAGGCAAAAAGAAATCGACATAAAGGACAGAAAAGTACTTCATCCCTGGACCCCTAGAGATAAGCACCGACTCAGGACAGAAGGGATTTGAGAAACTCTCTGCTTTCAAGACATGGAGGAGGCGCCTGAGGCAGGAAGCCAGAGCAGTATGTGAGGTAGGAGGGAGAGAGGCCGCTGGAGGCCACAGGAGAAAGCAAAAGCTCACAGTCACAGTGACTAAGCACCAGGGTCAACGGAGCCACAAAAAAAAAAGAGAATGAAAGGTTCAAAAGGATTCGTGTGAAGTTGAGTCACAATCGGTTCCACCATGGCTGGAAAAAGGCAAAAAGAGAAACAGAGCAGATAGGCACTGAGTCACAGTGACTAGTGCAGGGTTTCCTGCAGGAAAAAAGTTAGGCCCGGTGCTATATGGCCCGGGCCAAACGAGTTGGTGTGATGATGGAAAACACAACTGCATTATGCTATTGTTAGTCACATTTATTCAACATTGTGTTAAGCTTTGTACCACTGTACCAGTGTTAGATTTTATCAGTCATTTTTAAATGTAAGTCCAGTTTCAATCGCCCTTGTTAGTTTATCTATTTAGTCAACCTCATCCTGTTTTTATTTAGTCAAGTTTTAGTGGACTAAAAGTCGAGCATTTTAGTCTTTATCTTAGTCCAACAAAACATTAAGTATTTACTATTTAGTTTTGTTTCAGTCAACAAAAACAGTTTACATTTTAGTCTAGTTTTAGTCAATGATAAATCTTTTAGTCTACTCCATTCCATGCAAACTTGCCATTTTGCCACACTGATCCCAATACAACCCAACACTAAACACCTGGTATAGAACCAATGTCCAGTTCTACCAACAACAACCTGGTTATAATCTAGAACCAACCCACACTGATCCTAGTACACAGCCAACACCTGGTTATAGAACATGGGTCTTCAACAGGGGGTCCGGGACCCCTAGGTGGTACTTAGATTTACAATAGGAGAGCCACCAAATGTTTGTGTGAAAGGATTTATTTTATTTTACATTAACCACTTGAACCCTACCGTTCTTATTCTGAGGGGAACATTTGCCAAAAAATAGCAGATCTACAAGCTCCCTATTTTCAGCAGAGATTTGGTGTACAGGGGAAAAAAGAGTGAACCAAGTACAGAGCCAAAGGTCAAGTTTACAAAGTACTAAGTTGTGGTCCATTTCTGAAAATCTACATACTAATAGAAAATATAATGTGTAAACAAACAAACATCATGAATTTATAGTTACACATCACTGATGATAGTGCTGTCAAATAAATCTATGAATCTATGAAAAAGTTCAATCTGCAATACGTTATACAATATGTAGTGGGGGGTCCCTGCTTCATCTCTCTGACAGCTAAGGGGTCCTTGGCCTGAAAAACGTTGAAGACCCCTGGTATAGAACTATACTCTGATCCCATAACATCCTAACAAGACAACACTTGGTTATGGTCAGAACCAATGTCCAACGTCTAAACGTCGGTTAGAACAGTAAATGTCGGGTTGGCTACAGGTTTATGGTACATTAAAGACAGCT
>NC_139943.1:31067856-31120356 GCF_963454915.1 Gymnoscopelus microlampas
GGATATAGGCAATATATTTGTTTCTGATACTTCTAATAAAATTAATTAATGTCATGTTAATGACTTCTCAGCCTATTACTGCACCACTGAATATCCATCTGCAAATGTTTTCTTTTTTTTTACCCAGGGCACCACCGCATGGTTATGTCCAAGTCTTAATAATTTATGACTGGACATTAAAAGTTTAATACATTATATTACAAAAAAGATGACATTAAAGATTTAACATATATTACAAAAAGATATGACAGTTTAATGGCACACACTCACCATCAATAACTGTTCGAAGGTGTGTGTGTGTGTGGGGGGGGGGTTAGATATTACAATACCAGAGTCATAAACACCCTCAACACATAAGTACAAGTTATATTTCACTTTTGATGGTATTGGTATGCTAATTTCTTTATGACAGATAGCCAACTCTCGTTCATGATCATTAACTGTTATTATTATTATTCTGGAGAGTAGTCAAATCCCTGCAACAGAAAGGAGCAGCAGGCCCCCCGCCTAAGATTCGGGTGGGCGAGTCCTTTATTTCTGATAAAAAAATCATGTCAAATGCTTTCAATTCGCATTTTAAAAGGGCGGGACACATTTTTGATGAGCAAATTGCCAATGCTCCTCATCAAGACGCCCATGATGATAACGTTGACTCATCTGTTGTTTCTGTTTCTGTTTTTGACTTTTCTCCCATCCTGGTATCGGATGTTCTACGCGCCCTGTCTACCTTAGACCCTAAAAAATCTGCAGGCCCAGACGGCCTTGACCCTTTTTTCCTAAAATTATCATCGGCTATCATTGCTCAACCTGTCACTGATATGTTCAATATCTCCTTAGCCACTCAAAGTCTACCTGAAGAGTGGAAACAAGCAAATGTTTCCCCTCTTCTCAAGGCTGGCGATCCTTGTGATGTAAACAATTACAGGCCCATTTCTAACCTTTCCACCTTGGCAAAGATCTTAGAGGGCCAAGTATCAAATCAGGTAAAGGTTTTTCTTGATTCATACTCTATTTTGAACCCCATGCAGTCAGGTTTTAGAGCAAAACATAGCACTGTAACGGCATGCCTTAATGTTATCGACGACATCAGGGCAGCCCTGGGTAAGAAATCTTTTTGTGCGGCCTTATTCATTGATTTGAGTAAGGCCTTCGATACCGTGGATCCTCACGTACTGCTCAAGGTCCTTTCTAAAGCTGGTTTTTGCCAAAATGTGCTTGGTTGGTTCAAAAACTATTTAGTTGGCCGCACACAGTGTGTCAAATTTGGTGATACCATTTCTGATTCCATCACCCTTGAGAAAGGAGTCCCCCAAGGTTCCATTCTTGGTCCATTGCTTTTTCTCTTGTATGTCAATCATATTTGTAGTCAATCTAAGCATTGTAAGTATCATATGTATGCCGATGACACAATTCTGTACTCTTGTGCTCCTTCTTTTGATGTAGCAGTTTCAAACTTGGCCTCAGATTTTGTCTCATTGCAGCATGAGTTGGTAAATAGCAAATTGCTATTAAACGGCCAAAAAACCAAGGCCATGCTATTTACTCCAAATAGAGCTGACATTATCCCCCCAAATATCACCACCTTGGAAGGAGTAACCATCGAATGGGTGGTGCTTTACAAATATCTGGGAATTTGGTTGGATAACAAGTTAAACTTCAATCATCACATTGAAGCGTTGATTAAGAAGTTAAAATTCACAGTAAGCTTCTTTTATAGAATGAAGTCCTGTTTTTCTTTTGCTTCAAGGAAAAGGCTGGTCACTGGCCTGTTTATGTCGCAACTCGACTATGGCGACATTGTGTATCGATTCGCCTGTCCCTCAATATTGGGTAGACTTGATCCCCTTTATCATGCTGCGTTGAGGTTCATTACCAGCTCCACCTATAGGACACATCATTGTATTCTGTATTCCCTAGTAGGGTGGTCCTCCTTAGCATCTCGCAGGTTGCTACATTGGTACACTTTTATATATAAAGCCATTCTTGGAAATTCCCCCTCGTACATTTGTTCAAAATTTAATCTTGTCCAAAATTCGCTTAACCTCAGATCGAATGCCTGGATGCGCTATGTCGTACCCACTACTAAATCTGAGGCAGGGAAAAAAAACCTTGCGTTTTTTGGGCCTTGGTCATGGAATGATCTACAGACCAGATTAAAATTGGCTTCATTGATCCCTCTAGTGTCTTTTAAGAGGATTGCCATGGGCACATTCTCCAACCATTGCTCCTGCTTTGACAAGTAGCAATTGCTGTGATCTTAGTCTTATATTAGTTTATTAGTTTTATGATGTATTGTTGTTATTAGTATTTTAAATAGTCTGTATTGGTGCTATTGGTAGTAGGTCTTTGGTATTAAGGATGTCATGTTTGTCTTTGTTTTGTTATGTCCTGTATTGTCGTTATTGGCAGAGCTGTGTAACATTTTATTTGCCTCTTCTCTTGGCCAGGGCACACTTGTAAAAGAGACACTAGTCTCAATGTGATTTCTCTGGTGAAATAAAGGTTAAATAAAATAAAAATAAAATTATTATGTAGATTAGATGAATGTCTGCAACTCAACAAGCATGTCAAGAATAAACACCCACCGTCAAATAAACACAAGGGATATCGGCCGATACATCTCGCCCGCCCCCCCCCCCACCACACACAGACACACACACACACACACACACACACACACACACACCCTACCACCCCATACCCATCTTCCATACCAACCGATTCCTACCTGAAAGCCCCTGATTGAATACTTTATTATACCGATTATTAACAGTACAGGTAGTACAGTCAAAGATTATGCTAAAAGGGTAACAGAGGCCCCATGAGTCTTGTTTTCATCGTAGTCCATTGTAATCAATTAATCAGTAATACTTAATACATACAATACAAAACATATTGGAATAAAGCACAGTATAATCATAACAAGGTATATTTGCAGAGAAAGGAGGGGTGGGGACGGGGTTCAGAGGATTCTACTATGAAGGTGTTCGAGGAGTCATATGTTCACTTGTATTTTGAGGACAGGAATTATTTAAAGTTAGTTCAATATGGGAAGGTGTTGGGAGATTATGTTGTGGGACATTGTGAAGTGCTGTGTCATGGTGTTCATTTGGGGATTTATGCTGATACCTACATATATATTTTGGTGTAACGCATGTGTTATGTCTATTTGTTTTGAACACCCCTCTCTTGAGTTTATGTGTGGTAGGATTGTGTGCATTTGTGTGTGTGTGTGTGTGTGTGTGTGTGTGTGTGTGTGTGTGTGTGTGTGTGTGTGTGTGTGTGTGTGTGTGTGTGTGTGTGTGTGTGTGTGTGTGTGACAAAAACAAACTTTTAAAGGAGACACACCATGAATTTCACTTTTTTTAATTTTTTTTGTATTTTTTTGGCTCCCCAGTGTCTCTTGTACCCCAAAAAATATTTTCTTTTAACATTCAGTCATTCATTCTCATTTCAGAGATTTTCAGAATGGGTGTGTCTGAACAGGCCATCTCAGAATGGCAAGTTTGCTTACCTCACCAAACTTTCTGCCCATGTATTTTGACAGACAGAATTGCTCAGTACCGCAGTACAGCACCCCCCTAGCCAACTGGACGTTTTGGTATTGCAGCTGAAAGTGCTTTATAAGCCTGAGAGAATTGACTTGGGATGAGTATATCTGAGTGTTGATTTAGGCTCAAACCTTTTGAAAATGGTTTGAGGGACATACACCATATGATATTAAATATCAAATATTTTTTTTAAATTCATGGTGTGTCTCCTTTAATACATAATACTGCTTATAGGCCTACTAATACTGGGTTAGGGTACATCCTGTTTACGGGGTCTTTAAACCAGCCTGATCTAGTATGAGAGTGACGTTACAAGCATAAACTCCCATTGTAAGAATGGAATGTGCAAAATTCCGGTACTTCCGTTTAGACACTCAACCGGCTAGGTCATGCTCAGCATGGTCATCGACACTCACCTGTTCAATGCATTGTGATTGGTTAAAAAACTTTGATTTGATTGGTTGCCGACACAGACAGACTCTAGGGGGCGAGGCAAAAAGCATAGTTCTTGCAACCTAAGACATCCACAATCTATCTTATTTCTACACATGCACACACACACACGATTGTATTAATCGTTTAAATTCATCTTGTCGTTTAACAGTTAATTGGTTAATTATTAACATCCCTAGGCATTACTTTACTCTTTCATAAACGCCGACCTCAGCTAATTAACAACTAGCTAACAATTCCCAGCAGATGCCAAGTGTGTCCTATGTACTATGATAAAAATAATTAACTTGAATTATTGTAGCATAGACCATTGACCTGGATATTGTATAATACTAGAGGTCCGGCCCCCCTACGGGCGGCCGGGCCCCTAGCCGCGCACGGGGCTCTAGGTTCTTTTGCTTATTTTGGGTACCAAAAGCGTGGGACAAAAATTTCCAAAAGTATTTTTTTTTTTTTTTTTTTTTTTTTACATTTTTTTTTTCCAGGGGGTCCCCGGACCCCCTGGGGGTCCGCGGACCCCTGTGGAACATGGCGGACCCCTTCGGCTGTTTTTTTTAATATTATAGGGGGGTGTTGTGATTTATTTCATATAAATGTAATTTCAGTAGTAGTTAAAACAGTTAAAAAAGGAATGTATTAATTTACAGTTTAAGAAACACATATTATTATTTCATTGCATATTGTGTGTATTTGTTGCAACCTTTATTGTGAAGGAACCACCAGAAGTGCTAAGCTATTCATTCCGTGTTACATAACACTCTGAGATGGTACATCCGGTAGATTTGTTGTTGTCGTTCGTGCTGAAAGCACGTTGATTGGGGGAGAGAGGCCACTACCATGATCTGAGGCTTCTGCTGGCGCAGTAGGCCGCGACTCCCGCGAGCTGCGTCCTACTCCATTACTCGCTAAACCGGAAGTCCTGCAATATTATTCTTCACAGTTTACCTCAAAGAAAGGTAGGCCATAATATTGTTTTGTTGTTGTTGCTGGCTGGGTGAGGATCATAGTGGAAGAATGTGTGTGTGTGGAGCGAGCGGGCGAAGTCCGCTGATTTCAATGGCCGCCGCTTCGTGGTGTTTCGGCTGGGGCCGTAGGCGTTCGGTGATGGGCGGGGGTTGCCGGGGTTGCCAAGTCCAGGAGTTGTAAGCGTGAAGTGGCGTGTAATTGGTTAGGGAAAGTGCGTCCACGCATGCGCAGTGTGCAGCGCGGTGTTTTTGCATGAAGCTGGTTGCTTGTTGCTCGCGCGCAATCTGGCAACACTGATGCAACTTACAAACGTCCACTTTGCCAACACTGATGCAACGTACAAATTACAAACGTCCGCACATGACTGTACAATCAAATTGTAGTATAGATTGAATAATAAACAACTATGTGAACAACAGTGCACGGTGCCAAAGAGACAATATGGCTTATGGTCTGGACCATTGACCTTGCCATAGGATTATGTTAACCACTCGAACCCTAGCATCCCTATTCTGGGGTTAATATTATGAAAATAACAGATCTGTGATGCGTTGTGAACTTGTAGATAGGCTATTTTCTGTGGATATATTTGGTGTAGAGTGAAAACAGGAAGGGGGCTGGAGTAGAGCCCTTGGGAATACGGTCAACTAAGCCCAAATATCAAGCTCACCTGCTTCTCTTCGACGGTAGAGTGTGTTCTCCTATAAGGCTGTGAATGGCTGCTGGACCCTAGAGTCTGTCTTACAGAAGTCTCATCTGGATGGGTGCTACACCAGAATGCTACGACTGATACTAAACATCAACCAGAATGAGCACCTTACCAACAAAGCATCTGTATGGGGGCTGGGCTACCAAGGGTGAGTGAGAAGATATAGAAGATGGCCACTGCCATATAGCTCCCAACCAGCAAACATTTGCCGTGCGAACAAACACACGGGCATCGATCAATAGGGCGTCCTACACCTACCTATGTGGACGTAGTAAAAAGTAAGATGCACGGGTGGAAAGTACTGGCGAGCAAGCCAGATGTTTGGAGGATCGAGATGACTGGAGACGCCACTAGAGGGCTCGTCTAAGGACAACCTACAGAGGTTAAACACTGTTTACCTGCTGTAACCGTACAGTATAATGTATGGTTTTGTTTCATCACATTTCATTAATTCCCCATAGCGACTCTCAGAAGAACTCAAATATCAGTGCTGGCTGAAAGTTGATCAACTTAAAAAATACCTGATAAAAAGTGAAAAGCTTGAACATAGAATATGCCTTATCAATTTCTACTATATCTTGTTGCAGATTACAACTTATATTTCTTCTACTTTCTTGCTTCAAAGTCTGTCTTTTCTAGTCTCTTGTTTCTTTTACTCATATCCTCTTTCTGTCCTCCTCATTCTCTCATTTTTTCAGAGGTTCAGTGGGAGACAAGGATCCTATAGAAAGGTATTGAAATATCATTCTTTCATCTCATTCATCACTTTCAGAAGGAGACAAGGATCATTAAAAGGTATTGGAATGGATGAACTCTGTTCTCTGTTATTGACAACCGCTATCAATAGAGTTTAATGCATGGCTGCCTCTGTGTTTACTCTCTCTGTTCCAAAAACAAATTAATTTATTCTAATAACAGAACAACTCCTTTTAAATGGATGAGTTCTCTGACGGCTTGATCTAATTAGCAAGTTAATTTAAATCAGTTAATCTAATCATTAATGGCTTGATTAAAAGAAAATACTAAAGACATTTTAAAACAAGGTATCCAATTGCTAATACAAGCTGACTTTGAAATGTAAATTACTGTATTCCTGGGTGAACTTGCAGTCCCATCACAGAGCAGAATGATTCTACAGAGCTCCAATGAAACAGAGACTATTATCCTAAACATCTCAGACTGATATGACAACTGAAACTAGGTATGTGCGCAGCTAGTCGACTAGTCTATTAAACGGTTCTGCCCCTATATACTAGTTATTTAAAGTCATACTGTGAAACCTTTTCAATTATATAAAATATAATAATAACCATTCCACATAAATGTCTTTTTGATAACTTCTTTAACTCTTTTCCTGCCATTGATGAGATTTCTCGTTTTTCTCTGCTTTTTTTTTTTTTGCTTTTTACATTTTTCGTTTATCACAAAGGAAGCAGGAGATAACGCGATGCGTTAGACAAAATTCACAATTTACCTATTTTTGCAATGTATTTTCTCTGGCAGGGAAGGGTAAATTGTGTATATACTCAGGCAGTTAAAGAGTTAAACACTACTAAACATTATTTGTATTCACGAGTGACAGCTACCGACACTCGCGCCAAAATGACGAAGGCTCCGGAAATGTACGGGAAATGTATGTATTTACTCTCAATCTTGGTGTGTTGTCTCTCTCTTTGTTTACATAAGGTTATGGGTATGTAATTAATAAATAATCACGTGACATTTATTGTTGACCTCATAGAATGCAACCTAGTTTGGATAAACTTGGACAACAAGGAATATCTGGGTAATACTGTATAGATACCTCTGTTCTTCATTCTGTTCACACAGAATAAATACATGGGTATTAAGAGACAGTATATACAGTAGACACCTCTTTCCAGACAGAATGAATACCTGGGTAATAAGCTACAGTATATATACACCTCTGTCTAGACACGCACGCACACGCACTCGCGCACGCACACACACACACACACACACACACACACACACACACACACACACACACACACACACACACACACACACACACACACACACACACACACACACACACACACACACACACACACACACACACCCTATCATCATTTTGTCCCTCACCTTCTTGTTCCACTTTTCTGTCTCACTGATAGCAAAATGAGAAATATAACACTCAACTAATGGAAAGACACTCAGCAAGTGTCGGCTTCTTTCTTTATTTCTTTCTTGCTTTCTTTCTCGCTGTCTGTCTGTCTTACTTGCTTTCTCTGTCTTCCCTGTCCCTCTTGTCTGCCATGTGCACTGTAATCTCTTGGTGTTACACAGCTAATGTACAATGCAAGCACATAGCTGGGATAGCAGATCTAATCCAGTTTTATTGGATGTCTACCCAGTTGTGGATACAGCAAGTGCATGCTATGATTCATAACTTTTAAAATCCACAGCTTTAGTATACAGACATTTTCCCAAGGATTTTTTAAACACCTGGCCTTGATAGCCCATGATGAAGCTTACATCATGTGAGTCCATGTGTGTGTGTGTGTGTGTGTGTGTGTGTGTGTGTGTGTGTGTGTGTGTGTGTGTGTGTGTGTGCGTGCGTGCGTGCGTGCGTGCGTGCGTGCGTGCGTGCGTGCGTGCGTGCGTGCGTGTAGGGAGGTGTTCATTCTCGAGGTCGGCTGTACTTGGCCTTCAAATGGCCGGCCTCTCCAAAAGGAGGGCCAAACAATTAGGTACTCCTTTGTAAGGCATTCTTGTACTTCTGTTTATGTGGACATAAATAAATATTTCAATTGTGTGTGTGTGTGTGTGTGTGTGTGTGTGTGTGTGTGTGTGTGCGCGCACGCGACCACGGGTGCAAGAACCAAGATTTTATTCTATATAAGTATATACGTGCAATTTTTCAATAGTGTCTGTCTGTCTGTCTGTCTGTACATTCATCTACTTGCTCCTACTAGCTCAGATTATGGAAATGCTCCTGCTAGCTCAGATTATGGAAAACAACAAAACAACACATACACATCTATCATCAAATGGACTATGATCCAACACAAGCACTGAGTAAATGCAGTGAAAAAATCAACGATTGGACGTGCCAGAACTTTCTTCAATTAAACAAAGCAATTGTTATCAGAGCCAAGGAAGAGTGCCTTCGCTGCTGAAACGTGCTGCAAACAAACTTAAACACCCGCAGCGGTCCAGCTTGGAAGGACAGACGCCTCTCGTTAATCAGGCCGTGTCAGGTCTTTAATGAGTCCTTGAACGACACTCTTTATCAAAGCTTTACACTGCCAGTGCCAGTGTGTCCTGAAGAATGATTGATCCCGCCGCACCACAGTCTGCCCTTCATGCTGACTCAGGCACAGTGTATACCGTACATGGCTATGAGAAAGGTGGGTTTCCCATTAAACGGCTGTCTGCTGGTGAGGACATTACAGTACTGTGTGTGTGGCTTCCTATCTGTCTAACTAGACAGATAGGACGTCAGGGACAGCACCCAGCTATAGGACAATGTGATGGATTCTCCTCCCGGGGTGAGATTGGGGGGCTGGCCACAGACGCGAGAGACTATACACACTATTGGAAAAACATGGATAATCTTCCGGGACAGTTGAAGAACAGTGATTATTTATTAGCTCCATTCATGACAACATAAGTGGGGAAAAAAAGTTTCTGTTCAACCACAACTGTAACTTTAACATTACAGTTTCACTTAAAGTTGTTCTGTGCAAATTTCCAAAAAACGACTTTTAGCAGCCTCTGCTGGTCATTACCGTCACTGCAGGCCGTTCGTTTATCCTCTGTTACCCAGAATTACATTCGTTTTCACCGGAAGACGGAAGCGTTTCAAAAAGCGTTCTTTTAATTGTTTTTATACGATCTGTGGATCGTTTCTCTTAGCCAGTGGAGCTTTAGTTACCGTGAGCTGTGTTTTCTTTTTCTGTTTTTTTTCGTTCTTCAAATCATACAATCTCTTAAAATCAGCGTGAGTTTCCTTTTGTTATTAGCGCGGTAGTTCCTGGCCAAACAGGAAACCGGCGCGGTAGTTCCTGGCCAAACAGGAACCCGGTGGATTTCCGCTTCCTTTTTCCGGCCAGCTGACGTAATTTCCGAGGGAAAGTCATGCTCGACAGCGTTCAATAGAAAATATATAAATAGAAGGCTTTCGGAGGTGAAATTCATGGAGTGGGTGTTGTGAAACATTTGCCACTTACAAAAGATATACAATTTAACTTTAGTTTTACTGAAAACGTTACCTAGTATTACTTTAAAAATCAGCTTTATTAAAGACAGTTTTATATCTCACAATGACAGTTATGACCCCCCCCCCCACCTCAGCTACAGTATGTTCCTCTGTGGCTGATACTATATTTCTCAGTTATTTTATTAACTGTTATGATGCTTCTCAAAGTGGGGTCCCGGGACCCTCAGCATTCCTTGAGGGGGTTCTGAATGGACCCTTACAGGTCTGTAGGGTCCATTTAGTACAGACGTGGCTACATGTGGTATATGGTACACGCATTAACCACTGGGCCATTGACACCAACCCTTCGCTTTGCAGTTTTATATGAAATACTAGGCAATGCTTAGACACAGACACAGACACACACACACACACACACACACACACACACACACACACACACACACACACACACACACACACACACACACACACACACACACACACACACACACACACACACACACACACACAAAGACAGTGCTTGCAGGCAGGTGCCCCTCTGGGTCTCAGCGTACGCCAGAGACTTGGACTAATCTTGTTCAGGAAATCAAAACACGGGAAGAGGAAACTCCAACAGCTTCATCTAGATTGAGGACTTGAAGGGCTTTTAAGTGAATTGGTGCAGGCATGGTGTGGTCCTGCTCTGGGCCATGCTGGTGACAGTAGATGAGCGTTGGAGAGTCCGAGGTGTGAGGGAGAAGCGGGAGGAGCAGGTGCATATAGGTGAAGTGAAAGAAAGATAAGTAGATGTGACGACGGAAGGAAAATTGGAAGGTAGAACAGATGGAATGGACAGGTGAAGACAGATCTATATGATGACTTATTCCTGATGTAATTCTTTCAAACGATTATTCTGAATTCTAAAGCCTTTTCAACTGCAATGAAAAAATACATTTTTGCCTGCGGGTGTCGCTGAATTTTAAGAAAGGATAGGGGAGGGGAGGGGTGGGGAGGAGAGGGGGTGGGATTAAGGGACTGACGTCAAAGTCAAGGGGCCAATCCCAGCACTTTTTAAAGTCCTATTATTCAGAAAACCCCAGACCACTGAATGTTCAAAGTTCAGTTTTTTTTGGGTGTAATTGAGGTGATAACCCCCCCCCCATAACATCTACAATGACCATGGAAATCCAGAACACATAACAGCAAAACATAAGGAGCATGCTCACTGACATAGAGAGCTGCGTCCTAAACTACAAATAGGTGAAATGGCTAAAATTAAAAAAATATGCGATTCATTGTGATTAAAATGATTTATCTCGATTAACATAACAGTGTTAATTGCGATTAATTGAGTTAACTTTGACAGCCTTATTTTAAACACAATTGACATACGTTAGATGAATGACAAAGAAAAGAGACAACAAGAGGGTGGAGGAGGGACACGTACAATCTCCGCAAATCATAGCTGACACACAGTAGCAGAGTTCCATCTATTCAAGAATTAAATAACAATATATGCTATTTCTTCCATATTATGGAGTGCCAACAAGTCTACCCACGACTGAATTGTTGCAACAGTAGGTTTTAACCAATTTAGAGCGATTCCTTTGATGGCTGATACAAAGACAAGAGAATGTGAAGAAGACACTGTTTCTGCATTAAATTCCCTCTGGGATAACTCCCACTAAATCTACTAGTGGCACTTGTGGGATTTGTATATTGAAAATAGAGTTGAGACGAGAGCTATACTGTAGCCTGTGAATCTCATCGCAGTATGTTTTCAATTTGTTACATAACCAGAAAGTATGGACCAAATTGGAATCAAAAGTCTTCCAAATATTGCTGTTATCTGTCGCGTTCTAATATAGCTTGCTATGAGCTTCCATATAGATGTTCTTCAACTGTGATTCAGATCTTTCTTACCTGCTGCGTTCTTATCTGTTTTTTGTTTGTTTTTGTCCTTTGCATGACTACTGTAAACTGCCATGATGACTAAATTTCCCTTGTGGGATCAATAAAGGTCTGTCTATCTATGTTGTTAATTCCCTCAAATGTGCTAATAAATTGCTTAATTTGTGGATGCCTGAAACAGTCAATGCCTGGAAGGCCATACTCCTCTTTAATCTGTGCAAATGGCTTAATTATATTTATTACAAGCAGAAAATGTGATGCTTTGCATCGCATTATCAGCTTGTAACCCATTGCCAGGGTTATCGCGCAGGGTTATAACGCAATCAGACGTCAATCAGCGTGTTCAATTATTTCTACCCAGGTTATTGTATAGTTCCACCTCTCATATAATATAATTATGTTTGATTGCATGTTCACATTTTAATCTCTCCAAGTCCAACCATAGTTGTAGTGTATCTACTTTTAACACCAAAGGAGTGACGTCAGCACGTATTTAATTTGTTCTGTAAATCATGGTCCTGGAACATTGAAGCCATAAGCCATGTTTAGCAACCTTCTCAAGGTGGTCTTCATTGATCAAACCATTATAATTAGACCACAATAAAAACTAATTGGTTCCACTTGTCGCTCTCCTGGTTGCCATTTGCCTTCTCTTATATTTACAAATAATTAAGACAGAGAAGCAGTAATTACATGATTATCAGATACAGTATACTGTAGAGCCAATTCCTCATGCTTGGTTTCTTTGTGTGATTTCATCATCACCATTTGGTATCAGGTCATGTGAAAGTGAATTTCTTTTAAACAATAATGCATTATTTGTATCAAGATAAAACAAAACATTCAAAACAATCCAACCAAAGCTGTGAACTGATTAGGTATGCCATGAACAATTTAGTGTAGGGGGCTTGTGTGTGTGTGTGTGTGTGTGTGTGTGTGTGTGTGTGTGTGTGTGTGTGTGTGTGTGTGTGTGTGTGTGTGTGTGTGTGTGTGTGTGTGTGTGTGGTGTGTGCCCGCGTGCGTGCACGTGCATGTGCATGTGCATGTGCATGTGCATGTGCATGTGCATGTGCATGTGCATGTGCATGTGCATGTTTTTCTTTGGCTGGTACTGTATGTAGAATTCTCAGTTAATGTGTGTGTGTGCATGTGGGCATTTGTGCATCCATGTGTGTATGTGCCGCATGTGCGTGTTTGTGTGTGTTTAACCTAAAGAGAGCAATTTGTATTCTACGAAAGGATGCTACATGGCACAGCAGGGATTTGGAGGCTGAATGTTGCAGCCCACATATCTCTCTCTCTCTCTCTCTCTCTCTCTCTCTCTCTCTCTCTCTCTCTCTCTCTCTCTCTCTCTCTCTCTCTCTCTCTCTCTCTCTCTCTCTCTCTCTCTCTCTCTCTCTCTCTCTCTCTCTCTCTCTCTCTCTCTCTCTCTCTCTCTCTCTCTCTCTCTCTCTCTCTCTCTCGCACACTCAACAAACCAGACATGCAATTGGTTTCCTAGAAAATAAATAGACTTGAAGGGAAAAGCAACAAGCAACAACTTTGCCATGGCTCTGGACTGCTACAGTGTACATCAACTCAAAGAGACAGACCAAACCAAATTATATACAATCAAAGAGAAAAAACAATATTGCATATTGTAAAGAAACAACCAAAACACACAGAAAATTACTATGATTGAAGCACTCAAAAAGAGAATTCATATTTGGTGACACGATAGCCAAGTGGTTAGGGTGCATACCAAACAGTTTCTGGCCAGCCAGCTGATTTGCTCTGTGCCATTCCTCTTCTTGCTCTCTCCCCCGTCTCTCTCTCTCTCTCTCTCTCTCTCTCTCTCTCTCTCTCTCTCTCTCTCTCTCTCTCTTTTTGTCTCCCCCAGGCTGTGAGACTATCTTTTGCGCCCTGTCCGTCCGTCCGTCCGTCCGTGTGTCCATGTGTCCGTCCGTCCGTCCGTGTGTCCGTGTGTCCGTCTGTCTGTGAGCAGCTAATCTCTGAGACTGTTGGCCCACTCGCTGTGAAACTGTGCACACACACTCCCTGGATGCCAAAGCCGAACCTCTGCCCCGAATGTTTATGATTGGCCTGTTATAGTGCCACCAGGACGCCGATTTTTGCAAAATATATTTTTTTATATTACTCCTTCAGATTCTGTCCAAAAATCACCATCAGCAGGTCTAATTTAGAAAAACACATTTTTGGAGGCCACAATAACTTTGTGGCCGACCTGGCGGAGGATCTCTCTCTCTCTCTCTCTCTCTCTCTCTCTCTCTCTCTCTCTCTCTCTCTCTCTAATAGATGTGCACCTGCCACTCTCATATTGTTCCTCAGGACCTTGTAGCTGAGTAACCTGACACCGTCAAATGGAAGAAGCTTGCGACACACATTTGTTTCACAGCCTACTTCCATCTGAGACTCTGTAAGCAGAATCGATGATGATGGTTTGTCTTTTTTTCAAGCTACTAGGCAGGTGATTGGATGATCCCGCCCCTAGCAGCCGCTGATTGGTTCGAATACGCAGCGACCGGGCAGCTCTACTCCCTGCGCAATCCCAGACCTCCTTCCTGAAATCAAAATGCAAATGAGATTTCCGGAGGGAGGGGGGTTTACCAGGCTAGTAGCTGAGGCCTATCAAGGTAATCAAGGAACAGCTCCTTCTTACCTCCGCGCTATGGTCGATGCTTACACCCCTGCCCGACCACTTCGGTCTGCCGCCACGGGGCGACTGGTTGCCTCGTCGCTCAGTGGTCCTTCTGGCCGATCTACATGGTCACGGCTTTTTTTTCCAGTTCTGGCCCCACAGTGGTGGAATGAACTCCCCACTGATGTCAGGACAGCAGAGTCACTGCCCATCTTTCGCCGCAGGCTGAAAACCCACCTCTTCAGGAAAAACTAACCTTCCTCTTCGCCTTGCCTACTTGTTGTTAACTAGTTGTACAAACTCTTGTTTTATTGGTTTATTGGATCTTGTTTATTCGATACACTTATTTGTTTTAGCTCTTGCTCATTTGATTTTCCTATTTGTCTCATCTGTTTAAGAAAGTAGGTAGACATATTGCACTTTTACCTTAGCGCTAGGTATACTCTTAGTTGCTTGTTTTAGAAGAGAACGCACTTAAGACTTCTGGTGATTAGTAGTTTCGTTCCCTATGTTGAATGCACTTATTGTAAGTCGCTTTGGATAAAAGCATCTGCTAAATGACTGTAATGTAATGTAATGTAATCACCACTGAAACAACAGAGAACCAAAGTGTGTTATTTAACCACTTAAATGTTTATACCTAGTTGACCGGGGTCCCCCAGGGTTCTACACATGGTTACACCAAATCTCTTTGCCAAAGGCAATCTATAAGCTCACTATGTGTCGGAACGTGACACGTTCTGACCACTGATCGTTCACCCCAGAACAGGGACGCTAGGGTTCATTTGGTAAAGCAACATTCCAGCTGGTGGTTCATAGTAAAAGAAAATGGTAAGGGGGAGTATCTTGTTGTTCCTATATGGGAGGGGAAATTGCTTTTAAAGCTTCACCCAGCTGATGGCTGCTCCGATTGCCTTGATTGTTGCATATTGTCTTGCTCACGGACACTTCGACAAGTATACTGGGCAAGTCGAACCACCTACCTTCCGATTGCCTCTGACTCTGACTGCTGAGTGCTGACCAGGTGAAAGTAAAGTGAACATTGTACAATGGATAGAGATGGAGAGGTGTCGATATCAGCGGTACAACCAGGCTTTTCTAAAAAGGTTATTATCTGAAGCTTTGAAGGATGTCAATGTGTTTTCTTTGTTCCGAAGTACAAAGTGCAACAGTGTTGTTATTTCGGTATAGAACATGAAGAGGAACAGTAGTTAGAGGGAGAGAAATGTGAAGTGGAGAAAACAGACAAGAGGGGAAACTCTAAATAGACTGCAGTTCTACAGCACTTTCTGACCACTCAGTCAAAAGTGCCATATGAATGTACTTCAAATTCACCCATCAGGGCAAAGAATTGCGACCATTTTACGGCCTCAAAATATAATTAAACGAGCGGTACCAGCAGAAACCACAGTATTTACAGGTTCATCCCCGATGCCACAGTCTCATTGAAGAAATGACGTAGATGGAAGAGGGACAGAAAGCCAGGAGACCATATTTCAAATGCCCAGGATATTGCATGCATCTTCAAGGCTCCGTTCCCCATTTTATGTTACTTGTAAACTGCACTGAAATATTATTTTTTATCGCTAGAAAATCACATGCATACATTTTGGCGGGTGCTCCTAAATTTTGTCAGGCGCTCCTAACTTTTTTCGGTTGGGAGCACCAGCACTATCAAGCAAAACAAAGTTAATTTCGATCCCAAACCATTCACACACTGCAACGCAGAACACATTACACAAACATGATTTCATTACGCGGAACACATTCACACACTGATGGAAGAGGAAACCATGTGAGGCAACAATTACAACCCATGCTCATTCGCTTCCCCTATACCTGCTCATTATAGGGGTTCAGTGCCTTGCTCAAGAACACTTCAACTCAAAGTCAGGATGAGCTAGGGATTGAACCGGGAATCTTCTGGCCGCTCTACTTCCTGAGTCAATTCCACTACACACAAGGGGTGACAACTGTAGACTGTTAGGATCTACATTGACTGAGCTGCTGGCAATGTATACGTACTATGTACAGTAGTACTATATGTACCGTATCTACATACATGCATACTATACGCATGTATGTATACATGTATGTATGTGTGTCACTCAATACACTACTGTACATAATTAAATTACAACATGGAACTTCCTTCATTAGATCTCTAACTGTACTCTATCTGACACATTGTGCAATGTGGTTGTCAAAGATCAAGATCATTGCAAGGTCATTTTTTATCAACAATTATTTGTATCTTTATTATTAGTCCGCACAACATTTTTTTTTTCAATATACTGTATGAATAGACCTAAACTAAAAGACTGATTGGAAAAAGCAATATTTCATTTCAGTGATAGTAACTATAATATTCAAAAGCAGTACATTAATATTCAAAGGCAGTTACTAAATATTATTTGAGTTTCGTTTAGCCTAAATTCAAAGTAAATGTTAAAAGCTGTGTAGTCTGTATAATGTATAATGCCCGGCACTTGAACCCGGATCTCCCGCATGGAAAGCCAACATCTTTTCCACATGAAGCCTAAGGCCGGGGGCGATTGAAGGCTTTTGGTCATCAGACACATGCAATCTATAAGGCTATATTATTCATTAGTATTTTCCATTTTGCATTCTGAACTGAGCGTTCTATCTTTAGCTCCCACCTCAAACCACCTCTACACCACCAAGACCACCGAGCATTCCAATCTGATCCCATCTCTACATCTTCTGAGCAAACACCCTCAACATTCCATATTAATGTTCTATAGAGGCTATGTGCGTGACATCATCTTACCTGGAAGTTATGCGGGAACGCCTACTGAGTGGCAAAAAACGACTTTCTGGCCTTGACAGCCCATACAGCCAAACAGAAAAGTCCTATCTGATTGGATTAAACAACGTTAAACTCAGCAACATGGCAGCTGTACGGAAAGCTTGAATTATCCTCTTTCTATCTGCAGTTTTTGTTTCCTAAAAATCCACCGTAGACATGTTATGAGCTGCTTTCTGACATTACATTCTGTGCAGGTGATTATTTTTTAAGTGTCAGAGCATGGAAGTGCTCGTTTTCAATAACGCAACGTCCTGCTCCTATATTATGTGCAATTTAGAAACAGGTGGTACGCATGGCCACCTACAGGCAGCTACAGGCAGCTACAGGCAGCGCGTCTGTGGATTCGTCTATATGCAGACACAACCTAGTGTGGTGGTGGTTAGTGCTCTACCACTATTAACATGACAGCACATCATCCCATCATCCTGATAGCATATCACCCCTATCATCTTGAGGATCTCTTTATGACAGCCCCAATGACAGACGTTGATGCTTAATTCAAGGTCTAGGTGCTTGTCAATAGCTAAAGATTGACTGCTTCCTGCCATACATTTTCAGTACAATAACAGACAGGGACGGTGGTTGCTCGTTAACTGTCAAACAAATCGTTAACTGTGGTGGGTTCCATCTGTGTGTGCTAATCTTGTGGTTGACCTGTTATCATCTACCTGATGTATGTAGCGGCTGGTAATGGATGTTCCAGGGATCCCGGTGTGTCAAATACAAATCGTTCCCACAGCCTCATGCTGTCACACTGCCACAAGTCAAGTCTCTTGATCTACGAGCCACTTCCCCTCTGTTTTAATGCATTTAAATGGGACTCTGTGAGTCCAGCAGGATCGGCCCAATTTCAGGGCAGACGGTAAAAAGCTCCATCTCATCCACTGGCCGGAGTGTGTACATAGGAAATGAAATTGAAAATCCATCAGACTACGCACACATGGTCTCTCACACAGGGCCATATAACAGCATATCACACATTTCAAAGTGGTATAATAATAAAGGATGTGTGATGAGCTGCTGCCTGATATAGAAAGTTAATCCACGCAAAAAAAAACAATAAATAAAGGATTTACTGGGGTAATTGAACTACAGTCATAGAATAATGAGGTCGACAGACCACTTGAATGCACTGAACACAAAGGTATTTCTAGAATGAACTGAACACAAAGGTATTCCTAGAATGAACTGATCACAAAGGTATTCCAAAGTGAATTATACAAATGTTTTAGACACTTTATAGTAATCATAATTCCGCCCTTTATTCTACTAGCCGAAGGGTAGCAGAGTAGCCCTGCCCGTAGCCCAGAAGACAGATGTGTTGAACATGAGCATTCACCAGGTCTTGCAATATTATGCAGTTGAGAATTATCATTGTCTGCACGTATGGGGAATTGGGGATGCAGTGGAATGTAGATGAAACATGACCTTTAGTCAAGGGGTGAGCATTTGGATTTGTGTATAACAAGCACCACGTTATCAGTTTGTGCGGCGTTACCAGGGTTCTTGTGTTAACAATGTGTCAATCAGCAAGCATTGGGCAGGTTATTGCGTCGGTGAAATAGGCTACCTTTCTCCTTCTCTCACTCCCCCCCCCCTCACTCTCTTTCTCTCCCTCCCGCTCTCTCTCAAGAATCAAGAAGGGTTTATTTGTCACTCACTCTGGCATGCGTGTGTGTGTGTGTGTGTGTGTGTGTGTGTGTGTGTGTGCGTGCGTGCGTGCGTGCGTGCGTGCGTGCGTGCGTGCGTGCGTGCGTGCGTGCGTGCGTGCGTGCGTGCGTGCGTGCGTGCGTGCGTGTGCCAGTGATCACTTAAGCAGATCTATCAGGTCTTTATAAACTCTACAAGTATAACGCAGGTTTTAGGATTAGGATTAAAAATGGGTAAATAAAAAAGGGTAAATAAAAAAGGTAAAATTGGAATTTATAAAACTAGAGGTTCTAGAGCTCACACCGACTGACATGCCCATATATGGAGATCTCTCTACCTGTCAGTGCTTGTACCTTTTATTTAAGAGATCCCTGATGTCATCAGTATATGCCCATATGGGCATGGTGATATGCCCATATATAGAGATCTCTGTACCTTAGATATTTGTCGTCATGGCATCGGCGTGACATGAGTGTGACGTCAGAGTTCCGCCCGGCCGGCCGGTAGGGTAAGTGATATTGTTTCGGTATTTTTTTTATTTTTTTTATTAAAAGGTACTATATTCTGATAGTAATCATTGCTACAGAGCGTTTGTTCGGTCACAGGGGTCTCTCCCGCTCTTTAGTAAACAGTATATAGTACATTTTCAGGTAGGTGAGAACATTTAAGCCAATCAGGAGAGAGCACTGAAAATGCATTTTCTGTTTAATAAAGAGCTGGAGAGACATGGGAGACTCCTTTTACTGAACAAACACTCTATAGAAATGAGTACTATCAGCATATAGAGCTATTTAACACTTAATTTAACCACTTACCCTAGTAAATCACTTACCCTACCTTTAAGCCAATTTGAATATAGGATTGACATCCTAATAGATTGTTGTCCTCACAAGTATAGTAATACAGTGTGTGTGTGTGTGTGTGTGTGTGTGTGTGTGTGTGTGTGTGTGTGTGTGTGTGTGTGTGTGTGTGTGTGTGTGTGTGTGTGTGTGTGTGTGTGTGTGTGTGTGTGTGTGTGTGTGCGCGCGCGTGCGTGTGTGTGGATTGTGGAACAGTGCTTTGATTGATCTGATCAATAGCTCATATGTTCCATGCAGAGTTTCCGCTCAGTGCATTGAAGCCCCACTGAGGGGAGGTGACACCAAGTTGTTCAAACCTGACTGGGCGCCTCATTGTCGTGCTAAAAGTATAGCAAAAGCGAAGATGTCTTTTCTGTGTCATTGGTATGTCATTGGTGTGTGTGCGTGTGTGTGTGTGTGTGTGTGTGTGTGTGTGTGTGTGTGTGTGTGTGTGTGTGTGTGTGTGTGTGTGTGTGTGTGCGTGCGCGTGTGCACGTGCGTGTATGAGTGTGTGTGTTCTCTACTTCTATGTTTTACCTGCAGGGGTCTCGGATTTTTTCCGCCTCAAACACAATCCTGTGTATTGATTATTGAATGCTTACTATGGTCTCAAACATGGAAACACATTGTCCGTTCAAGTGCACTACCTCTGGTTAAAATGGACACATCTAGTGAGTTTATAAAACTGTGTGCCGTGTGATACCAGCTCAGTGGCATTGTGGTTAGAGTGTCCGCCCTAAGGTTGGGCGAGGCCCCAGCCCCGGCCAAGTCATACCAAAGACTATAAAAATGGGACCCAATGCCTCCTTGCTTGACGCTGAGTCCCTATGACATACTAGAGTCATGTCCAGAGGGTCATCAAGCTGCCTCATGCTACATAAAGAGGAGATGTTTATCCTTAGCCCTGCAGGCCACATGGCTCGGCAGAGCGTACTTATTTATGCCGTGTGAAACTGACCACAGCTGAATCGACCAATTCTATCTTGTAAGTTTTCTCAACAGGGGGTCTGGGACCCCTGGAGTGAACAGTCAAGATTACTAAGTATTGACGGTTTAAGTGGTTAAATGTATGTAAATGCACATGAATCCAAAATACACAGATGATAGTGCTGTCAAACAAGTCTATGAAGCTATCTATGAAATTTTGAAAAAAGTTTAATCTGCAACATAATTGTATTTAATATGTAGTGGGGGTCCCTGCTGTGCATCTCTCTCTTCTCATGTGTGTGTGTGTGTGTGTGTATGTGTATGTATGTATGTATACAGGACCCCCAATCTACACTGTAAAATCCTAAAATCCTAGACTGAGATTTACAGACCTGTAAGGGTAAATTTGGTTCCTAACTATCAATCATTTACCTGGGGTCCCCCTGGAATCCCTTCAAGCACCCTGAGCGGGCCCCGGACCCCCACGTTGAGAACCAGTGTTCTAAGCTAACCTCAGAGAGCAAGTCTCTGTTTTTTTAAACAGAGTAAATTGAATTAAAGCGTTCTAGCAGCCGGAAAGTATGAAATTAGACCGAAGGTTAGACATGAGAGGCTGTATTTCAACTCCCCATCAGAACAGAGTGAGGTGCAAGCTTTGTCTTTATGCTGCTGAAGTCTTAACAAGAAACGCGAGGAAAGACAAGGAACATCTGGAGGGAGTTTCTGTCGGCCTCATTCATGAAACTCTTCTTACAATTCTTCTAAATTTAGTGTAATTCTGCTCCTAAGAAAAGGACCAACATCGGATTCATGAAAGGTGCGCACAGCCTTGATTTGTGTGCGTACCACAGGTGTATCAAATGATGAATGCTGCTGTTAATTGGATGCACGAGCCTGTGTGAATCATTTGCATAGTCCAATGCCCCATTTAACACCATGAAAGGCATGCAGACTGAAGGGTCGTGTCAGTGTGCAATAAGCAAGAAAAAGAAAGCTGTGGTTCCCCATCTGAAAGTATTTTGTTTTGCTATATTTACTCATTTTGTTGGGGACCCCCTCAAGGACCACTGGGGATCCCTGGACTCCACTTTGAGAACTGCTCTAGTACAACAGCGTCTCCTGCCAAAAAGAACAGATCTACAAGCTGACAACACATATTGTTAGCGTGTAGATAAAAAAAAAACAGTATTTTATATACAAAGTAAACGGTTAAAGTGGTTAAGTGGTTTCATTAATTCGCTATTCTTTTCTTAAACCTGAATGTTTTCAATTCCTTTGTGATTATAGCGAGAGAGAAATATGAAATAAGAATGACCTATTGCGGAACGTGATCAGATTATTCTCCACCGTGTCGGCTCCAATGAATTCACGCAAAAAACATAATAATAATGCAATTCCCTTCAGTTGAGTATGGAGATGTGGATTTCCCTCGCAGTCACAAAGAACCTCTCTTCTGCCTCCTAATATTCCCTCCTCCCCTCTCTCTCTCTTTTTCTACTCTCCAGTCTTCTCTTTGCCATTTGACCTCTGTAGCCCACAGCCTCTCCATCTCTCACACGGCCACTATTACAGCCCTGAGGCCGTGTGTTAACCTTATCAATCACATGGAACCTCTCTCCATGCTTTTCTCCCAGCGATGGCCTCTTCCATCAGTCAACCCCACCCCCGCCCCCGCTGCGATGGTTAATTCCATCCGTCACACGCCTCTCACTTGCCCTCGCCAGCCACATCCACTTCTATCTAGCATTAATCCAGTTAAAAAAGGCAGAGCTGCCCTCCTCCATGCGGCACTGGTGTTACTGGGAGGTAAAGTAGAGAGAGAGAGAGAGAGAGAGAGAGAGAGAGAGAGAGAGAGAGAGAGAGAGAGAGAGAGATAGAGAGAGAGAGGAGGGGGGGGGGCTCTGTCATAAAATAGATACATTTATAATTAGACAGAGTCTGACAGCATATCTTTGTCAAGCTGAGGATAGGTTACACGGAACAATCCAGCGTTAATTTAACTACGAGCGTGTAATAATGAATCTGTCAGGGTCCGTTATAAACCCTTATCTTATCTACACTCTTGACTGTAAGGTTTGGACAATGGCTGCACTATGGACCTGGCATGGACTAAAGGTGGTCAGGCCTACGTTCCCTCAGCACTTACGTTTCCTTAGCTCTATGTTCCCTCATCTCTACAGGTATGTTCCCTCTGCCCTATATTCCAGCTCAGCTCTAGATAAGATCTGTATTGATCCCGTGGGGGGGATTCAGTCGCCAAAGGCAGCACAGTAGTTAAGATACAGCTCTACGTTCCCTCAGCCCAGTTTAGGATTGGTGTTGGGGTTAGGGTAAGGGTTGGGGTTCTTGGTTGGGGTAGGGGTTAGGTTTGGGTTTGAGGGATCATAGAGACACTCCCCAATGTACAATACAAGGTAGGGTTCCGTATAAGGGCTATCATTTTGACACTGTAGAATAGATGCCAATTGCCCAAACTCACTCAAAAATGGTTTAATGGACAAATATCCAAAATATTAACCCCTTTTATGACAATAAAACGTGTTTGTGATACTATTATTACTATTATTACATCTAAGCAATTAGATGGTGGTCAAGAACACAATCAATGGCTATTTTAAGAACCGGGGCATGCATCAAACCACCTTATATGCAATAATAACTATATTATTGGTATAAAAGTGTGTAAATAAAGATGTGTGTGGTATAACTACTGTTAGAAATGTGTGTCTAATCACATTTTGATTGAGAAAGCAATTGTACTGTACTCGGGCCAAATGTACAGTAATTTGCCGATTCCTGGTGTAAAGGGAAAAAGTAGGGGCCTAGTATAGATGCCTGAGGCACTCCGACCAACCAAGTATATCGGGTTTAAGTGGTTAAACAGAGTAAATTGAATTTGAGTATTCCAGCAGCATGACAAGTGTGAAACAGAGTAGAAATTACACCTGGGGTGCGATGTGATGTGAGAGGCTGGATTTAAACTCCCTAAACGAAAACAGAGTGAGGATCAGGCTTTGTCTGCATGCTGAAGTCTTAACAAGAAACCTGAGGAAAGATAAGGAACATCTGGAGGAAGTTTCATGGGTGTATGCAGCACGGCTGTGTGAAGACATGCAGTGACATTCTATCCCCACCGGGACAATAAAGTCAGTTGAGTTTTGTGGAAGCTATCTACATCCAGTGGAGAGGATTTCCCAACAGAGGGTTTAATCTCATTCTTATTCTAGTTTACCCCTGAAAACAGTGTCATCTGCAGAGAGGAACACGGCTTCAGGGTGCGATCATAACTCGCTCTGTTTGGTCTGCATGTTTCATCACACTCACACAAGGTATTCATCTGTCTGTCACAGCTAACATCCTCTCTTTGTTCAATTCAACTTGTACTTCACTGTTCAGGTGAATTGAGAGGCACACAAAGACCCAGCCCAAGACCCTGAAGATGTGAAGATAAAAAAACTCACAGAGCAAGCTGGCATAGAAATTCCTCTCAAACTGGAGGACAGATTGTCAAGTCTATTCCCTGCAAGCTGCTAGGTCAATTTGTTTGTACCCAAAAGCAAACTAAGGTCAGGCCTTTTCACAAGCAACAGATGTGTCTGGAAATTCATTTTCACCCCAATTGGCTCTGTACTTGGACAGTTTTTTTCAGTCCGCACATCAAATCTCTTCGCCCAAAATAGCCGATCTACAAGCTCACAACGTGTCGCGTTGCGATGCGTTGTGAGCTATTTTTGCCGAATGTTCCCCCCAAAATACAGATGCCGTACACACACACACACACACACACACACACACACACACACACACACACACACACACGCACACCTAAGAAACATGGGGGGGTGACAGAAGAAATATAACCATCAACCCATAACACAGGTGTGCAAATGTTGAATTCTAACACACACCAAAAACTTTGGGGCGACCTGATAGCCAAGTTGTTAGGGCCACATGGGTGCCAGCGGGACCATTTGCTGTATGTGGTGGTGAACAACATTTATTTTTCTCCCCCTTTCATACATGAGTAGGAGTTATTTGTCATAATTTGTTCCTCATCAGCCATAATCTCTGATGCAGTATACTCATTTAGTTCTAATTCTCCTTTAATCTGATCAACAGCTGTTCCACTGTTGTTCAGTCCTGATGTTTTCTCCCCCCTCTCCCTCTCTCTCTCTCTCTCTCTCTCTCTCTCTCTCTCTCTCTCTCTCTCTCTCTCTCTCTCTCTCTCTCTCTCTCTCTCTCTCTCTCTCATTAATCTTATTTAGTCACAAGCTCTTGTTAAAAACTGCGATGCAACGGGCTATTTTCGCCTATACTTCTGCGTGGAAATGTATGAAGTTGGTCATTCATTTACGAAAAAACACATAATGTTGAAACATAGAGATACGTTTTTTAGTGTTTAGTTAATATGGTTGTTGAACACCGCCTGCTTTCCCCTGCATGGTGCAGGATGAGAAGGGGGCTTTTGAAAATATATAGCGCCCTTTATCCACTTATAAACAATACACTCACTCATTTCACACAGATATTCACATGCCGTCGGCTGAGGAAACCATGCAAGGCACCAATTAACCTGCTCATTGAGGGCAGTTAAGGGTTCAAGGGGTCTTGCTCAAGGACACTTTGACAGAAAGCCAGGAGGAGCCGTGGGAATCAAACCAGGACCTGGTTCCAAGACAGTCACTCTACCGCCTGAGCCACTGCCACCGTACCAAACAGAGCCATACCACCAAACAGAACCATACCACCTAATACATGCAGTGAATTGTTTAATCCGCTGACAGTGGTCTCTGAGTGAACAACATAGGCTTGCTATCTAGACAGAATCTGTTGTGATAAAGCTGAGAGCAGAGAAGACAATATCGGAAGCAAACATGTTGACCGCGCGTGTGTGTGCGTGCCGTGCGTGGAGGTCTTTATAAGCTCTACAACACAAACGCGTGCGTGCGTTTGTGTGTGGTTGGGGGCGGGGATTGTGGGGGGTCGGGGGGCTGTTTCAATCATGGTTTCAATCTTTCACCTTCAAAACGGCCAATAAAACTAAAAAGGACCCCCCCCACCTGTCCTTCCTTCCTAGTCATTACAATGAAATCCCATTACTCTTTCATGAAGGACTTCATAGGATTTGATAGATAACACACCAGACACACAGCCATGTTTGGTGTGGGACACCCTGGTGGATAAAAGTGAGACAGTCTTACCACCTTCCTGCTCCCTAATACCATCACTACTGTCTGAAATACTGCTTGAGCCAGGGTTGGACTCGGTGGGGGGTATGGGCGGCGGGGTATGGGTGGGGGGGGTCAATGCCTCTGCTTTTGATTTTATTTTTTTATTTCTTTATTAAAGGTGAAAGCACTATATTCTGAAAGTATTCGTTGCTATAGATAGAGTGTTTGTTTAGTAACAAACTCCCCGTCTCTCCAGCTCTTTAATAAACAGAAAATACATGTTCAGGTGGGTTGCTCTTTTCAGCCAACAAGGTTACAGTTACTGTACCAGTTACCATTTTCTAGTGTTCGAGTTCCGATTTTGTCTGATCATTTATTTGTGTCATCACTTCTAAATTCACTTGTTTATCCTATCCTGTCTGACTCTCCCGATCAGATAAAATTGATATCCAGTCTTGAAAATGCATTTTCTGATTAAGAAAGAGCTGGAGAGACATGGAGACTCCTGTTACTGAACATACACTCCACAGCAATGAGTACTATCAGGAATATAGAGCTATTTTAACAAAGGGACATCACTTACCCCTACATTTAAGTACATTTCCTTCTTGGGAAATGTAGACTTTCTGATAGTTTGATATCACAATTTAACAATTTCATTAAAAAAAATGTTAACCACGTTAAAGGGAGGATAAGTGATTTTCTTTGGTTAAATATGGTTTATAAATAGTACTCATTACTATAGAGTGTTTTTTTCTTTATTAAACAGAAAATGCATTTTCAGGATACACTATTATGAGAATATACTGCTTTAAACTTTAAGTTTAAAGCCATACTTGGTAAGTCCAAAAATAACGATTTTTAGCAAACTCTGCTGGTCACTACCGTCATTGCACGTCTTTAGCAGATTCCTGCATTACCCAGAATTCCATTCGTTTTCACCGGAAGCGTTTTAAGGCGAAAGCGTCCTTTAACCCTCGTGACCCTATTTTGGGCAGATTTAAAACATTTTACAGTGTGGCTCTGAAAGAGGTAGCCGTCTTTAAGAGGGTCTGTGTCTGTGAATCTGTCCAGAGCTAATCTCGCAAACCGCTGGACCGGTTGTGCACACTGTCACTAGGCTAGGATTGCGGACCCAGTCTTATTTTTGTATTTTTCTACAAGCTTACAACAACGCGTCGCATCGTGACATTTTGTCAGCTTGTAGATCTGCTATGTTTTGCTATTTGTTGTATGACAACTATAACTGGTTAATAAAATATCCCTGCCACTCTCCTTTGTTACAGCTATTGTAGTGAGTCTCACGTTAAGCATGAGACTGCACTCACCGAGTAAACAGAAGAGCTGCAAGACCACATCAAATATTAAACGGCCGCCGTCATGCAGTATGAGAAACAACTATGAGACAGTTATATGTGTTAGTGTATCAACGTGTGAAGTGCAGTGTGTACACAGTAAGCTTTTTCATCAATGTGTGCAATGCAGTGTACGTGTTTACAGTAAGGTGTGTTATCAATGTGTGTAGTGAAGTGGAGTGTGTTTACACGTTCATACAAGCATGAACCACAGGTTATGCTGATTGACATCCTCTCTCTCTCTCTCTCTCTCTCTCTCTCTATATATATATATATATATATATTTGTTCTCCTTCTATCCCTCCCTTTGTGCCCCTCACTCTCTCACTCTCACTCTCGCGCACACACACACACACACACACACACACACACACACACACACACACACACACACACACACACACACACACACACACACACACACACACACACACACACACACACACACACACACACACACACACACACACACACACACACACACACACACACACACACACACACACCCCAGTCAAAGGCTCAGCCTGTTTCCCAGTTGCCTTCTATTCCCAGCTTCCAAAGGTAGACCTTAATTCCCTCCAATCACCACTACAAAGCCCGTTCTCTCCACCAAAAGAGATCCAGCAGGATAAAAAAGATTGCCTCAAACCATTCTCACTCTTATACTCCACAGTCTTGCAAAACGCAGGGAGCAGCCTGCAAAGAAAAAAAATAATTTCCGCGCTGGCAGACAGAGAACAGAAGAAGCACAGCAACATATAGAGGCAATGATTTAGCACACACACGTGCAAAAGCCAAAACGCCCGCCCGCCCACGTGCCCGTTTGCTGTCACTTTTCATTTGCTTCTTCATTTACTCTGCCTGTTAAACAGCAGAGGAGTCAGAATTAAATAAGTTCATGGTTTATCTGCGATTCCGTCTCCCTCTTGCTCTAACCACGTTTAGCCTCGCATCCCTATTTTGGGGCACGTCATTACAGGCCAAAATTGTTTAAAGAAACTTGTAAGATATTAGAAACCATTGTTTAACATTCGCATCCATGGCTCTTCTCTCCTCTGGCTCTATTTTCTATTTCCTTACTAACTGTGTCCATGCTGCTAGTCGGTCAGTCTGTCGGATCGACAGAAAGAATCTTCAAGTGCAAACCGAGAGCTTGGTCATAGCTTATCACAAAATACGTGCTTGCTTGCTTATGTAATGGAACAGTGCGACAAGTAGCTAATCAGGTGGCCTCTGTGTGTGGCGGCCTGGTTGGGGGTCTTCCCTGGTGGGGAAAGGTGGGGGTTGAGAGTAATGTGGGAGCTCGACAGTAACGTGGTTAACGCATGTCCTATTGTCCTTCATATCCAACGTGAAACCACTTAACCCGTCTAAACAGACTAGGGCTGGTAAATTAATATTCGAATTTCGAATATTCCTAGAATATGGGGAAAATATATATATTCGAATATGAAAATTAATATTCGATTTTCTTTATGTTTATTTGACAGGGACAATACAAAAAACAATGTATTATTGGATCTGAGCACTTGATACATTGTTTTTTGTATTGTTCCTGTCAAATAAACATAAATAAAAAAAGAAGAAAAAAAGTTATTTTCTTAAATATTTTTTTTAATAACAATAATAATAACTAGATGTCACATCTAGTTTAACAAATACAGGTCAAGAGACCCAAAACGCCAAACCCTGGAAAAGATTGCAGATGGAGTAATGTGGTACATCTGGCCACTCATCTTGAATGTCTTTGGTCCTTGTCCTTTGAACTCCACTATCTTACCAGTGACGTTCCTGTAAGCCATTGATACTAAACCATTATACAGCCTGATTGGAGAGAGTCCCTGTCAAACAGAGATTGTAGTCTAGGAGGGGGGTCCATGAATGGCTGGAGTTGGATCTTTCCATATTGGCAAGTCACGGAAGGACTTCTTACCAACATGACCTTTTGATGTTTCCCAGGGGAACATGACAGCACGGCCCAGAGGTAGTTTTCTTTTCCGTGGCATGGCTCTGTAAGACATATTTATGAACCTGGCCTAATTATAGCTCTGCACACACGTCATGCGAAGTCCGGCCTCTCTGGCCTCTCCTCTCGGCTGCTCTCCTCTCCTCTCGGCTGCTCTCCTCCCCTCCCCTCTCCTCCCTCCCCGCTTTGCTTTTCTTTGCGGCCCTAACCTCTAGTCACATCCTCCCAACCTCCCAACCTCGGTCATGTGATAAAGAGGTCAGACTTCCTGCATCTGGTTGCTATGGCAACCTGCCAGATCAGGCTGAGGGTCTGATAGGCGAATCAGAGAATCAATCAAACCGAGAGTCCGATCACTGATCGAGGTGGGGTAAGATGCCTAAAACATAGCCATAGCTCTGATCAACAGTCTGTGACAGGTCTTGGAGGCATGTGGAGTGATCCTGTGCTTGCGAATCCCTGACGAACTTCGGAGTTTTGGTCAATTATATAGTAGTAAGATAGTAAGATAATATTCGAATATATTCGAATATCTGCACATTTTTAAGACCAATATTCGAATATCATTTCTGAGGAAAGTTACGAGCCCTAAACCAGACACACATCTGGTGTCACGTCTGGTGTTCTTAAGTTTTATGGACATATTATAGTGTTAATGTCAAGCGGAAACCTCATATCTCCACGTTTCAAACATTTATGTTTTTTAGTAAATGAATGGCCTACTTCACCATAAAAGAGTGTCACACAAAAGTAGTGAAAATAGCTGATCTTCAAGATCAGCTATTTTCACTCTTTTAAGATGTTTTTTTGTTTTATATGCTAAAAAAGGAAAGGTTTTGGACATACAAGGTTTCCCCCTGACAGTGAAGAAAGAATACTTCAATTGATGACGAAGCTAAAATATACTGTATATAAAAAGAAAAAAACATTCTTTTTTTTTAGCTGAAGGCTCCCTCGTTAATGGCTTGTTAATGGCTCTCGTTAATGGCTTTTAACAGTCTCCAAGCATCAAATAAGTCTTAATTAAAAGGAGAAATGGAGGCAGAGGTGTGAGAGATGAATATAAAGAAATGGGGCTGTAAAAAAAGCTGGAACCAGCGAAGTGAAAGCATCAAAATAACGAGCTGGATGGATTTCTTTTCTCTCCCATCGGTGCTCCACTCCGGTAGCGTGTTCGTATGCCTGCGGCGGCCTGGCTAATGTCTGCATGCAGGCCAGGCAGACGATGTGTAGAACACTACCCAATCCCAAATCTTCCTCCTGATCTCAAGAAGCCTCTACTGGCAAATGAAGATAATAGTCAGATCTGTATTGTTAATTTAACTCTGGAGTGTGTAAGGGTCCATTTTTACGCTCTCAGATGTTAACCTGAGTCTTGAAAGTGTGATAACTATGATTTAAAAGGCATTTGTAGAATCGGCCTCTTCTACAGACAGAGGAGGGAGGGAGAGAGAGAGGGACTCAAAATAATGGGTTAAGTTAATTGTCCGGATTTTACTGTGTACTAGGAGAAGGCGCATGGGATTGGCATCACAAAGGAAAATAGTAATCTAGGCTGCAGGAGCAGTTGAGACATATTTTGTCTCAGAGTCTTGGAAAACAGGGGATTGGCACATTTGATGCACCCGGATGTCCCACATTGGAGGGACAGTACGGTCACGGACCAGACAGACAGACGGACCAATGGACAGACAGACAGACGGACCAATGGACAGACAGACAGACAGACAGACAGACAGACAGACAGAAATAGAGTACCAGAAACCAGGAGATTTACTGTAGTTTGGCCCTCTGAACTTGGACTGCCTGGGAATTAGTGTGGTTAAATAACTATGAACAGGTATATATTAACATAGTCAAAGTGCACTAACGGTACATTAACAGGTATAAATATAGTCCAAGTGTACACTCAGTCCACTTCGGGGGCTCTCGCGTTATTTAGAATGGGGAGGTTATTGTTAACACCCTGAAGTGAGTTGACAACATGGTTCCCTCACCAGATTTTTTCTTTACTTGCCATAGGGTTTGCAATTAAAGCCTAAAATAAGCCGTGTGGTTAAGATAAGCCTGAGAGTGTCAGGTTGTTGTTGTAATATCTCAAGCGTACTTGTCTTTTCTTTTGTACTTAATTGTACAGTATGAGTAGTTCAGAAATTGCTAAACTAAATTGATTTGCGGAGAACAAAGTGAATATCGTAAACCTTTGTTTTAGTACAGAGATTATCCTCTTAACCACTTTTAACCTGGCGTCCCTACTTTGGGGATTATATTTTGAAGTATTCTTACAATTTCTCATTTCTCAAAAAATGGCAAAACATTATTTGATTGATTGATTGATTGATTGATTGATTGATTGACATTGACAAAATACATACACATGAACATGTGTTCATAAATAATGAAAATATAAAATAAAATAAAAAGCTGGAGAGATTATTATGTGGTCCTTGTATTCATACATTCTTGTATTCAGTTCTAGCTTCACTACACTGGCTCCCGGTTGTTTTTAGGATTGATTTTAAAATTATTTTAATAGTTTATAAAGCTCTAAATGGTCTGGCACCTTCCTACCTCTATGACTGCCTAGAGAGACATGTTCCAAACCGGACCCTCAGGTCTGCAAGTGCTGACCTACTCGAGGTGCCTAAAATGACATATAAAAAATACGGTGAAGCAGCATTCTGCTTTTACGGACCAACAGTGTGGAATAAACTCCCATTACACCTAAAACAGGCAGCCTCTGTCGATAGCTTTAAAGCACAGCTCAAGACCTATTTCTTCACTCTTGCTTTTAGCTGACTCTTTGGTTGATTTTTAAGTCCTCACTGTATTGCCTATTTTAATGTTTTATGCTTTTGCTTTTATTTTATTTTATTTTTTGTTTGCTTTATTGTTAAATTGGTTGTAACTGTAACTATATTCTTGCTCTGTAAAGCACTTTGCGCTGCATTTCATGTCATGAAAGGTGCTATACAAATAAAGTTTATTATTATTATTATTATTGTGCGATGCCGATGTGTATCCATTCATGTGTATTTATTGTGCGATGAAGTACAGCGGCTAATTCATCAAAAAAAAACTAAATAATGTGCTGGAACTTTAGTTGGAAGCCGTGGTAGAGATAGCAAAGAACGTAGGTAATGAGACAGGAGCAGGAAGAAGGTTATCCACTGTACAGACTCAGGTTTGTGATTCTATACGCCACTCAACAGTCTGTGCACACACTCGCCAACCAAATAAATATTCATGTCTGCCGGAGAGGAGAGGAGAGGCTCGCTGGCTGCCCTCCGCCCACAGATTGAAGAGCTGAGTAAATCTCCAGGTTGAGAAATGTCTCTGTCAGGAGCCATTTCACATCCCCAACTCACAGCTATACCCTGCATCCTCACATCAGCTCCAGCACTCAACCTCCTCCTCCATATACCGCCTCCTTTCTGTACCTCCTTCATACCATCAGTGGTGGAAAAAGTACTCAAATGTTTCACTCTGTTACAAGTAAAAGTCCGGAATTCAAAATTTACTTGAGCAAAAGTACAAAAGTATTGGTATCAAAATGTACTTAAAGTTGTACTAGGTAACTTTAAAAAAAAAAACTAAAGTTAAATTGTATATCCTTTGTGAGTGGCAAATGATTCACAACACCCACTCCATGAATTTCACCCCCGAAAGCCTTTTATAAACTATTTTCTAATGAAACGGTGGCGGGGGTGTAATTCCCACGAAAATGGCGTCATCCGGACGGAAAACAGAAGCGGAAATGCACCGGTTTCCTGTTTGGCCAGGAACTACCGCGCTATTAACAAAAAGGAATCTCACGCTGTTTTAAGACATTATAGGATTTGAAGATGGAAAAACAACAGCAAAAGAAAACACAGCTCACGGTAACTAATGCGCCACTGGCTAAGAGAAAAGATCCACAGATAGTATAAAACAATTAAAAGAACGCTTTTTGAAATGCTTCCGCCTTCCGGTGAAAACAAATGGAATTCTGGGTAATGCAGTGACGGTAGTGACCAGCAGAGGTTGCTAAAAATCGTTATTTGTGGACCTGCCTTGTATTGCTTTAAAGTACCAAAAGAAAAATGCGACGCGTTGTGAGCTTGTAGACCGGCTATTTTCAAATATCCTAGGTATAGACGCCTTAATAGACGACGTCACACTGATAAGAACCACTATGCGCGCGCAGGTCGGCAGCAAAAGAACCCCACCGCTCATAAGATGCAATGGAATGCTAAAGTGGTTTATGTGTGTTTTATAATGTAATATATTTATATCTCCAAAGTAACTAGTAAGTTAAGTTTTCAAATGATTGTAGTGGAGTAAAAGTATAATATTTGCCTCTGAGATGAAGTGGAGTACAAGTGAAAGTATAGACAATTATAAATACTCCGGTAAAGTAAAAGTACCTCAAAATTGTACTTAACACTTTACACCACTGCATACTATGCCTACCACCTCCTCTACACCTGCCTTTACTCCTCCATACCTCCCTTTAATCTCCCTATCCACCTCCTCCATTACTCCTCTAGTTCCCTTACCCACCTCCTTTTTCAGCCTTTCTACCTCCTCCAAATGCTCTCTCTCCACCTCCATGCTCTCAGCCTGTTTCAGCCTTCTGTTCTCTCATTACCCTCCACTCTCCACTGTCTCTCTCCATCGCTGCTCTTTTCTCTCTCTTCATCACCACTCTCCTCTCTCTCTCATCGCCCCTCTTTTCTCGTTCTCTTCATCGCCTCTCCTCTCTCTCTCTCTCTCCATCGCTGCTCTTTTCTCTCGTCGCCTCTCTTTTCTCGCACTCTCTCTCGCACTCTCACTCTCACTCTCACTCTCTCTCTCTCTCTCTCTCTCTCTCTCTCTCTCTCTCTCTCTCTCTCTCTCTCTCTCTCTCTCTCTCTCTCTCTCTCTCTCTCTCTCTCTTGCTCTCTCTCTCCGTGCTCTCATTCTGCAGCTCTACTGAGATTAAATTGGGGACATTGGACAGAATGCTAATTTGCAGCCAGACGTCAGTGAATGCAGCTTAAAACTATTATAAATTGATAAATGTTCCCGATATTGCAGAGATGAGAGGAGAGGAGAAGAGAGAGAGTCTGTCTATTCAAATAGTTTTATTGCATCCCGAGAGACAGAGGAGGGAGGGAGAGAGAGAGGGACTCAAAATAATGGGGCCCCCGGTGGCCATTAAAACAGTAACAGGTTGACAAAACGAGAGAGAAAGCAGCAGAGACCACCAGCACGCTGGCATACACAGCCCGTTAGCAGCCACTTCTTCATTAACACACATGCTCTCAATCAGGGGCCGCTGACTTACACGGCTTCTGAAAAGTAATCCTGACAATATATCTTCATCATGTTCCAGCATAATCGATGCGTCAGGCTTAATTGCATGCAGCTTTTGCAGACTCAGAATTAGAATGGACTAGAGTAGACCAGTGGGCCTTTGGGCGCCGGCCTACTCGGGGACATGCATGCCGGGAACGATTACGTTGACCTCCTCTGTCTTATACTTCTTATAATGTAGCTCCTGTTCTCACTCACTTGTCTTTGAATTGGATAAAGATACCCCCTCGATCCCAACATTACCGCCATTCTTCTATCACATTCTTCCATATTGCACTGTCACAACGTTACGCAAGGCGCGGCCAATCAGTTAAGCCGACAAGTCGGGTTGGCCAATCAGGGACTTATAATGGCTAAGCGGCACAAATGTGACGTTCTTCCATATTATGGCTTTTGCCCACTTTCTGTTCCATTTATATTGGGTATGCGGCACATACATTATGCAAAGCTCGGCCAATCAGTTAAGCCGATGGTTCGGGGCGGTACAGATATTTGTGGGGTTTTTTGGTTCTAGAAAATCTCGGAATCCGTCCCAATTGCACAGCACACCTCGAAGAAAGAAGAAAGAACATCCATATACGTGTGTGTGTGTGTGTGTGTGTGTGTGTGTGTGTGTGTGTGTGTGTCAGTGTGCCCTGAAGTTATATAATATCTCCCCTTAATTAGAAAAAAGGAGATTACCCTCCTTCTAACCAGTAGGTGTTTCATTATATGCAGGGAAACCTAGAGTTGATTCCAGGTGGTCATGTGAATGTGTGTGTGTGTGTGTGTGTGTGTGTGTGTGTGTGTGTGTGTGTGTGTGTGTGTGTGTGTGTGTGTGTGTGTGTGTGTGTGTGTGTGTGTGTGTGTGTGTGTGTGTGTGTGTGTGTGAGTGTGTGTGTGTGTGTGTGTGTGTGCCTGTGTGTGCGTGTGTGTGCGACACGCAGAAACTCTCCCTGCATTTCCTATCAGTGGCTTTGTCCCAACTCAGCAGCAAACCACGGCCAGTGGGACTCTGCCGCTATGACAGGCCGGACAGGCCTTCAGTGCAGGGTGGGGAGAAATGCACGGATAAGCAGCCACCCAGCGAGGCTGCACCGCGGGTGATGTCGAAATGCACTGATAAGCAGCCGCCCGGTGCATGAAAAACCAAGCCGCTGGTGTGGAGGCCAGTGCACCGGAAAATTGAGTCCAGCAAAGCGTGCAAGGTAGGGGGAGAGGATGTGGCAGCCGGAGACATGCAATCCTAATGAAAATCTAACCCACAAAGGGTGTGTGTGTGTGTGTGTGTGTGTGTGTGTGTGTGTGTGTGTGTGTGTGTGTGTGTGTGTGTGTGTGTGTGTGTGTGTGTGTGTGTGTGTGTGTGTGTGTGTGTGTGTGTGTGGAGCAGCGGCCGCTCTGCATTGCTGCCTTCAGCTCCTCTCTGCCTGACGGCTGAGGTGAAGCTCAGGTGTGACTGTGTGGAGGTTAAACGTGTAATGATGGTGCATGTGTGTGATTGGATGTGTGCCCTATAGCCTACTTGTATGTGTGTGGAGAGTTTCCAGCATGTACACGCTTTTGTGTGGGAGAGTGGTGCGTGTGCGTGTGTCAAGGCTTCTATTAGCCGGTATATACAGGCCATTGACCGATAAAATGTTTAATTGGCCGTTAATTACAATCATCACCGGTCAACGTTGGCGACTGAGAAAATGCTGTTATTATTTTATCATTAATATTATTATTTGGATAAAGAAACACAACATTGCAATGCATAGTTTACACCCATTGAAACCTTCATAATAATCATAATCATTTGACGTTATCAGCCTATTCGTCGTACGATGGTGTTGCACGTCGAAAATATCAGACCTACAAGCTCACAACGCGTCGCAAAGCGCCACGTTGTGAGCTTAGATGAGATAAATTTTTGGCAAAAAAATTGGTGTAGAGGCCGGGAAAAAAACGGTTAACCACCTAAACCCTATTATGCTTAATTGACCGGAGTCCCCCCAGTGTCTATAGTAAGTCCCCTCCTTTTTTCCCCTCTACACCAAATCTCTTCACCAAAAATAGTAGATATGCAAGCTCACAACTTGTCACGTTACGAGTGGTCAACTAAGTACTTTTATAATCTATAAAAATGTGGCACAAAGTGCTGGCTCTGGACACATGGTTAAAAAGGGCAACCCTTTTTTACCTGTATCCTGTCATTCTATTGTGATGTAAAAAAAAAAATTCAACCTCCGCTATCCTACGTAAAACGCATTGACACTTCACTTTACACTTAACTGTCGAAAATCTTCCAGTGTTATGACAGTATTTTGTTTTATTTGATGAAGAAGAAAAAAACTAACTGAGCAGGCAACTAGGTTGCCAGGCTGACGAGTCAGCATTTCTAGGGAGAAATTCAGACAGTAAATCAATAATCTGCAGATGCTCAGAAAAGTATAAGAACTGTTTGTCAGAGTTTCACGTCCCTCCATTCAAGACACTTTTTCTCGTTGTGGTGGGAGAGAGCCAGACTCACACCTGACACCTTGAAGTCACTTAACTTCTGTTCAGTGGTGGAAAAAAAGTACTCAGATTTGTTTTACTTAAGTAAAAGTAGCAATACTGTACTATTACTATTTAATACTGAAATGGTCTGTTACAAGTACTCTGTTACTCATTCATTGTGAAGAATGTCCCATTTCAGAATTTTCTTCCCATTTTTCTTTCCCGAAAATAGTCGTTCTCGACCAGCCCACCGACAGACAAACCGACAGACAAACCGACCGACCGACAGATAGATCGACTGACCGATCTTTATTGATCCTGTGCAGGATATTCAGTTGCCAGAGGCAACTGAATATGTATATTTGCGACCGTAGGTCGCACTCACTACAGAAAGCTGCTCCAGGTGTCCGTCCGTCACTCCGTCACTCCGTCACACACGTCACACTTTTGCCCTGCTCATATCTCCGCACCCATTGCCCCGATCCATGCCACATTTTGCACACACACTCCTTACCTGCCAAACTACACCCTCCAAGGACCCCCGGAGCTCCAGGGACCCCCAGCTGCCTCGGGGACCCCCAAGTGTAAAAAATGAGCACATGTGGACAAATTACCAAATGACCACCCCAACAGGGCTGCTCACGGGGCATTCCCGGGGACCACCCACTCCTGGTGCTCCAGAACGGATGCAAAAGTGGTGGCGCCCCCAGTGGAGGACCCCCTGCCACTGCAGCTCACATAAAATGCCGTAACTCGGGGGCTTGCCCCCCACGAACATTACACGTTTTCTGCCCACATAAACGCCACCATGTCACAGCTAACCCCACATTTACACCACCAAACAAAACTATCCATTGCCCACACAACTAGGAACCAATCGCCATTACAGCCCTCTTCTGTATACATGTGACCTACGGTCGCTTATCTCCCGATTAGGGAGTCTTACTGGTATATAGTGATGGCATCAGTTATCTCCATATATAGACATTAAAAGGGATAAGGACTAACAGATACAGAGATCGCCATCTACCTTACAATTTGAATCCTGCGCCATGTCGGTTGTCAGTATGTACGTTGTATGTACGTTGCACCGAATATGGACACAACGCCAGTGTGACGTAATCTCACGACAGCATGACATCACGATGAGACGGTCGTCCCGAATGACGATGAGACGGTCGTCCCGAATATGGACACAACGCCAGTGTGACGTAATCTCACGACAGCATGACATCACATCCTACCTGTGGATTTAGGAGAGCACAAAACTCTCTCTCACACTGTGAGGTGCCTGTAAGGTGGCACTGCAAAGTGAACGACGCGTCACGCTAGACGTTCGGGCCGCGTAGCATATGGGCATACAGTATATGGGCATATGGGCATACAGTATATGGGCATATGGGCATACAGTATAAGGGCATATCGGTCGGATCGGCGGTGCGACGTAGGTGTGAGGAGAGCTAACTATAGATGTGAGGGCTGTGTAGTGGCCAGAACCTCTAGTAATCTAAATCTGCGTAGTGGCCCGAACCTCTAGTAATCTAAATCTGCGTAGTGGCCCGAACCTCTAGTAATCTAAATCTGCGTAGTGGCCCGAACCTCTTAATAATCCAAATCTGCGTAGTGGCCCGAACCTCTAGTATAAATCTAAATCTGCGTAGTGGCCCGAACCTCTAGTAATCTGAATCTGCAAAGTCATTATAGTGAGTAAAAAGTACAATATTTGCATCATAGATGTAGTGGAGTAGAAGTATTTAAATCATTGCATTGAAAATGGAAATAGTAAAGCAAAAGTACCTAAAGTTTTTACTTGAGTACTTAAGTAAATGTACTTAGTTACTTTCCGCCACTGCTTCTGTTCACAACACAGCTGATCTTACAAATTGTTCTAGTGCACAAACAGAACACATGGAAACATCTGATCAAACACCAGTATAAATTGAACACAGTGTTAATTTTACACCAGCATATGTGCCTTAATTGGCTTGAGTTTAGTAAGTAAATCCTAGCCTGCATGGGCCACGGCAGGCCTGCATAATGAGTCCCAGCATCTGACAAATGGATTTTGCAGATGAAGATTAATTCAAATTCAAGCAATGTGTTTGTTTGTTTTCTAAGATGAAGCTGCCTACAGTATATTTGGTTGTTAACAGCGGAGTTGCTTGGTGGTAACAGTGGTGGCAGCATTAGCAGGAACACATGGAGGGCACAAATAAGACAGTTTAGTCATTCACAATTTAGCCATTTAGCAGATGCTCTTATCGAGAGCAAGATACAAGTGCGAGATCAGTATAAGCAGAGTAAGCATGAACTCTAGTCAATAAACAAGGTAGTCACCCAAGTAGAGTGCAGAGAGAGCAATGCAGTGTCTCAAAGAAACTAGGATACCAAGTAAACAACATGCTATCTAAATACTATCCTATAATACATTGCAGATAAGTCCCGTCTTCCGTCATCATTCACTCATTCACTTCCGTTACCATTGTTTCCCTCCCATTAACACAACCACGACATATCACTGTCACTAACCACACAAGCCACAACGTGCACGATTAATTGACACGTGCCATAGGCTACTTTCCATTGCTCACCCAACACTCCCAGGGGGTCCGCGGACCCCCAGGCGGTCCCCCATGTATTTTTTTTTGTTTAAATTACTTTTTTTTTTTACTTTTTTTTGGGAAAATTTTTATCCCACGATTTTGGTACCCCAAAATAAGCGCGCCCTCGCTAGAAACCTGTGCGCGGCTAGCGGACGGGCGCCCGGACCTCTAGTTTTTTACATCTGTGGTCAAGGAAAGAAAATAAATGTAAGTAACAAAAACATGAGAACAACCAGACCCAGATTGCTGTGCATAGTTAACTAGCATCTATTGAACAAAGCGTGATCATAAATAATGATGTAAAACAACAAGAATGATTTTGTTCGAACTGTTTTAGCCACTTGAACCCTAGCGTCCTTATCCTGAGCATGTCATAATAAGCCACCTTTCGGTGAAAATAACAAATAGGCTAACATTTGGTGAAAATGGCAGATCTACAAGCTCACAACACATCACTTTGTGACGCATTGTGAGCCTGTAGTTCAGCTATTTTCAATTAAGAGATTTGGTGTGGAGGGACGAAAGGAGGGGGCCAAGCATAGACCCCTGGGGTACACCGGGCGGTCCCCGGGTAAATTTTGTCTTTGGTGAGCACATTAGTATGGAGACCATCCACCGCCACTCTGACCGGTTTGATAAATGGATTTGAATGAATCAACCTGCTAGATCTGCCATGCTGCCTGTGTCATCATCGTGCGTAGTACGCAACTGCCTCAGTCATCAAATTGCTTTAGCTATGTAAAGCAAAAAAGAGTGATTCAGATCATCATTTTAATGCAAAACTCGCTTTTATTCTGTGAAGAGACGGTTGTGTTGAGTCATGTGTAGCAATCACGCAGTGTGTGACTTTGCTCCCTGCAGGCATCATGTTTTACTTATTAATCAGTTCAATTGTGTGTATTGCCGGTTAATTACAAATACTTATATCCTTAGATCAGTGTCTTGCTCAAAGACACTTCCAACAGGCAGCCAGGAGGAGCTGCTGGGGCCTGGGGATCAAACTGGGAACCTACCCGGCTCCCAGACTGCCACTTTACCTCCTGAGCCACCCATCTGTCAAATGAGATAAACCAATGAAAGGAGGACAATCATGTGTCTAAAATAATTCCATTGAAGTGGCAGCCTGGCCCCTCTGTCAGTGGAAGGCAAAAGTCCTGGCTCACTCATCCATCTCTGACATCAAAATCACCAATTCAATCACCAATCTGACTCAGTAAATCAGCCATGAGGGCCCATACACACACACACACACACACACACACACACACACACACACGGATATGCAAATGCTCAAACTGATCAAACAAGAACTGAATTTGTCAAGTATGTGTTGTCCTAGCAGCCATTCAGTGGAATATATGGCACCATGTCGCCATCTAGGTAGCAAAGAGGGTACTGCTGGCATCACAGCAGCACACATGGATTGATTCCCTGTCACAATGTGACATTTTGCTCTGTTGATCTCAGAGCAGATCAAAATGAAAGACAAAGGAGTTTTAGAGGTGTAAACAGTCCAAACGAGAGAAAGGCACATACGAGAAAGCATAACATAAGAAGAGGGAAGAGAGGTGATGATGTGTAAGAATGAAAGACTTACTTGTGGACAGCAGGAGGGGTGCAACAGTCAATGGAACTAATTGATTTAATCACTTGTGAAAAATAATCTTTTTAATAAAATACATTTTTAAAAATAGCAAAAATAGCTAATCGTTTTTTCGTTAATTTTCATAATTTTCACACAACACCATTGAGTAGCGAAAATAAGGCTTAAGCGGACTAATCGATTTTAATATATATATATATATATATATATATATATATATATATATATATATATATATATATTCTTGATTAAAATCAATTATATATATATATATATATATATATATATATATATATATATATATTTTTTTTTTTTTATTATTTTTTTTTTTATTATAGTTAGACAGCAGTGATCTCTCATAAGATCAACCACCACAACAACCTGTCCTGTTTTGATTAAGTCAAAACACCATGTTCACAGATTAACTAAGTGTAAAGATCCATTCTGAGAAAAGTGTCAAAATAAAGTTAATAGAACCAACTAACCAACTTAAAACCTGAACAACTCCTTGAAAAACAAATATATAAATAAATAAGTAATGTACAAAATCTGTTTATTCCCCATCCCATCTGCTCAGCTCAAGAGTTCAGTGCTGTGGAAGATGACAGCGGAGAGACATGTCGACACGGAATCAACAATCGATACGTCGAAGAATTGTACAGACAGCAGATTGCAGAGTGAGGAACGAGAAAGTTATCTAAAGTGCACAGGTCAGCAGGAGCACTTGTCTTGTGCGCGTGTGTGTGTGTGTGTGTGTGCGCGCGTGAGTGCGTGCGTGCATGTGTGCGTGCGTGTGTGCGTGCGTGTGTGTGTGTGTGTCCATAGGCTGCTCATCTCAAGCAGAACTCATCATAAATCAGTGCGATGCAGATCTCTTCTGCCCACTTATCTTCTGTTCCACATCCACCAGCATGACACACACACACGCGCGCGCCCACGCACGCACGCACGCACGCACGCACGCACGCACGCACGCACGCACGCACGCACGCACGCACGCACGCACACACACACACACACACACACACACACACACACACACACACACACACACACACACACACACACACACACACACACACACACACACACACACAGTATTATTATACTTGTGAGGACATCAACATTAGGACAGCATAGATGCTGAAAACGGACAGAGAAATTGCCAAAGAATCTCTGAACAATAGCTGACAAATATCCCATCTACAAGCTCACAACACGTTGCGCTTGTAGTTCTGCATTTTTTTCTTTTGAAATAGGGAAAACTTTAACTCAGACCCCTACATCTAACCACTAAATACCTGATCCTATCCCTATAACCCCTACCTGAATCTTTTTCAAATAGTAAACGTATCTCTAAAAATTGTATTAACATTTTTGTGAGGACCAGGAAAATGGTCCTCACAATGTCTATTTCTCGTATTCTAATACTTGTGGGGACATTTGGTCCTCACAAGTATAATAATACAAACACACACATGCGCGTGCGCACACACACACACACACACACACACACACACACACACACACACACACACACACACACACACACACACACACACACACACACACACTAGACTTGGTTGGCTCTCAGAGGCGGAGCCGTCTGGTGGTTAAGCACTACTCATTGTCATTTATGTTCTATTAGTATTCCAGAGGTAGAGGTTCAGGAGAGTGCAAAGTAAGCATTATACTAGTGAGCCAGAGCCATACAGCACATATCCTGGCTGTCATCATCACATCTGCACTAAGTTTTACACACCTAATTAATATTTGAGCTCATATCCCCAGAAGCTACTTTGATAAAAAAAAAGTTTCACTGAATTGCGAGTTCAGGGGAAATAGCAGCCAACTTATACTTTTTCTCCTGAATATGTTATACCGTATGTTATAGAGTATGTTATACCGGTATACGAAGGGGCTAGCATCCTGTATCTAAATGGCCATATAAGAAGTGACAGTTCATATGAATGGCCGCAAGTTTAGCTATTTCCCCCATGATTTCCCCCCTGCTGGCTGCAGAAGCAATAACTCTCTATTCAAGCGAATGGGTTTTTGGCCGGACTTTACACTTTTATTACCTTAATAAACATTGTCATAAATACTTTATGCTTTCAGTCGCTAGTTTAAAGTCTTCTTTCAATTACTATGATATGAGTTTAGTAAATTATGGTCCCATACATTTTTTTAATTAATGATAAAGTAGGGTATGTTTCTGTGGCTTCTACTGGTTCTACACGAGTGAAGACCCGCCCTTGCTGCGGTTGCAGACAATGGCAGTCGTTTACGATTTCATTTCGGGACCGGAAGTTCAAAGATGGCGGATTTCAATTTGCCAAAAAAGTGGCTTCAAAACTGTCTGTAGAAACCAATGGGGCTCCTTTGTCCATTCATTTTACAGTCTATGGTATACACAGTCCCACTGCTAAAGACAATTAACACATTTAGACCTGAGGCGATTCTAAAAATGCCTTCTAAATCCTAATCTAAGTTTTCTGAAAAACTTAGATTGAAAAAAAATCATAATAATTAATGTCACGATATACATGCACGTGCAAAGGGGGCTTGAGCCCCTGCCCTTTTATGTCTGTCGGTAAAAAGTGCCCTCGCCAAACCATGGATGCAACATTTATAAAAAACAACAAATGCCCTTTCTCCATGCTGTACTCGAAGGCACTGAGGCAGCATTCAAGTGAATGGCCCCTGTCATACTCTCCTGAACTGGAATGCAGCCTTTAATGTTGTAAGAATGCCCCCTAGTCTCTGTCTGTAAACTGTACAAATCCCTGCGCATCCGTTGGCCTGCACCTACAGACAGTAAAGTTTACTTAATTGAGCCCCATGCCGTGCAGTGCGTGCGCAGAATTATAGCCGATTTACAAGCCCACAACGTGTCGCAACGCGAGGCGTTGTGAGCTTGTAGATCGGCTATTTTTGGTGCGCGATACCGCCCGCCAAACGAAGTATATATACACAATCGAAACCTAGCTGAGCGCACGGCACAACAACGCATATCTTCAATGAACACGGACCAATTTGAGACTTTGAGAGTGAGAGTCACGCAATTTTAGTGGGTAAACAATCCAACGCTTGGTGAATTCTGCTTCACAATGATAGGAAGAGCCGACATCGAAGGATCAAAAAGCGACGTCGCTATGAACGCTTGGCCGCCACAAGCCAGTGGTAACTTTTCTGACACCTCCCGCTTAAAACCCAAAAAGCCAGAAGGATCGTGAGGCCGCGATTTCACGGTCTGTACTCACACGCCTCACGCCACACTTGCCATTTCACACGCTTTTTCCCCCTCTCACAGCAAAAAAAACAAAACGGAACGCTCGTCCTAAAACACACTGCCCCATTTTTTTCGGACCGTGGCCGCCGGATTAGACCTGGGGCGAGCATGTTTTAGGACGACCATTCCATTCCATTTGGAGAGGTCATTAGGACGTTCCATTTGGAGAGGTGCGCTGCGCGATGGGATGGACTGGAGAGAAGGACCCACCGATTTTTCCTTTTTGCTTGATATTGTTTGATGGCAAAACAATCATGACTGATACACATGAAAGAAGACCCTTCACAGCTAATAGAGAATTTTACATTTTAAGAATCTGTTCAGAATTGAATGAGTATGGCTATAGTTAAATGTGAACTCTTTCTGCTATAAATATGCACCCATGCGTTCTGTGGCTCCGTCGGCTGCTACGTTTCCTTTTTGCCACACATCTACACTTCATGGAGTACATTTTTTTGTACCGAATTAACCGAATTAACTGAATTAAAGTAATAGAAACAGAAATAAAAAGGGGTAAAACCACGGAAAACCGAAAAAAAAAAATCGGCGGCGCCCTTTGGGCGACGGCTAGAGGTTCCCTTTGGGAATTAAAGCCCCTGCCCCTATAATTCCTTCTGCACGTCCCTGACGATATATATATAGCAACAACTAATGTGACACAGATGCAGTCCCGGATTGAAAGTAAAGACGTGCACTGTGGGGCACCGATGGCCTAGTGGTTAGGCGCATACCACATAGGCTCTAATGCAGCAAGGTAGCAAGTTGCGGGTTCGATTCCCGACAACCTTTGCTTCGTGTCACTCCCTCTCTCCCTGTTTCCTGTCACTGTACTACAGTATCTGAATAAAGCAGAAAAGCCCAAAAGATATCTTTAAAAAAAGACGTAGAGGCCTGCATTTGGTCTCACACTTGCCTACCTCACCTGTGTGTGTGTGTGTGTGTGTGTGTGTGTGTGTGTGTGTGTGTGTGTGTGTGTGTGTGTGTGTGTGTGTGTGTGCGTGCGTGCGCGCGACTGTACATGTGTGGGTGCATGCATAGGGGGGAGTCAGAATTGTTAGGAAAGAAAATAAAATCCAGGGGCTAAAATGGGCTTCTTCTTGAATCTTATTTAGCCTAAATCAATATAAACCTCTCCTACAGCTACCTGTCTGCCAGGAAGACAGCGCTATAGTGTCTATATATAGAGACATGGCTCGGGACAGAGTACTCGCATATCAATACACTCATGAAAAATACATCACCCAGATTTCCTGCAAGTCTATCGCTGTACCTTCACAACAAAAGCTCATTGTTCACACATGAGCACCACTCACTCACTGATTTCCCAAAACATAATATGGTCAAAACAACCTTTTTTTGTGGGTCACCGTTTGTATGTATGTATGTATGTAGCCTATGTATGTATGTATGTATGTATGTATGCGACTGCGTCTATGCGCGTATGTATGCATATGTATTTATTGAAGTTTCAAAGATCTTTCAGAAACTTTCAAACATTAGGAGCTCACAAGCTCAAGCTCACAAGAGCTATTTTCACTTTTTTATACAGTAAGTGGTTAATTGTCTCCGCCAGGCCGAAAGGCATGGCGAGAGAGTATGTTTTACCCTCCGTCCGTCCTTCCGTCCGTGTGTGTGTCCTGTCTGTGTGTTACCAGCTAATCTCCGGCACCGTTGGCCCGAAACTGTGCACACCCACTCCCTGGATGCCAATTCAGAACCTCTGCCCCACATTTTTCACATGGGCCTGTTATAGCGCCACCAGGAGGCCGATTTGTGCAAAACCCATTTTTTCCCATTACACCTACAGCTTTTAACCAAACGTCATGCAAATCGGTACACAGTATCTCTATAGTCATGTGATCAACCCGGATCTGTCCGTATTGATTTCCCATATTGCATCCTCATTGGCTAAGGTTGGCTTCCAAAGTTTGCAGGATTGGTCCGTTTTGAACAAACTGCCTCCAATCATGAACGCAGCTTGCCATTTCCATAAAATTGCACAAGCACATTCCCACTAGGCCGAGGAAGAAATGCCACTTGAACATTTTCAAATCAGCCTCATGGTGGCGCTATAACTGGCCGATTTGCATTTTTAACTATAACTGCACCGATCTGCGTGAAACCTTGCACGCACACTCCCTAGAGGCCAAGGAAAAACATTGGACTGCATTTTTCACATCTGCTTTTTACAGCGCCACCAGGAGGCCGACTTATGTAAAATACATTTTTGGAGATTATTCCTTCAGATTCTGTCCAAAAAACACGCAAATTGGTACACTGCATCTCCATAGTCATGTGATTCTGATGGATCTGTCCGATATTTCATATTCCATTCTATTTGGCTTACAGTGGCTTCCAAAGTTTGCAGGATTGGTCAGTTTTAAACAAAATGCCTCAAAACATGAATGCAGTGTGCAATTTCCGTGAAAGTTTGCATGCAGATTCCCACTAGGCCGAGGAAGAAATGCCCCCCTTTTCACATTCACATTGGCCTTTATAGCGCCACCAGCAGGTCTAATTTAGCAAAACACATTTTTGGAACAAAATGCCTCAAATCATGAATGCAGTGTCCCATTGAAAGGCCTAAGAAGAAATGCCACCCTTTTCACATTGGCCTATTATAGCGCCACCAGGAGGCCACAATAACCTACCTGACCTGGCGGAGACCTGTGCTCCGAGGAGCACTTTTTCTAGTTCATAATGTCTTTTTGTAAGCTTCGGGAAGACACCAAATTTCTGGCAGAGTGTCTGCTACTGTCTGCCACTGCTACACACTAACACCAGCACAACCAGTCCTCCGTGTCATTAACAGTTTGACACACATGGTGACGATGCAGAGATGTCATCTAGAATAAAAACCCAGCTTGTAATGAGCACCAATCTTGTCATACAATGTAGCTACACATTTGTTATTCAAAGTTTCAACTTGCCATACTACGCGTCACCACTGCACATCCATGTGTGTGTGTGTGTGTGTGCGTGTACATGAGGCAGTGAGTGTGTAAAAGTGAGAGAGGTACAGTATTTGTGTTGTTAGTGTAAATTGGAGAACAGAGCAGGATAATAAAGCCACGTACCACTAGACCCATCAGCACCCAATTTATCATGCACGTGGCCAAAAAGGCAATAGTGCCCCACACACACACACACACACACACACACACACACACACGTTTTGTATTTCTGGAAATATTTTCATTGAATTGTATGTAATGGGGGGTCGAACCAAAATAAATTTAAAAATATATATTTTAGCAGACATATCAGACAGATTTTGCCCCAACCCGTCTCTAAAGTGCAACTTGAGAGTGAGAATAATGTTGGTCATAGATGACTGATGTCACACACTGGCCACATAAAGTATGGGAGCCACACCGTTATTAAGCCTGTCTTGTTAAAAGAGGCAATTGGTAACCTTCCCATTGCCAGTAGACAATGTTTTTGTTCTCTCTTTTTCTGGTGTGTCACGTACAACGCCATGAATGTGAAAATTAGAGTGTCTACTTCCAAATTAGGCTGTCATATTTCCTTCATTGCTAATTGGAGCTGGAGCTGATAAGTCCTACCTACCGTATAGTCATAGATGAATGGGTAGAAAGGTCATCTGGGAATCAGAAGCTCCCCGGTACCCCCACTCTATGTGTGAAAGTGTCCCTGCGCAAGACACTTAACCCCTAACTGCTCCCCGGGCGCTGTATTAATAGCACCCACTGCTCCTGATAGTTGGAATGGTTAAATGCAGAGGACACATTTCATGTCCTGTAAGTGCAAATGTACTGTGACAAAAAATAACCCCAAGGAGTACTGGGACTCAATTATTATTTTGTCTCGGGAATGAATGCAGATTGTAGCCTTTCCCACTAAAGACAAAAGCTAGATGAGTTCCCAAGAGCTGATTATTTACTTTTTCTATTCATGAACAGCCAAAGGATACTATTGTACTGTCAATAACAACTGATAATAATAACATCAGCACGGACTGCACTGAGCTTTGCTTTTCTACAGGAAACAATACACACAGCTGGTAGCTGAGGGAGGCTGAGATCTCAAAGCTCCAAACTAAAGAGGCTAGCCTATTAAGCAGCCCACACGCGTGTGTGTGTGTGTGTGTGTGTGTGTGTGTGTGTGTGTGTGTGTGTGTGTGTGTGTGTGTGTGTGTGTGTGTGTGTGTGTGTGTGTGTCTCTTTACTGTAAGTGTGCTCTTGCAATTGTCTTCATTCTTTTTTTTTATTAATATACCATGGCCACAGAGAATACTTGATTCTGATTGGCCGGAGGGTAAATTTTCACTTTATCGAACACCTTTGACCATTCTAATGTAATATACATATAAACATTTTACTGTATTTAAGGTTTAAGGTAACATTAGTAACAAACTATCCATTTAAACAACGTTAAAACGTTTGGAGGTACATAATAGCCGACATATGTGTTCATACACGTTTGTGCACGTGTGCGCACCTGTGTGGGCGTGCGTGGGTGTAAAAGACGTGATTATTGTCAGCCAACTGACTCCATTAGTACTTGTTTCTCTAACTTGCAAGAGTAGTAAGCTAACATTCATTCCAAGGTTGATGACCATATTGCTGCCAATGCAAAGTTTCTATTTAAAGAGCAGATTGCCCCAGAAAGTGAATAAACACTCATATTTTAATCATTGGGTAAGTGGCCATAAGCCAATAATCAACGCTGAGCCGTGCGGTTATCAAAAAATGATGCACTTTACGGATGGTAATTATATAGTCTAATAATTATAATTGAACCTGTATTAATCCCCGTGGGGGAAGTTCCGTTTTCACTCAGTTATCTGAGCACGGACACACACACACAGGGCCTATGCACGTAGAGGCACCCAGGAGTAGTTAACCACTTAAACCCCATATAGTTCATATACCGGGGTCCCCCAGGGGTCTGTAGTTTGTTCCCTCCTTTGTTCACTCTGTCTACACCAAATCTCTTCGCCGAATATAGCTGATCTACAAAGTCTGGGGTTCTAATCCATCGTGGTGCATCCAGCTTTGACGAGCATCTATATACAAACACAATTGGCCGGGTGTTCAGGGGAGGGAAGCCGGTCGGGAAGGGTGATATTTATCACTGCATGTGATCCCAGGGGCTGGGGCGGCACCTGTCAGCAGGGAGAGTTGGGCGGGAGGAGTAGGACAGAGGCTCTACGTCCTCATGGTGGGGAGTCCTCTCTGGCAGGTGAGTCATACAACAGCAGTGACAACACACAGTAATGTATGGGGGGAAATAATTGGCATAACAACTAAAAAACATGCGTGCGTGCGTGCGTGCGTGCGTGCGCGTGCGCATGCGTGTGCACATGCATGTGCACATGCATGTGCCTACACCTATCCGACAACAGTTGCAGTAGTGATGAATAAATGATAAATGGTGATGACATGTTATGATACCTCTAGATCCCCCAGGAGGAGAGGTGGGGGATGAAGGGGAAAAGTATGAATGTGAATGAGTCTTGAAGAATATGTGTGCGCGTGCGCACATGCATCTAAAGGACCCTCCTGTTTCTGTCACTCTCTCTCTCGTGTCATTTGCTCGTAACTGCATTATTCCACTTAATACGTGTCCATAATGACTAAAAATACTAAATGTTGCGAGTCTTCTGTGGTTTTCGTTCATTCATTCCATGTAGCTACAGTAACATATGTTTGTCACCAGGTGTCGCTAATTAGGAACCGGACTACTTCCGTGAATTAGACATTGTACAGTATGGTGTGCCCATTGTAAAAATTACACGTCTGTTTCTTTTAGGTTTAGGTAGGGTTAGAATACAGCCAATCAAAATGGCATAGCTGTTGGTTCTTCTGTAAGACTAATCTCTCAAGACAGATTCAGGAAACGGATTCCAAGATTGCTGTAAAACTAATCTTGAGATACCTGTGGGGGTGAGTTAAATTTATTATTAAGTATTGTATCATAGAAATTCATCAGGTGAGTCTCTTAATGTCAATTTATGCTTTAAGCGACATTTCATGAAACCGTCTGTGAATTATTATTACAGGTACAGTACGTGACACCCTCTGCGGACGTCCTCCACAACACAATTTGTCTTTTTGCCATCACTTTTGTGATGAAACGTGTCGTTTGGCACAAAGCATAAATTGACCTTTTAGTGTGAACTTCATTTTGTCTGAGTTCCAATATGTTGATAAACCAAAAAAGATGGACAGGGGAGTTTTCCAGTCCATTTAAATGAGAGCTTGACCGATGCCAGATTTTTGGGTCTGATACAATCCCAATTTTGAAGTGTCCTTGGCCACTGAATAATAAAACCATGGATTTGATTACAGTTTCTATTTGAGAACATTTGACTTAAAGTAATACTAGGTAACTTTTTCAATAAAACTAAAGTTAAATTGTATATCTTTTGTGAGTGGCAAATGTTTCACAACACCCACTCCATGAATTTCATCCCCGAAAGCCTTTTATCTATATATTTTGTATTGAACGCTGTCGAGGTTGACTTTCCCGCGAAAATGACGTCATCTGGCCGGAAAATGGAAGCGGAAGGCACCGGTTTCCTGTTTGGCCAGGAATTACCGCGCCGGTTTCCTGTTTGGCCAAGAACTACCGCGCTATTAACAAAAAGGAAACTCACGCTGATTTTAAGAGATTGTATGATTTGAAGAACGAAAAACAACAGCAAAAGAAAACACAGCTCACGGTAACTAAAGCTCCACTGGCTAAGAGAAACGACCCACAGATCGTATAAAACAATTAAAAGAACGCTTTTTGAAACGCTTCCGTCTTCCGGTGAAAACTAATGGAATTCTGGTTAACGCAGTAATAAATAAACGGCCTGCAGTGAGGGTAATGACCAGCAGAGGCTGCTAAAAATCGTTTTTTTTTTATTTGCACTGTACAACTTTAAGTAGCCTAAACAAATGAATAAAAATGAACTTTCTTATGGTATATACAAAATAAATGTACTTTCAATTATACAATGAACAAGAAAGCAATAAAATACATACAATACATATTTTTAACCCCTATTCCCCTATTTAACATGTTATTTTATACCCCCCCCCCAATAGCAGATCTGCAATCTCATGTGTCGCATGCAGTGATAAGTTGAAATAATGGCCAATACATCAGCCAAACCTATATATCGGTCAGACAATTAAAATCCTTCAACAAGCTACTGTAACATTGACTACTGACTGGGAAACCAAATATAGCAAACTCAGCACTGAGCTTCAATTATGTATCGAATTCTTCTGATTTAATATGGTGGACCAGTATTCTACTGGTTGGGCACAGTTCCAAAACATACTGTACTGTATGTGTTTGGTCTGCAGGGCCATTATGACAGCCAGCCCTGAATTATAACTGGAACTGTACAACTGCTGTCTTCCTCTGTGGGTTTAACTGACTGACACACCCACAGAGAGAGAGAGAGAGAGAGAGAGAGAGAGAGAGAGAGAGAGAGAGAGAGAGAGAGATGATTGAGGAATAAAGGGCACTGAGCTTGCTGACTGCATAAATGAGGTTTGTGGTTTTTTTTAATTAATTAAATTACATGTCAACAATAAAAACAGAGCAGCTACACTCTGCTGCTTAAGAGAGAGAGAGAGAGACAGAGAGAGAGAGAGAGAGAGAGAGAGAGAGAGAGAGAGAGAGAGAGAGAGAGAGAGAGAGAGAGAGAGAGAGAGAGAGAGGAAAGAAAGACACAGAAACAACTCGGGAGAAAAGAGAGGGAGAGAAAAGAATGAGAGGAAGTAATGAAGGAAGAAAATAAAACTCCCAGGCAGCACCTGCATCTCCCAGCTGTGCTGTGTTTATTCTGAATCATTGCTCCACCCAGAGAGACTGCTATACGCTTCATTTAGAAAACAGGGATGTATCGCCAAGGAGGCAACGGGTGGGTGTGAGGCTGCTTATTGGAGATCAACTTGCAGATCAGTACCTGAGTGTCTCCACGAATAGCAGTGTTTCACTCAATCCCTTACAACAAGCTATTATGATGAGTCTGAACCATGCTCACTGGAGAGGAGAGGAGAATAAAAGAGAGGAGAGGAGAGTTGATAAGTGGAGAGGAGAGGAGGAGAAA
>NC_139943.1:31122856-31157856 GCF_963454915.1 Gymnoscopelus microlampas
GCGACTGATTCACCAAGTCACACCTGGTCGTGATAGCTGTAAAAGCCGAGACCACTAACTGAAATGGTGTTTGTTTCCCACCAATAACGCAATTATTCTTTCGATATAAACCAGGGGTCTTCAACGTTTTTCAGGCCAAGGACCCCTTAACTGAGAGAGATATGAAGCGCAGGGACCCCCCCCCCCCCCCACTACATTGTTTACAATATTGTGTTACAGATTTAACTTTTTCATATAGATTTCATAGCTATAGCTTCATTGACTAACATCAGTGTTGTGTAAATTTCGTTTTTTTGTGTTAATTTCAGACATTTAACCACTTAAAACCTAGTACTTGATTCTTGAAAATCTTGAAAATCTAGAAGCTCACAAGAGCTTGTAGATCTGCTATTTTCGGCTAGAATAGGGATTGTAGGGTTCAAGTGGTTAATGTAAAAAAAATAAATTAAAAAATCCTATCACACAAAGATTTGGCGGACCCCCTATAGTAGCTCTGAGGACCCCCTAGGGGTCCCGGACCCCCTGTTGAAGACCCCTGAAATAAACGGTAGAACAAATGTTGTCTCTTTCCTACCTGGTGGATGAGGAACGCTACCAGGACGCGGACTCCAATCTCCATGTTCTGTTCAGTTCGTTGGGAATTAATTCAGTTCAAACGCAGGTAACAGAGGATGAAACAGTTCTGGTCATAATTCCACAGTCCAGCCGTTAATGCTGCGAGTTGAAGCCAACTTCCCACTAGATCCAACTGCAGTGTGATCAGCAAAGCATTGGAGAGAGAGAGAGAGAGAGAGAGAGAGAGAGAGAGAGAGGGAGAGAGAGAGAGATCAGCAAAGCATTGGAGAGAGAGAGAGATCAGCAAAGCGTGAGAGAGAGAGAGAGAGAGAGAGAGAGAGAGAGAGAGAGAGAGAGAGAGAGAGAGAGCGAGCGATCGGAGCCCAGAGCACCACCAATAGATTTATAGAGGATCTGATGCGCACGAACCTGCCAGAGTCCGTCTGCAGTCTGTCTGCACCACAACTTGTTATCAGCGGGGGTTTCTGTTGCATTGCACACATATTAGGCTGATCATATTATAGCCATTGCATTATGCAATGGATAAAATATGATCAGCCTAATTATGTGCAATATGTGCAATGGGAAACAATATTTTTCCCTTGACATTAATGGCAAGATTTTGTTTAATTGAATTGAAAGCCCTTATCGAAGTGTGTTACGATTTGATCCGCTAAATCTAAAGAGGCGTATGTGGCAGGTAATGTGCTGTGTCTCATTACAATAAACGGGTTCTTTGTAATGTCATTTTGGCATTAAAAAAAAGAGAAAAGGCCAGCTAAACTCTTTCCTTCACTATAAAGGTCCAATAGGAACAGTTATTACTGCAGGTTTATTATGTGTATTAATTTGCTGGCTCTGGTAAATTGTGAATAGCCTATACTGCAAACAAACACAAATAAGATATTTTAGTATAGGCTTAACTGCTAGGCCTAATTGAAACAATTCCATAGGAATAAAACAGCCGCAGACCCACAGTTAGTCTAATTTATAACCATTATGTTATTAAGTAGCAGGCAATAAAGGCACAGGTTTTTCCATTAAGGATTTGTATTTTTAATAAACAGGTAAATGTTAACCGGGGACCAGAGTGTGCCCCAATGAAAGGGTGAAAGGCCCTATATGTGACTGTCACTGATCACACTGCTAACCACCAGTTTTGGTTAGCTGACATACAGGACCCCTGCACCAATGGAATGGACTTAGTATAACCAGAATGGTTAAAGTAAGTAAGTAATACTTCTACTATGGGATCCCATAGTAGAAGTAGTCCGGGACGATCTCCACCTGTCCACCAGGTTGTACCCCTCCATTCCACTGGGAAGGAAGAGGTGCGTTCCTCCACCATTTCACCACCACCTGCCGAGGGATCCAGGTCAGCACCGCCAGCAAAGGCGGCCTCCACTATGCTTGTGCCACCACAACCACACCCATTTGCCAAGATCAGGAAAGCCCTTGACGACCTGTACTGTGAGGAGCTGTGAGGGCCTGGTAGTTGACCAGAGCGGGCTGCTGTAGTAGTGGTTCATGGATATTTTCATAGTTGGAGAAGAAGACTGCACCCATACTAACCTTGTGCAGCACAACTTTGACACCGGTGATACCCATCTGCATAGTCTTGGTAGAGGAGCCAGCTTGGATGTGCCGAAGATTAATACTAAATGTGCTAGCCTGTGACCATCTTCATCTGTCACCTTCAGGTAAGCAACCACAACCAATGATTTCACTGAGGCATCTGAGAAGATATAGAGCTCTGGGCTTTGAGCTTTTGATGCCTAAGTACAGGTAATTCTTCGGTCTTTGCAGAACACCAACCGCCTCCACCACCTTTGAGAAGTCTCCCTCTATGAAGTAAAGTGCATCACTGCCGTAGCTTTTCCCTTCTGCCCTTGCTGCTTTCCTCTATGAGAAGATCGCCCCAGTTACCAAACATGTGAACTCTTGCACAGTAATAGACCACTTCACTGATGAGGTTGTTGTCGCATTACCACAGGAAGCACAATACAATTTGATGATCTTCACAAACTACAAAGCAATAGAACATCTGCGAACGCGGAAGGCGCCTCCGCCCAAGTGGAGCCTACAATGAGACTCGGCTCGGCTTGTGTCTCTGTCTGTCTGTGTGTGTGCAGTATGTGTGCAGCCGCGCCCCCATGTGACTCACGCTCTCATTGGCTCGCACTGGCTGAAATATAGCAGCTGCACTACCTGTGTGCAGCCGCCAGAGTGCGCCAGAGTGCACTACTACAGTGTGGCTGAAATAGTACAGTCAAGCTGCGTTCGCTTCCAGCGTTCGTGCGTCTTACTTGTATAGTATGTCTGCTGTAATTGCAACCGGTTCCTTTTTTAATCGGAAGAGGACTCCTGGATAGAGGTGTGCATCGTCATTGGCCTCACGATTCGATTACGATTAATCCGTTTCATTCGATTTGATTCTACGATCAACATTTTCGAAACATTTTCACATATTATGAACTCATTTTTTTATTTATAAAGTGCTGTAACATGCATGTTATGGCCTAATAACTCTCATTCAAGCATAAATGTCTTAACATCAAATTAAAAAGAAGTATTGTGAGAAGTGTTCAGTTGTGTTCAGTTTCCAATGCAGTGAATTACAACTTTAGAATTGTGTTGCATATTCAAGATTCAAGAAGCTTTATTTGTTACTGACTTATAAAGGTACAAGCAGCAACATGTTGTTGGGACTTGTCCCACAGATTGAAGAAGAAGAAAATTAAATATTAAGTAAGAAAATAAAATAGAACGACAATAATAAAACAATAATTCAGATGTACAGTTATAGGGCTATTCCCTAATACAGTGTTTATCAACCCTGGCAAAGGGCCCAATTTTGGGCCGCGAGTACTGCTGAGGTGTGCCGCGACGTTTGAAGAAAGTGTGAACCCAGCCCCTCGAGAACAATAGCGGTGATTGTCCGTCAATCGATACGGCCATTCAGTGTAGCGACCATCACCCATAGGAATGCAAATATGTTGTCCTACCTGGTACTGTATAAAAGGGGCACAGGGTACATGCTTTGGCACTCAGTATTATTACTACAAGATGATGAGAGCTCCACCAGCAAAGAAGAGATGAACCCAGGGCCAGCCGCTAAATTCTAGGTGTGCCCTGGGATATATTGGCTATGCCAGGTGTGCCTTGGCACCAAAAAGGTTGATAAACACTGCCCTAATACTTAGGGGCTTGTCTTAGACATGCATATAAGGTCACAGCTAAGAAGGGCACTTCAAAGTAGGTTACACACAGTAAAAAACAGTGTTAATTTAACTCTAACACTGAGGTTACTGCAGTGTACAAGTGTACGGGAGAGGCGAGACGCAATGTGACCGTGTACAACGCTCGGTAGAACAGCTGTTGTAAATCACAGATGATTAGATTCTCTGCTTTGAAAACTGTCCGACTTTGTATGACTTAATGACTTTACGACTCTTAGCCTCACTGTCTCTCAAAGGGAGAAGGAACGGCAGTAGCGTTAGCATTTAGCTAACGCAGCATCACAGATAGTTGAGTGCAACGTTACCTTCAGAGGAAAATCAACAACAAACATCTAGGCTATAATCAATTATGTCACATCACAGCATCGAAGCAGAATCGCGCACAGTAGCATCGCAATACATCTTAGCATCAATTATTTTCCACACCTCTACTCCTGGGTGTTGTTGAGGTTGGACCCAGGCAGCAGCATATTGGCAGCAGTATAGGCCTACAGTATGATCTGAATCATGAATCATGCGCTTGCATCAAACGCCACACCAACCTGTTTTGGCTTCTGGGGGTCCTTCAGTCGCAGTGCCAGCTCTGTATGATTGTTGTCTCTTCAGCATAAATTAAATTATCTGGGTTCTTTTCCATAGTTTGAGCATGTAGAGGAGCTTTTCTGGTTGTATTTCTCATTAACTGCGATGCTCCTACGTGGGATGGCTTGGGTGTCTGTTCTGCTCGGTTTTATGGCACTTGATTACACTCAATCAGAGTGTGGAATTGGATTCTTTTTTTTTCAATCTGCAGAATGAATGATTAAGCCACAGGTTCTTCTTCCTGAAGTCATGGGTACTCCCACAGCGTCAAGGTGTAGGACTCAGCTGTATCCTGTATGGCAAATATGTCAAAGAACTCAGTCTTTGCTAGAGACAGATTGCTTTGATCGTCTAAAATGGTAGACCATCAGGATTAACACAGCATAATTTAGCTGTGACATCTGCATTAAGCTTGTCTGTTTCATTTGTAGTCCGTGGCTAGACAAAAGGGCTTTGGTGTCTGTGGTGCTCAACCTAGATAAAGAGCAGCCAAATGTATTTCACTGTCAGCACATTTGATGGTTGCACCACAGTCCTTAACTTGGTCAGAAGTTGAGGTGATCCGGCGTTTGTAGTTCTGCAACTTCCATTCACCTTGGCTATAGCAGCCTCAGCTACTTTTACTTGTTAGATAACTGATAATGTTGCCTCCAATGTATTGTCAGTGTTAAGTTGGGCCTTGATGTATTGCATGGCATTGGATTCCAGGTTTGCTCTGATTTGTTTCATGATCTGTATGATCTTGCGGATGATCGTGATTTTACAGACTTTGGTGTCTGTGTTCTTTCTCTCATTGTCTGCCATGATGGCTCCTGGTTGGCAGAGACAGGTGAGATTAATGCTTGGAAAAAACCTTTGGTCGATATTGGTAATGCTTTCATCAGTTATCCAGCCGATATCCCACGCCAAGTAATTACATTTTCACTACTGTATATATTCTCCTGTGAAGTGAATTATTTGAGCAAAACCTTAAAAAAGGCCACTAGGAGGGGACACATTCACTTAAGTTCCAACAGTAATAAAAGACATAATATGTCGACACATTGCTTGTCAACAAGTTAGCATATTACACAATATTGTGTGTCAACACATTGCCGATGGGTGTGTGGAGCACACTGGCACGTCTTTCTTTCTTCCTTTCTTTTTCTCCCTGCAAAGTAGAACTGCATGTGTGCGACAAGGAAACCAGGTTTTTAATTAGTAAAAAGGAGTCGTGAGATGTCTGTGACCTTTCTAGAGTGGGATAAGAGAGGCTGTTTCCATGCAGCTCAAATATAGAGGCCTTATCTACACAGTTAACACAGAAATTATTTTAAAAAGAAACAGGTGGTCCACTGCAAGGCCTATACAGAGTTGCAGACATGCCAAATGCCTCGCTGCTTGTTTTGAAAGTCCTAAGATTCAAAAAAAAATATATTTATTCAGAGAGAAAGAAAATCACCAATGATATGTTTTCTGATTTGAATACAATACTGGTTTGTTGTCATTCTGATAAAGAACATCACCTGTCTCTCCTTAATCTGCAAAAATAAGTATTTCACAAGTCTTATTCTAAGAATCCTATATATTCTAGTGAACAAAAATGTTATGGGAGCAGAATATAATCCACGAGCTACAGTAGCAACTATTGCCCTGAAGGTGTACGTGAGCATCAAGCATGTTCATCTGCTCCAAGCATGACGTGAGGAGGGTGTTGAAAAGGATAACCCCTAGCCTTAAAGGGCAAGAACACTTTGGTGTAGAGGTTTTGGTTGTGTAGTTACCTTGCCATGATGTAACTCCAAAGGTGGGCAAGACAGGAAGTTGACATTTCTATTAAAAAAACAAACAGTACTGGGTTTGGTGATGTCTTATATTGTCTGAATCAACTTTGTTAGCGTTCGTTTATGTGCTAAAAGAGTGACTTTGAGAGCTGTTTTACCGTAAAATGTCAATGACGAGCATATGAATTATCAATTTCTAATCAATGGAGCAATTATTTTTGATTTCTTGTCCTCCTTTGGAGTTACAGTATATCATGGCAAGGTAACTACACAGCCCAAACCTCTACCAAATTGGTCTTGCCCTTTAAAGCAGCCGGCCCAGATGGCTTCTCCGGACGGGTCATGTTGACAGCAATGCAACCGCTTGTATGCTTTTTTGCATGACGCAGTGGTTTAACTTGTTTGGCTTGTTAAAATGCACCGTCATTGCCTCAGAGTCAGGGTGATGGTGGTGTGATTGTGTTGGATTGTGACCTGTGATTCATGTTAGCCTTTTTACAAAATCCTTTTGGTGGTTTTGATTGTTACTTTTTGTGTGTTTCATGGTGCGTATCGTTAGTTAAACCTTTGAACCTCCAATCCCTGTAAATTGTGTGTGTGTGTGTGTGTGTGTGTGTGTGTGTGTGTGTGTGTGTGTGTGTGTGTGTGTGTGTGTGTGTGTGTGTGTGTGTGTGTGTGTGTGTGTGTGTGTGCGTGTGCGTGTGTGTGTGTGCGTGCGTGCGTGTGTCCATCACTGTTCTTTCAACATTCTCTCACTCCCAAAACGGCTTATAGTGACTTCCTGGGAGAAATGTGACCAAACGTCAGGGTACCCGCAGAAACACCCGACAACGTCCCGGTCACTTCCGCACTCCAGAAATGCGAGAGTGCCGTTCTCAAACCTGATACGTAAAAGGGTGACGGCTCCGCTAAAAAGACGTCAAATCCGTCCCAAGCCGTCACCCGTTTGCAGTCTTGGGGAGTGGGAATGCATTCCCTATGGCAGTGGTTCTCAACCTTTTCAGGCCGACCCCCCAAAATAATCATATTTGAACTGGGGACCCCCCACCCTGATGGCGCTTGGAATGTAGGAGTTAAGGCATTCAATTTAGTTTGACTCAGTTCCACAGATAAATATTGTTGCGATTGTGAGCTTGTAGATCAGCTATTTTAACAATTTTATTGTATAGTGTGTTGATTACTTTTGATGCAGTAATGGTCTTTTTTCATTTATTTTCTTCATTTATTTAGGTACTAAAAAGGTCAAAAGTCCTTAAATTGTCATCTTGGGACCCCACCAAAATCATGTGGGGCCCCCCCTGGGGGGTCTAGACCCACAGGTTGAGAGCCACTGCCCTATGGTGCTAAAATGTTTTAGTTTTTCCAAATAGTCTTGTAGGCTGGTCATTGAAGCGTTATTATGGATCCCACCGCAGTAACCCTGCTGTGATTGGTCAGTAGTCGCTGTGATTGACAGTTCTCGTTTTTGCAACTATGCCTAAACCTAACCTTAACCCTAACCCTAACCTCAGTAAAACTATGCCTAAACCTAACCCTAACCTCAGTAAGACTATGCCTGAACCTAACCTTAACCCTAACCCTAAGCTCAGTAAAACTATGCCTACCAGGGAGCCATTCAGACAGGTAAGGCGGGTCTATCCTATAACTTTGGTGAGATTCATAATCACACGTCATGGAAGGTTTATGGTGGGGGTGTGGTATTCAACTGTTTTGAGCACCCACTATCAGAAACGTAAATACCGCAGGCGCCTAATATGCCCATGTTTAGTTGTGGAGCAATTCCACACCAACATTTCACTCCTTGTACCTGTATGAGTGAGTGACAAACAAACCGTCTTGAATCTTGAATCTGGAAATTGCTATTGTTTTCATTAGATGAGGTCCTGGGGCAGGACTGATTTTGTGTGAGTCCTGGGTAAAATGTTTAATATGCTAATCCTTGGATTGGGGGATGAAATAAACAGTGGGGGCAGCACATCAACCAGCAGTCTGTACACAACACAGCTTAGGCCTGTAATTCTGGTCATAAGCAAATGGACCCAATTTGGTTCCATTTATACCATCTTGAAGTGAAATGAACCCTGCGGATTTTACAGTGTACTGATTGAGTTAACAAATAGTATCAAATGGGGTCCTTGGCCTAATGCATGCCAACTGGGGGTCCTTGAAATAAAAGAAAAAAATAAATCACTACATTAGAGCAGCACACCACTCTGTCTATAGGGGGCAGAGCTGTTAAAAAGCAATGCATTTGGGGCGCCCGCTGGCCTGGCGGTCCAGGTGCATACCACATATAGGCTCTAATGCAGCCTGACAGCATGTCGCGGGTTCGAGTTCGACGACCTTTGCTGCGTGTCTGTCCCTGGCTCTCTCTCCCTGTTTCCTGTCTAACTTCATTGTGTGTACTATCATTAAAGGCAGCAAAGCCCACAAAATATATTGCAACAATGCAATCTACATACAAAACACCTGAACCTCCTGCAGACAAACTATAGTGTGATTTTTCTTTCTTTCTTTCTTTCTTTCTTTCTTTCTTCCTTCCTTTCTTCCTTTCCTTGATTTGTTTGTCTGGCTCTGACACACACACGCACACACGCACACACGCACACACACACACACACACACGTACACACACACACACACACGGTTTTGACAGATTTCTGCATACATCCATCTTGAGTGGAAGAAGCAAAAAGGTTAGCTTCTCACTAAGTCAGTTGGGGTGTTGGTATATCTCTCTGTGCAGGAAAGCAGTCAAATTAACCTCTTTCTATTCTCTATGGATGTGAAAAATGGGGGCAGGAATTGTTGTGACGCCTGAGGAATTGCTTTTCCTAGACAATTTTTTGAGCCATATTCATCTATCAGTGGAGTAAAGGCAGTGAAAAACACATCACCACTGACTTCCGAGTTCAAAGCAAACAAGTTATGTGATAAATATATATATATACAGTATATACACATAATATGGGCCGGCAGTGGCTCGGGAGGTGTGGGCGTCCCAGTTCGATCCCTGCAGGGTCCTACTGGCTCTGTGACAAGTGTCCTTGAGCAAGACACTGACGCCCTAACTGCTCCTGATAAGCAGGCTGGTGCCATGTGTGGTTTCCTCCACCGCTGGTGCGTGAATGTAAATCATAAATCAACATTAATGTAACCAGGAATTAATCTATTAAGATCGGGAACGCATCTGTGTAATTTTAAGATTTCTTTGGCTATTCAAAAATAGCAGATACACAGGCTCATAGCGTGAGCACGAGTGTCGCGCTATGAGCTTGTAGATCTGCTTTTTTTTTATCGTGAACGTTTTTGCAAATCTTTGAATATACATATAGCGAACATTTTTAACTCAAATCTTTTGCTTCTGGGGAGTCTACAAATGTCTTCTAAATCCCCAAAAAATAAAATAAATGTACGTTGCTATAATATCACTAATATTATAGCAACATACGTTTTTCTTTTTGTTCTTTAACTTTTTTCATGTCAAGGACCCCAAAAATGATGCGTCATGTGTCCACGGACCCACCCATCTCAAAATATTTTGTTCCAGGGACCCCCAGAAGCAAAGATTTTAGTTAAAAATGTACATTATATATTCAAAGATTTGCACACATTTTCACAATTTTTCAAATAATATCTACAAGCTCATAGCGTGACACCGAGTACCGCGCTATGAGCTTATATATCTGCTATTTTTGAATAGTAAAAGACAACTAAAATGACACAGATGCGTTCCCGGATTGAATGAGTTAAACAGTATAATTAGATATGAATCGAAGTAGCTGATGAACATGTCTTTAGTATGGTTTCTCGTCGCGGTACTGCGGTTCTGACAAGTTACAGTATGTTGACGTTCTGTCAAAATCTGCTGTGCCTATTACAAGAACTCTGAACAACATCCAAGATTCCTCATGGAAAACTGTCCCGTTGGGACTTCCCAACAGTGTAGGGCGGGAAGTGCTTGACAACACAGCTGACTGGCTTCCAGCTTCACCATTATTATGCGGCCATTCTGTGGAACCATGGTCACTGACTGTTCTCCGTTCTGTGTTTTGTTCCTTTATGCCCGGATAACCTCTTCAGCCCAGAATTCAACCACACTAACCAAAGCAACCGTGTTCGGCAGCCAAGTGTTGTCCATGTTTGACACAGCGAATTCCTTAAGCAGAGAGGTCGGTAGTGGTGCCAGATCTGCCTACCCTACCGTGACAGAATTTTTGGACCCCCCCCTCCTTCCCCCTCACAACCACACATGCACCAACATTGCAAATAGTCCGGTCATAAAAATAGAGAAAAAAAATTGGGCAAGGTTAAAGTCTGATCAGAGACCCACTGACATCCACTATACAATTAAAAAAATAAAGTTAAATATTTCAAAAAGTATGAAACATTATATGAAAGTAAAGATTGCAGTACTTCTGGAGCCTACGGGCAGAAGATATTTGCCGCTGATCAGTCCAGAAATTTGCGAGGTTAGCTCCGACCACACAGACAGCAGACACACACACACACACACAGACCAACCCTTCTATAGACAGCTAGTCTCTTGCAGAGCCACACCATAAAAAAAAATACTTGAACTGTATAATTAACAAGATGCATACGGTGTAAAAAGAATCTAATCGCTTTAAGAATCCACAAAACACTATCATTTCACATTACAGAGAAAGGCAATTTCATCCATTTTCCAGTTAAGTGCCATGGCTTTCTCGCAGTGAAGCTGTTTCTAAAAACAAAAACAAAGAGCTATGTCACAGCCTGTCAAGTGCATTTAACTGCCTGCAGACACGTTCCAAGTGCATGCCTCTCTTCACTCCCATATTGCAAGCAAAACAAAAGATGCTACCTTGAGACTGTGAATAGCAAAGTCACCCAGTGGACACACATACTCCCTGTGTCCCGGTTTTTGTTTGAAATTATATTTATTTTGAGAAGTATCTCCTATAGTTTATACTGCTGTTGATGCTGCGATGCGACGCGTTGTGAGCTTGAAGATAATGCTATTTTCACAATTTTTTAAATAGAGCTTAAGTGGTTAATTAATTGATTTTTTCCCATTCATTTCTAGAAATGAGGGGAAAAAAACAATATTTGTCTACTCTACAGAAAATACTTCACCCATTTTCAACCTATCTTCATATACAAAGGTAATTGGTCTTCACTAATGCTCATTATAAGATCTTATTATATTATAAGGTCTGCATCTCAGTGGAGGGCTATGGACAGTTCAGAAACATGCCTACCAGTGACTTTCCAGGTAAAGGCTGTATTTTGTGGCTTGGAATTGGATGTCATTTGTTAAAGACCATGGACATTTAACTGTAGTCCACCAATGAGACACATATTAGTAAGGACCAATTATATGAAGTTAAGATTGAAAATGGGCGAAGTTCTCCATAACCACTTGAACCCCAGCATCCATATTCCGGGGGGAACATTTTGCAAAAATAGCCGATCTACAAGCTCACAATTCATCCAATACGACACACTGTGTGCTTGTATATCGGCTATGTTTGGCCAAGACATTTGGTGTGGACAGAAAAAAGCGGTCCAAGTATAGAGCCAACTCAGGACCAGTTTATTAAGTCTAGAGAGTTTAAGTGGTTAAAGGACAAGTCTGGACTAAAATAACATATAGGCGTTTTTTCCTACTTTAATACTATATTGATCCCAAATGACTACATAGAAATTACAGTCTATTTACAGAATTGCCCCTGTCGCCTAGTTTCTTTATTATATATTTTTCATTGACCTGTTATTTGTTGTCGTTACACACGCATCCATGCCTTGGTTGTCACACATGAGCCGCAGTAGTTTGCTAAACAGATGTTACGCTGTTACATGTACAGTATGTGTTTTTAAAGTCCCGGAAGAGACGCTCTGTGATTGGCCAGTACAGTCACTTTGATTGGCAGTTGTGCCAAACTCTCACCCCAAAACATTATTAACGAGACTGTGGCGGTTGGTGTGGGACAACCAAGGCATGGATGCCTTGGTTGTATAACAGATATAAGATTGTATATAACAGATAACAGATTCATGAAAAAAAGTATCAGTTTTGACTGCACCAAATAGTGCAATGTAATAGCGATTATGCTTATGGGCTCCACTCTATGCTATGAGGGCTGCTGGGACTGATGTGGGAACTGGACGACAGGGGCAGTCCTGCAAATAGACCCCATGGCCAGTCATTTGGGATCAATACAAGCAGGAAAAAAATATATGTTATTTTAGTCCGGACTTGTCCTTTAAGTGAAGTACTCAAGTAAAGGTACTTTGTTACTGTCCACCACTACACAATTCAAGTTGCTAAGTTAGCTACAGCTTTGGGGTGCAGCATTAGCAGCAGAAGCACCACAGTGGGATGGTCTTGGAGGGCTCAGGGCAAAGCAGATGATGTCAAACTATCTTCGATTCTCCACCGTTGCAGCATCACACGAGCACAAAACCAATTTCACATCTTGACTAATATCAGCGGCCAATGGGCCGGCTTAATGCGTTCCATGGCACTAGACACCATAGGTCGGCCAGATTCCATTTCTTTTTTTAATATGGAATGTGTACTGACTGTCATATAAGACAAACAGTATGGGCAATAGGAATTTTCAATGTTGAAATTGAGTTGAATGAGCAAAAGCAATAAGGGGAAAGATACAAACCATAACCAAAACTCCATGACTTACGCCCGAAAGGCCTGCACCCCAGGTTATTAAAAGAGCTCAGAGAATGATCCGTGAATGTTTGTGATTATTGGCCAAGTACACAACTGAAAATATAGGGCAGGGCAGACTGTGTATAGTAGTAGCTACACACCTGTTCTGATAACATGTCACATTTCCCCCTGGTCCTGAGAGTATGAACTTTACAGTATACCTCAACATAGCACATAACCAATTATTACACTTCCTCAGGCTAACCATCCATAACAACAACAACAACGAACACACAGCTCTGCTTACAAACCTGTTTGTGCTGCCTCTCTCTCTCCCTCTCCTATCTCTCTCACACTATCTATCTCTATCTCTTTCTCACTATCTCTCTCATTATCACTACTTAGCTCTGTGTCTCTCTTTGACTATCTCTACTTACCTCACTCTCTCGCTATCTACTTACCTCACTCTCTCACTATCTACTTACCTCACTCTCTCACTATCTACTTACTTCACTCTCTCACTCACCTCACTCTCTTCTACTGACTTCTCTATCGCTCTCCCTCTCTTTGTTCAATATTCTCTCATTTCCATCGTCACAAAAAGAACCCCCAACCACCATCTAAGCCCAGGGAAACGTTACCACTAGATGGGGTAAACGTGTTCAACCTAGACTGACTATGATCTGTGGCTGCTGTCGCCCCTTTACTGCTACGAGGAGAGATAGTAAAGCAGGGATAGAGGAGAGAAAGAACAAGATGGACAGAAACAATGCTATAGAAACAATCTCAGACACGCTGCAACAAATCAGTTCATTTTCTCCACATCTTGTCTAGCTGTCATCCCTCAAAGCTCATGAAAGCTTTTATGGGCAGGTGGGGCTTTCATAAGGTCAGCATGATGAGTACAGACACTTTTGTGGCTTTTGCTTTCTGTCTTCAGAGTCAGAACCCAATGTTGAGAAGCAGCATTCAGTTTTTACACACCCCATATTTGGAATAAAGTCTCGGGAGACTGCAGGTCGGCTACAACTGTCAGTTCTTTTAAATTACAGCTGAACACCTTTCAATTTCAACCTCTTTCACTGAGGTTTTTGATTCATGTGCTGCACTGTAATTTGTATTCTCTCATCTCTCTCTTAAAGGGCAAGACCACTTTGGTAGAGGTTTGGGTTTTGTAGCTTGCCATGATGTAACAACAAAGGTGGGCAAGAAATCAAAAAATATTTCTCCATTGACTAGAAATTGATCATTTAAAATATGCTCCTAATCTACAGTGAAGAGGCTCAGGAAGAGCTATTTTCGCGTGTAATAGAACACAAACAAAGCTGATTCTGACAGTGGAGTATGCCTATATGGGCCTAATCGGATCAGAAGTTCTAGAAAACCGTGTATCCGACCTACTTCATGCTGGGCACAGCACTCCCTCTCGCAAGACGCATGCCGAGTTTGAAGTTAGTCGGTTGGACGGTTTGACCCTGATGTCATCAGTATTATGCCCATATATGGGCGTATCGGACGGATCTGCGGTTCTGGACAACAGGATCTCCATATGCCTATATATGGGTATATTTGTCTGCTTGGCAGTTCTGGACAACCGCAATCATGAAAACTATGAGGGAGCTGGGTGGTCCTTGGCCCAGTTGCAGCACCCGTTTTGGCTTTGTAATCTGTTGTCTCAAAGGGTCCAGAGCTGCTCCATTAAGAATTCTACATTCAAAAGATGGAGGATAACAAAAAAGAAAGCGACATTGATTTTCTCTTACCAAAACAGAAGTCTGTAATCCTCCTCTTATGTATGTACTTTCAGACTGCTGACACACAGAGCATCTCCCATGCAAGACAACTTTGAGACGTACTGTAGTGTAACCTAAATCTCCATCGTGATTAGATCAAAGATGGCCAACAGCCAACTTCAACTTTGATGGTATTATATATGTTTTCAGACTTTGACTTTGTCTGTCAGGCATCTTTTTCTTCAATACAGACTTGTGACTTTTGTAGGACCGTTTGGGAGAGAGATGTCATTTGAAACATCAACAGACTTCCTGAGCGGGAGGAGGTGGATCACTTGATTACCTCGTATGTCATCACCATTGTTTTGGGGGTTTAAAAAAAAAATATATAGTGGGGCTTTTATGCCTTTATTGATAGGACAGTAGGCTGACAGGAAATGGAGAGAGAAAGATGGTGAGTGACACCCAGCAAAGGCCGTCGGGATTGGGACTCGAACCCGCAACGCGCTGTCAGGCTACATCAATGGTAAATGGTGCATTTATATAGCGCTTTTATCCAAAGCGCTTTACATAGATTGTGCATTACATTCACCCATTCACACACACATTCATACACTGATGGCGGAGGAAACCATGCAAGGCACCAACCTGCTCATCGGGAGCAACTAGGGGTTCAGCGTCTTGCTCAAGGACACTTCGACACTAACTCGAACTGGGAACCTTGCGGTTGCCATCCGGCCGCACTACCGGCCACTCTACCCCTGAGCCACTGCCGCCCCATTGAGCCCCAAAAGGAGCGGATGAAGTATAGAGCCCCGGGGGACCCCAGTCAACGAAGTATATGGTTCATGTGGTCAGTGGTGGAAAGTAACTAAGTAAATGTACTTAAGTACAATTTTCAGATATTTGTACTTTACTTGAGTATTTCCAATTTTCAATACTTTTACTTCTACTCCACTACATCTCAGAGGCAAATATTGTACTTTTACTCCACTACATTTATTTGAAAACTTTAGTTACTAGTTACTTTGTAGATTTTGATTATTATTACAAAACATATATTAACCTTATACATTTCAGCCATTTTAAAATACCCGATCTACAAGCTCACAATGTGTCGCGATGCGACGCATTGTGAGCTTGTAGATCTGCTATTTTCAAAAGATTTGTATTCAAAAACTTGTGAAATGGGACATTCTGCCTAGTGAGTACTTTCTACTTTTGGTACTTTTTTAATTCCGTACTTTTACCTGTAACAAGGTATTTCTACATTGTGGTATTGATAATCTTACTTAAGCAAACAATGTGAGTGTTTTTTCCACCACTGCATGTGGTCAATGTGTTAATCTGGGGGTCCATTGTGACAAACATGGCACAACAGAACAGCAGGAGCCGGGTGTGTTTTCAGACATGAATGGTATGATGTGATATGATGGTATCATTCATGATGGTACTGTATGTGCATTAAAAGCATGGAGAAGTCTATAAGACCTTGTGATATCAAGTTTAGATATGCGTTGTGTTTGAGAAGAATGGCACATTTGCTAAATAAATGAATAGATTTGGCCTTTATACTGCTCACATCCTGGTTATAAAACTAGCCTGAACGCTTTAGCATGGATATTTATAACCATCGATCCAAGGCCAGCCTGGAGCAGCATGAGCAGATGGTTTGTAGCCAATGAGCGACTGAACATGGCTATAAACAATTGTTATAGTCTAGAATAAATTATGCTTATCCATAAAACATTCCTAATGACAATAGTCCAGGATAAATTATACTTGTGTCCATAAAGCATCCTAATGACAGAGATAAATCAAGATCTCTTAGGATAATTACCAACTAACTGCGAAAGTCTCAGCCTCATGTAGTTTAGTATGCACAACCACAACAGTATAGGATTACCCTCATGTTTCATATTAAATACACATCTCAGCCTGTAAACATATATGTGCACATAAAACACACCACAAATGTGCACGTATGCATTGGTGGAAAGTAACTAAGTACATTTACTCAAGTACTGTACATCACTTACGTACAATTTTGAGACACTTTTACTTGACTTTACGGTTTCGATATTTAGGTTTCGAGAGCCTGTAAGGCTTCGAACCCTATTACATTCCTTGGCTTTCATTATTATTATTATTCTTCCGCCGTTTTTGCCAGTTCTGGCCTAACCGCCTGGTCACTTCTTATGAAATTCGGCAATATGGTAGAGGGCTATGCCAAACGGCGAAAACCCGAAACTCACAACCATTGGCCAAAGGGTGGCGCTGTAGCACTCAATTGAACATGCCAACTTTGAACAGGTACAGCTCATGCCCTGTTCGACCTACAGCCATGAAACTTCGATACACACATGCGTCTCCTCATGCCTAACAACTTTCGCTGTTTGACTTTTGACCTCTGACCTTTAGATCTCCCACCATTTCGAATTCTATGAAAAGCAGTAAAAAGCAGTAAAAAAATCACTTCTCCTGGGATTTATGAGCAATCTGTACGAAACTGTATACACATGAACTTTGGACCAATGCCGACAAACGTAACTTAGCGGATTTTCCATAAGTGAAAACGTTAAGCTTTTATAAGCCAATGAAAATTGCAGCTTTTTTTAAATTATTCATCTGCCCCTAACACATACATGCAGACTCACATTTGTTTGACACTTTGCAATATTGTAGAGGGTCCTTCCAAGTATCACTGAAACCAATCTTACTCCAATTGGTCAAAGGGGGGCGCTATAGCAATTTTTTGAAAATGCAAACTTTAAACAGGCAAAAGTCATGCCTCGTTTGGCCGACAGCCGTTAAACCTGCTTACACATGTGCCTTGACTCATGAGGAACACATGTATCACTTTGACCAGTAAGCTCTGCCCTTAGATTGTCTGCAATTTTGAGCAGTTTGAAAAACATTTAAATCCAGGATTTCTGAGCAATTTGCATGAAACTGTGTCAAATACATGTTTGAGGCCCTTTTTCACAGGTTCAGGTGTGTTGGTTCAATAGCTTGATCGCTTAATCATCTACCTTGAAACCATAGGGTAGCCGGTTCGAATCCCACCTCAGGTAGACTTAATTATAATTGCATTGCACACAACATGACTATACCAATGAATACATGTGCAATTGTTAAAGATGACGAGAAATGCATACTTGAAAGTAGTTCTTTTCAATGTATGACGTACTTCATTCGCGCTTTTGTTTTGTTTTGTTGGATTCTCCCTTTTCACTGTCTAAGGCTGTGTATTGGATAGCTCCACCAGTAGAGTGTGAGTCTCATGTGCCGAAGGTCCCTGGTTCGAATCCCACTTATTACAGTTCACATTTAAATTGCATTGTACAAAACATGACCCTGTTAATTCAGACAAGTGCAATGTTTAGACAATAACACAAAATGCTTTTGAGAGTAGTTTTTTTTTATGTATGACATACTTTCTTGTGAAAATAGCCGATCTACAATCTCACACCTTTTTAGATAGCAACGCGTTGTGAGCTTGTAGATCGACTATTTTCCACTAGTTTCCATTCCGAAATATATTGAGCAGTTTGAAAAACATTTAAACCAAGGATTTCTGAGCAATTTGCGTGAAAGTGTGTCATGTGTGTGAACTCCCTTTTCACTAGTACAGGTCTGTTGGCCCAATGGCTTAATCATCTGCCTTGAAACCACAGGGTTCCTGGTTCGAATCCCACGTCATGTAGAATTCATTATAATTGCATTGCACACAACATGACTGTATCAATGAATGCATGTGCAATTGTTAACCAGTAAACTCCGCCCTTAGATTGTCTGCAATTTTGAGCAGTTTGAAAAACATTTAAATCCAGTATTTCTGAGCAATTTGCGTGAAAGTGTGTCATGTGTGTGAACTCCCTTTTCATCAGTTCGGGTCTGTTGGCCCAATGGCTTAATCATCTGCCTTGATACCAGAGCGTCGCCGGTTCAAATCTCACCTCATGCAGACCTCAACTCAATTGCATTACACACAACATGACTGTATCAATGAATAAACATGCAATTGTTAAATGAAACGCTTATTGAGAGTACTTGTTTTCAATGTATGATGTACTTCATTCCCTCTTTTGTTTTGTTTTGTTTTGTTGGATTCTCCCTTCTCACTGACCAAGGCTGTGGATTGAATAGCTTGATCAATACAGTGTTAGTCTCATGTGCCAAAGGTCCACGGCTCAAACCCCACTTGTCACAGTTTACATTTAAATTGCATTATGCAAAACATGACCCTGTTAATTCAGACATGTGCACTTTGCTCTCTCTCTCTCTCTCTCTCTCTCTCTCTCTCTCTCTCTCTCTCTCTCTCTCTCTCTCTCTCTCTCTCTCTCTCTCTCTCTCTCTCTCACTCTGTCACAGTCTGTCTGTCTGCCTGTCTGCCACTCTGTCACTGTCTGTCTGTCTGCCAGTCTGCCACTCTGTCACTGTCTGTCTGCCAGTCTGCCAGTCTGCCACTCTGTCACTCTGTCACTCTGTCACAGTCTGTCTGTCTGCCTGTCTGCCACTCTGTCACTGTCTGTCTGTCTGCCAGTCTGCCACTCTGTCACTGTCTGTCTGTCTGTCTGCCAGTCTGCCACTCTGTCACAGTCTGTCTGTCTGTCTGTCTGCCAGTCTGCCACTCTGTCACTGTCTGTCTGTCTGCCAGTCTGCCAGTCTGCCACAGTCTGTCTGTCTGCCAGTCTGCCACTCTGTCACTGTCTGTCTGTCTGCCAGTCTGCCACTCTGCCACTCTGTCACAGTCTGTCTGTTTGTCTGTCTGCCACTCTGTCACAGTCTGCCAGTCTGTCACAGTCTGCCAGTCTGCCACTCTGTCACTGTCTGTCTGTCTGTCTGCCAGTCTGCCAGTCTGCCACAGTCTGTCTGTCTGCCAGTCTGCCAGTCTGCCACAGTCTGTCTGTCTGCCAGTCTGCCAGTCTGCCACAGTCTGTCACAGTCTGCCAGTCTGCCAGTCTGTCACAGTCTGCCAGTCTGCCAGTCTGCCACTCTGTCACAGTCTGCCAGTCTGCCACTCTGTCAAAGTCTGCCAGTCTGCCAGTCTGCCACTCTGTCAAAGTCTGCCAGTCTGCCACTCTTGTCACAGTCTGCCAGTCTGCCATTATTCTCGAAACCGCTCATTGCTGCTTGCAGCTATATTTCATACTTGTACTACATCTCAGAGGCAAATTAGTACTTGTTACTCCATTAGTTACTTGTACAATTAATCTGCTGGTTTGAAAACTGCAGACCTTGCTGTTTTTAGCCCCATCGATCTTAGATAGTGTTATTTCATTGTTTACGTGGATGTCTTCAAGCGGATGGGTGACGCGGTCAAACTAAGCTGCAGGGGTGTCATGGGTATATTGTATGCTTTGTTTTATTTGTGTTATTTCTAAACTAATACTCTTACTTAGCTATTGTGGCCAAACACTGCGTTTGTCAGTGAAGCATCTTAAAGTCTGTGTGTGTGTGTGTGTGTGTGTGTGTGTGTGTGTGTGTGTGTGTGTGTGTGCGTGCGTGCGTGCGTGCGTGCGTGCGTGCGTGCGTGCGTGCGTGCGTGCGTGCGTGCGTGTGTGTTTAAGTGCACGTGTTGCCCCCTATGGTGTTATAATAAATAATTTGAATGGAATTTGATATATTATTTATGTTCAAATTCTAAATTAGCTCTCAGAGGGAGCAAAGCTGGACATAAACAATGTCAAGAGTTTATTCTCTGAATTTGTTGCTGCACACTGTGCTGCAAATTAATATTTGTTATTACAATATACTGTAAAAGTCCACTGTCCACCACGCAGCCTTTCATGGTGTCATAATTTATCTGTTTTCATTGAAAAGGATTGTATGTGGAAGAGAATTTCAATTAGGCTGAATACTGAAGTTTAAAAACAGTATTTCAAAAGCACACAATAGCCATGGAAATAGAAATTGCACCTCAGAAAGAATGAATAATGTTTGAACTCATATAAAAGAAATTACCTGTAAAAGATGGGTTCATCAATTTACCCGGCTCAGCTCTCATGTTGGCCTGGTTCCAGTGCTGCTATATTTGGAGGCCTCGCATACAATGAGAGGGGAATTGTGCAGCTGAATCAATGTTTTTATTCCCTACTACTCCTTCATTATATCCAGTAAACTTGCTGCATGCTTTAACTAGAGAACGCCCCCCCCATCAATTTTTTTGATAATAAATCGGTAAAATCAGGCAAAAATAAGAATTAAATAACGTAACTCTAACCTAACCCTAATCCTAACCCTAAAACCAAAATAAAGAAATCAAAAACGGGGAAAAAAAGCGAACCCAATCCGCCCAGAACCGCGTGCATGAGGTGCGCATACCGCACCCCTAACCTAAAAGGTCTTCCCGCGGCTATGCTGTGGTAATTTATCTGTGATATTGTGGCGTGCTTTTGATTATAGAATTGAAAAGAGCAAATCCCAAGATACATAACCGAGGGAGAATGCTATTCACAGAAAGTCCTAATTCTCCTGTTCAACACCCCCCGCTGACAGGCACCTCCCCCAGGCGTATAGGAGCAGGCTACGTGCAGCGTAAAAGTTCACTCTCACCGCCTGGTGGTTTCCCTCCCCCGAACACAGCCAATTGTGTTAGCATAGATAAGACACTGGGCCAAACCGTATGCACCGCTGTGGGTTTGAACCCCCGGCCTAGACTCTGCGGTTGCTGGCATCCAGCCTGCTTCTCTCCATGATTCTGAACATATCCTCTTCATTAGAAGTTCAGTTACATTTTGAGGACCTCTAACTTTATGAGTTTTGGTTTAAAGAATCAGAGAATGACACATTTACATGATCAACCACTCGTACGTGAAATAGCGAAAATGACAGAGAATAGTGAAAATATCCACAGTTGTACAAGCTTGCGATGCAGCGAAAGTTTGTGATGCGTTTTGTGCTTGTAGATCTGCATTTTTCACCAAATGTTTGCCTATGTCATCATGCCCAAAATAGGGACGCAAGGGTGTTCATGTGGTTACTGGCATTCTTTCTGTTTAAGCACATTTCAAAAGATATATCAGTCATGAGACTCACAGGCCAGAGAGCTCTTTGCATAACTATACAGATAGATAGAATTGGACAAAGGCATAACGCATTTGTCTAATGGTGAGTAGTCCAATTATAGGAATTCAAACGTTATTAATTAATGTCTGATAGAAAAGGATTCTGTGAGGAAATTCAATTTCGATGCCATATGCCAGAATGAGATCAAGAGTGTGGTTAAAACAGTGAGTGGGTTAGACTCTATGAGAGGCCAGGAGGGACTAGTAATGAGATAAAATACACCACTAATATGCTATAGTAGTCAACGTCCATGTGAAAATTTAAATCAGCTGTTAAGGATCAAACTTGATGGAAACTGAGAATTCCGATAAACCTTTCGAGTACACTCCAAGAGGGCGGTGCATTATACAATAACAAATAGAATTGGCTGTTAAGATACATTTACTGTCCTCCTCCTGTATGCCAAAGTGTCTATAGGCCAGACACAGATAGAACCCTTTAACCACTTGAACCATAGCCTCTCTATTCTGCAAAAATAGCCAATATAGAAGCTCACAATGCAAAGAGATTTGGTAGAGCCATGGGGTACCCCGCCAACCAAGTACATAGGGTTTAAACGGTTTTTAACTGTTCCTGGAGAGCAGGTTGGTGGCAACCATGGATGGAAGACTAGAGGAAGCACTATACTGTAAATGCAGTACATGTACAGCACGCTACAAGCAGTAGACCCATAAAGTGAAATGTTAAGCCTGAGTAGTTTGATGTGCTTGCACATTAAACAAATGTCAGGAATGTAATGCCCCAGTGAAATGTAGACTCAAACCTAGTTTTAAAATCAGTCCACACACTGTCCTGTACTTTATTCACTGGATATCTGAGCCTTGGAATATCAATGCATGAGTTGTTTGAGAATTTGTTAAGGACATTTTGTCTCAGATCAAGTCTATTGTATGAGAAATTGCTAAAAAGTTTGGAAGCTCTGCTCGCTGTGAAGGCTTTCAAGTAATAATCTTTATTTGGCAGGTATTCCAGGTAACAAGAGGTGAGTGCGGTAATTGATACAATCATTCTCATTTTTGGGTATTCCATTAACCTTGGCAGGAACACCGCTGACCGATTTCATAGATCAATTTGATCTTGATACGATTTCATAGATAAATCTGAGCTTTATATTGTTAGACTGAGATTTCACAGATGATCTGCCATACTGTATGGAAAAGGCAAGGTCAGCATAATTATGAGGAAATTAAAGAAGTGCGATTCATTCATCAGAGTAATCTGTAGACAATGGACAAACTGTCTACAATAATCTGTACTGTGCCAATTCATATTCCCACTGAGCTGGTAAGAATTAAGTCCTTTTTGAATGATTGTGAATGAATGAAAGAATGAATGAATGAATGAATTAATTAAACACACACACACACACACACACACACACACACACACACACACACACACACACACACACACACACACACACACACACACACACACACACACACACACACACACTCACGCACGCACATACTCACTCACGCACGCATGCATGCACACGTAGCCTATAGCCACACATAGCACCAACAAAAATAACACCACTCAATTACATTACATTACAAGTCAAAGAAAAAAGAGATAAGCCACTCGACTCGCAGATGGTGAATTCTCTGCAAAATGAATAGTTCCAACTCCATCCCAGCACCTGCTCACAATTCTGCCTCGGAAGCTTCTTTCAAATAGCATCACAGAGTGATGGAATGGATGGAATGAAGAAAGTACACACTATTACATCCAGGCCCAGAGGCAGTAACAAGTGTCCAAGTAACCAAGTGTCTCCCAGTAGCATAAACACAAATCCTTATCAATGCAGCCTATTAACAAACCCGCCCAAAGCCTCTTGTTCCACAAACACAAAAGCTATGGTGCGATGAACCACGTGACGCTACCAGCTCAAATACACACAACGAGTTGAGTACATAAAAATGAAAAATCAAACGATTGCTTGAATAAGCCAAACACAGAAAAGCTTTCATTTGTCAACCAAACTACACGGAAGAGCAGATAAGCCGTCATTCAATATACAACGAGGCTCAGAGGCAGTAACAATGAGGGCGGCACAGCAACTGAATAGTCTTAACTCAAGGAATGTAATAATAATAACAACAATAACTAGAAAAAGTGCTCCTCGGAGCACAACTCTCCGCCAGAAGACTTGTGTTGGGAATGTTGGGAATGTTCTATCTGTATAAGTGTCCTATCCGTCCTGTCTGTAAAGTGTCCTATCCCTCCTGTCTGTATAAGTGTCCTATCCGTCCTGTCTATGTAAGTGTCCTATCCGTCCTGTCTGTGTAAGTGTCTTGTGCTCCTCGGAGCACAAGTCTCCGCCAGCAGACTTGTGTTGGGAATGTTGGGAATGTTCTAATTCTTATGTTCTAACTGTCCTATCCATCCTGTCTGTATAAGTGTCCGATCCGTCCTGTCTGTATAAGTGTCCTTCCTGTCTGTATAAGTGTCCTATCTGTCTTGTCTGTATAAGTGTCCTATCCGTCCTGTCTATGTAAGTGTCCTATCCCTCCTGTCTGTGTAAGTGTCCTATCTGTCCATTTCTCAGCCATGTCAACTCGAAATCATGCTCGCTGGCTTGGGCGCTTAGCTGTTAACTAAGCATTTGTAGGATCGAGGCCTTCCCATCTAGAGAGGCTTTAGCTTAATTAAAGTATCTGCTTTGCATGCAGGATTGTTGGAACTGTCTTACCTCACTTTGAAAGTGTCACAGACACTTTCAAAGTGACACATGTATTTTATAGGCCGCTATACGTCACTAGCCAATCGGATCACACTATTGCACCGTATTGTCACGTGTCACGTGAGGCTTGACCAATGTTAGTCCCAGTTTCAGAAAGTGAAAACAAACTCTCCTGGCGGAGAGAATAATAGTAATTGAATCATATGGATGTCATCTATGACGTCATATTCTGAAATATCTACTGTGATGTAACAAAACATTTTGGCAAGGTTTCAGCACGATAAAAGCCCCATTGATTTCATTATAAAATTCAAGTTAATTATTTATGAAAAGAATAATATATCTGAAAAGCAAAGAAATTATTGGCGGTACTTCTGTGGCCTACTGGCAGCGTGCACAAGACATGTGGCACTGACCGGTCTGGCGGTTTGCAAGATTAGCTCCAGAAATACAGAACGACACACAGTCAAACCATCTATGAATGGTTTGGAGCCACACTGTAATAATTAAACCCACCACAGACAGACTGTAGGTCTTATGATATGGACATGCCTGTTGTCACAGTACTGACATCATAGACTGGTCTTGCATGCAATAACAATTTAGGCATTTAGCATACGCTCTTCACTGGGAGACAATGGAGGGAGCGTAGAAGCAGGGAGACGTGAAAATGTTGGCTGGTTGAAGACCAAGTGTGCATTCTGGATCATTTTGAGGGGCTTATGTGCACATGCCGGGAGGCCAATAAGGAGGGAGTTATAGCAGTCACATTTTTAGGACAGCTCAAGCGAAGCGAGCTGTCCTCTATGGAGAGAGATGAAAGGCGTCTGAGGTATGTGGGATGTAACCTCTGCAGGCTTATAAAGAGAGGAGGTGGCTTAGGCGAAAAAGGGGCGTAACGGGGCGTGATTTGGTCAGGGACTCTCTGTTTGTGGGAAAAAGTGGGCCGGCTTGCTAAAAAAGGGTCTGGTTGCCACCGATTGGTTGCTGCAACTTGGATTCATGCAGGGAGACGCCCCCTCTTTGCTCCAAACACCGATTGGTTGCTGCAACTTGGATTCATGCAGGGAGACGCCCCCTCTTTGCTCCGAAAAATTTGGAACGGCTGCCTGTTGTCACAGGCACTCAGGCACTGCAGAGAAGTAGACACAGTGGTGGAAAAAGTACTCAAATTCTTTACTTAAGTAAAAGTACCAATACTGCAATATAAAAATACTCCGTTACAAGTAAAAGTCCAGAATTAAAAATGTACTTGAGTAAAAGTACAAAAGTATTGGCATCAAAGTGTACTTAAAGTACCAAAAGTAAAAGTACTAAATATTTGAAAATAGCCGATCTACAAATATTTGAAAATAGCCGATCTACAAGCTCACAAGGCGTCGCGATGCGACGCGTTGTGAGCTTGTAGATCTGCTATTTTCAAATAGCCTATAGGTATGAAATAGGGCTAAAGTGGTTAATGTATATTTCATTATATCATAGTTTATATCTGAAAAGTAACTAGTAACTAAAGTTTTCAACTAAATGTAGAGTAAAAGTGCAATATTTGCCTCTGAGATGTAGTGGAGTAGAAGTAAAAGTATTGTAAATTGGAAATACTCAAGTAAAGTACAAATACCTCAAAACTGTACTCAAGTACAGTACTTTAGTAAATGTACTTAGTTACTTTCCACCACTGAGTAGACATGTAGACTATAGACTATGGAGGCATCAGAATTTTGTATTAAATTATAGAATGCACCAAAAAAGTGTTGACTTGAATCTATTTAAGCCACAATAAAGCCCCGCTTTTATTTTTGATTTTTATTTGGGGTTTATTTAGCATAGTTTTAGATGATTTTCTGTGCACATTTCTTCATTTAAGCATCGCGAGCTGCGAACGGCCTTTTTGCATGTAGTTGAAGCGCAAGGGGCGGCGGGGGGGAGAGAGTCGCAGATAGACAGCTGGAGAGTTGAATAACCTCCTCTTCAAATAACCAGATTTATTTACCAAAGTAGCCTATGTAGGCGACCTACATGTTTATGTTTTAGCTTAGACACGGGTAGCCTACAATAGTTGGTAGATGATTGGTAAATTATTAACCATGACAACGACTCAAAGACTTTTATTTTGTACTTTCTTGAACCACAAGCATATCGCTGCACCAGTAGGCTACATGAGAGAGAAAAAGGGGGGGGGGACCACTTGATACACAAAAACAAAGCTACAGAGTGCAAAGCACTACATTTAGCCAGTGAGAATTGCAGTGTACATAAAGTGCGCTCGGAAAGGTTTATTTTAGGAGCGCTTTGTGATGCACCGTGCAGTCAAATCCGCGGTGTCAATAAATTCCACTGCCCGCTCTTTGATGAGTCCTCCATCCTCCATGAATCGAATACAAACTGCAACTAGTTCCCGTTTGGAAAGCGGGAAATCTTTATACGCGAGTAGGCCTATTGCAAAATATTGTCCAATGTCCACTGAGTTCAGCCTTTATTTTACCAAGCAGGACTGATGCTGCAGCCTGAAGCAGCTTGCCCTGAAAGTGGTTTAGGCGACCGTTCGTTTAGGCGTCCTCGCGTCGCTGAGTTTGCTCTGGACAAACTTTTTTTTTTACGCTGGTGCCATTGCTGCCTCTCTGCTGTCTCAAGAATCAAACATGAAGAGAACGAGGCCACTCAGGCCAGGACATGTGTGTGGTGTTTATATTGTGCGCTTATGCCAATAAACCGGTTCTGTGAATGAGGGACACAGACAGACACATTTCACACTCGAGTGTGAAATGGGATTCTGAGAATACACATTGGCTCAATTGCTCAAAAGACCCAACATCCTCCAGACACGCAGGACGTAGAGAGAGAATGGATGTGTATTACGTTATTTGTCAGCCTTAAGTATAGGGGCGATATTCATAGTAAATACACAAAAAGCTGTCTGGCGGAGTTAAGGCACAGTGGCCCTCATTTATCAACGCGGTGTAGCCCGAATAATGAACGTACGGCGATATCACCGCACCTTTCGGCATTTATCAATATATCCTGACGTGGGCTTCATCCTACTTTACGCTGAGATCTCACGTCTGGTCGAGACCAATTGTTGACGTTGGCTGCGCCCGTTTATTCCATTCTAGACCTGCGGAGCAGACGGTCTGACAGGCATCTGGACACATATATCCACTCCAAAATGTATATCTACACTAATAAATAATCCCTGTGAAAATATAACATTTTATAAAGTAATTTAAACAAACTGCTTTAACAGTCATTCGGTTAGGCTTGCAGATCTGCATGGCTGCGTTGGCTATTTGAAAATAGCAGATCTACAAGCTCACAACAGGTCCCATCACTGTTGTGAGCTTGTAGATCTGCTATTTTCAGCGCAGCAGCGATTCTGCGAGATAATTTTCGGGAGCCCCGAGTCCCCGACATTCTTTTCATGGACAGTGAGGTCCAGAGAGAGAGAGAGAGAGAGAGAGAGAGAGAGAGAGAGAGAGAGAGAGAGAGAGAGAGAGAGAGAGAGAGAGAGAGAGAGAGAGAGAGAGAGAGAGAACCACGATAACGCAATGGTGATTATGAACCACGTACCCAAACCCGTTAAAGGCTGCTTTTCCCAAGCTGAACTATACTATTGTTCAATGAAAAGCATTGTAATCCGATTAGTGGCCATTTTTTCATAATGTATTCGAGTGCAATACACCTACCAACCGATAGGGTCACTCTGTTAAAAGCATATGGCCACCGATCAGATTAAAATGCTTTTTATTGAACAATACGGATGATACAGGTACTTTTGAGAGCCCATATATACATGTAACCTCCGTCGCCATGGGATAAGCACTTTATCTTTGAAATATGAACGTTTATGTAGATGTACGGGTCATAAATGGAGAAAGTGCAAACACTAGGTTGAAGTTCATCCATGACGGTCGTGACAGTCGACCGTCGTGTATCCGTGGCTATTACTCCCTCTAACATTTCCCATGTTTTTAGCAGTGGTGGAAAAAGTACTCAAATTCTTTACTTAAGTAAAAGTACCAATACTGCAATATAGAAATACTCTTGTTACAAGTAAAAGTCCAGAATTCAAAATTTACTTGAGTAAAAGTACAAAAGTATTGGCATCAAAATGCACTTAAAGTACCAAAAGTAAAAGTACTAAATATTTGAAAATAGCAGATCTTCAAGCTCACAACGGGTCGCGATGCGACGCGTTGTGAGCTTGTAGACCGGCTAGGTATAAAATAGGGTTAAAGTGGTTAATGTATGTTTCATTATATCATAATTTATATCTGAAAAGTAACTAGTAACTAAAGTTTTCAAATACATGTAGTGGAGTAAAAGTACAATAGTTGCCTCTGAGATGTAGTGGAGTAGTAGTAAAAGTATTGGAAATTGGAAATACTCAAGTAAAGTACAGATACCTCAAAATTGTACTTATAAGTACAGTACTTGAGTAAATGTACTTAGTTACTTTCCACCACTGGTTTTTAGTGTATTGAAATAATGTCATGCATATTTGTCCAGTGCATAGCCTACTGCAGGCCTTGTTGACTAGATTTAGAATAGATTTTTAAGCTCTTGCTCCTGAAATGATCGATTATTTTTTAAGGGGAAACGCCATCATTTAACATGCAAGTCAATGGGTGAGAAGGACATTGCCAGGCACAAGTGTAGGTAATTAATGTATTTGTGCAAGATGACCCTGCTACTGTATATAAAATGTGTATATTACTCGTTCATCATGGTTCATGTTCAAATAGCTCAATCCAAAATATAATGCTGTAGGCCTAAGTGTTAGGCTGTATTTACGCACCTGCTTAATTGTAATTAATGCTTAAATATAGTTATGACCGGTATTTTTTATCAGATGTCTGATACATTTGATTCATTCCGGACATTGGGACCAGCAGGTTACAATCCTATATCGTAACCCCTGGTATTGACCACATTGCTTAGCAGAGTTCAGTGATGCAAATGCATGTCAAGTTGATCAACAGATTGTATTATTCTCCAATGCAATAACAGTACTGAAATGAAGGCTATAAGGGCAATAATGGGAGCCCTTTCTTTTTTAAAGTAACTTCAAAGTTACTTTTCACAGTAACGCATTACTTTTTGGTGTAAGTAACTAGTAAAGTAACTGAGTTACTTTTACATGACAAGTAACTAGTAATGGTAACTAGTCACTGGTTTTCAGTAACTAGCACACCACTAGCACAACACTACAACGGTGTCTAACCGAGAGTTATACTTCTCCAGTACAACGGTGTCTAACCGAGTTATACTTCTCCAGTACAACGGTGTCTAACCGAGAGTTATACTTCTCCAGTACAACGGTGTCTAACCGAGAGTTATACTTCTCCAGTACAACGGTGTCTAACCGAGAGCTATACTTCTCCAGTACAACGGTGTCTAACTGAGAGTCCATGCAGATCACAGTTGACAAATATTATATATTATCGGAGCTATTATTAATGTTATCGGTTTTATCGTGATGACGTCATAATTCCTGATATCGAACCGATAATTATCGGGCCGATACTTATCGTGCACTAATAATTTTATCGCAAATTATTGTCTCCGCCAGGCCGAAGGCATGGCGAGAGAGTATGTTTTACCCCCTGTCCGTCCGTGTGTCTGTGTGTGTGTGTGTCCGTGTGTCTGTGAACAGCTAATCTCTGGCACCGTTGGCTTGATCGCAGTGAAACTGTGCACACACACTCCCTGGATGCCAGAGCAGAACCTCTGCCCCAAATTTTTCACATGGGCCTTTTATAGCGCCACCAGGAGGCTGATTTGTGCAAAAGACATTTTTGGACAGTACTCCTACAGATTTTATCCAAACATCACGCAAATCGGTGCACAGTATCTCTATAGTCATGTGATCAACACAGATCTGCCTGATTTTCCATATTCCATCCTGATTGGCTAAGGTTGGCTTCCAAAGTTTGCAGGATTGGTCCATTTTGAACTAAATGCCTCAAATCATGAACGCAGCTTGTGATTTATGTGAAATTTAACACGCATGTTCCCACTAGGCCGAGGAAGAAATGCCATTTGAAAATGTTCAAATCAGCCTCATGGTGGCGCTATAAAAGGCAGATTTGTGTTTTTAACTATCTGCACCGATCTGCGTGAAACTTTGCACACATACTCCCTAGAGGCCAAGGAAAAATATCTGCCCTGCATTTTTCACATTAGCCTTTTATAGCGCCACCAGGAGGCCGACTTATGTAAAACTTTTTTTTTTTTAGATTAAGCCTTCACATTTTTTCCAAATTTCACGCAAATCGGTACACATGATCTCTATAGTCATGTGATCAAGATGCATCTGTTTGATATTTCATATTCCATCGTGATTGGCTAACATTGACATCTAAAGTTTGCAGGAGTGGCCCGCTTTGAACAAAATGCCGCAAATCATGAACACAGCGTCCAATTGTGGTGGAACTTTGCACGCACATTTGCACTACGTTGAAGAACAAACGCCACCCTTTTAACATTGCCCTATTATAGCGCCACCAGGAGGCAGATGTTTCTTTTTTATATTACTTTTAATTTTGTCCAAACATGCAAATCAGTACACATGATCTCTATAGTCAAGTGATCAAGATGGATCTGTCAAATTTTTTATATTCCATCCTGATTGGCGAATTCCGAAAATTGCTGGCCCACAATAACCTACCTGACCTGGCGGAGACCTGTGCTCCGAGGAGCACTTTTTCTGGTTTTTATATTTTTCTCTGTTGTTGGTGACAACTCTAGTGCGACGCCACGACGGCACGACGGTGTCATGAATGCGTCCTTTCACAATATTGTGCGTCAGCGACGCAGGACGCAGGCCTATGAGCATCTCTGCTCAGTGCGGCTGCAGAGTTCATGTGCAACATCGCATGGCTGTGGCTTTACAGTTTTCCTTCGCCGTGTCTGTAGGTCACCCCCAGGGACCCCCAAGGGTCTCCAGGGACCCCTAAGGGGGGGGGACGACCGCGGACCTCCTTTTTTTTTTTTTTTTTTTTTTTTCATCCCATGCTTTTGTACCCCCAAAACTATTTTCTTTTTTTTTGGGGTGGGGGGGGGTCCTGCGCTGTCCATCATGACATCTATGTCATTCTTTCTTGTTAAATAAATGAGGCCTGGATAAGGAGCTGGGATCCTCCATGGGGCAGGACTTACCTGAGAAGAAGAGGAGCTCGGTCTTGTCTATAGGTTCAGCTTGAGGTGGTGAGAAGACATCCACTGTGAGATGTCAGCCAGACATGTAGTATTGCACTCTTCCACCTGAGTGGCAGAGAGAGAGAGGAGAGAAGCAGTTGAGTGTCATCCTACTATAATTCTAGAGTGAGTGAAGCTACCCGGTTCTCCTCAGTGGCTGGACCAATTGCTCTGATTTTGCACACAGCCATTGACCATTACCATCTGAACTTAACTGTGAAGCCCGTTTTTCAATTTCATCAAATCTCAGCTTATTATTAGCGCTTTTGTGTCAAAGAATGTCGCCATGGTTAGGGGGCTGCCCAGCTATGGGACGAACTTCCTCCCGGGTTGCCAGATCATGTGCGCATATCCCCCCACGGATGCGTCGACCGGGTATGGTCTAGTTGACATAACAGTGATAGGGATAGCTTGTGAGCAGAGATGATAGCGCCAAGAGATTTAGTGTACAGGGAGAAAAGGAGGGGGGCCATGTACAGATTCCTGGGGGACCTCAGTTAGGAGGGTGTGGGGCAGCGCTGAGTACTGATAGTGTCATAGTACTGATGTCATAGACATGTCAGGCCTCAAAGTACTTTTAACCTATTATGCTTGTGCAATGCCGGGCAATGGGCACCGCTGGACAGACACACACAGTGTAGGCGTCATAGTACTGACGTCATAGACTGGTACAGACTACCAACATGTTGCAATATGACACGTTTTCAATCAATAAGAAAAGAGGATATTGGGGGAGTGTGCCAGCCAAGGAATCTTGAATCTTGTCTTGGGAAAAACAATGTTGGGTTGGGTAAGTTTAGAAAGCACATTCTATTTGGCATTTAAAAGACTTGGAGGAATGGGATGAGTGACGTTTTTGTATCTTTTAGTTTTGGCAAAACTCGAGTGACAGGGGTCCTACTATCTGTTTTTGAGTGTGAGAGAGAGAGAGAGAGAGAGAGAGAGAGAGAGAGAGAGAGAGAGAGAGAGAGAGAGAGAGCTATTCAAGGCTGTTTGTAGGGAGTCTGTGTCTTTCCCTATCGGCATTTGGCAATGCATTAATTCATCCTCTGATAGGAGGAGCCGTCCGTTTGATTTAACTCAGAGGAGAGACCCATAACTTGGAACAGCTGCTTCTGCTACTCACTGTAACCAGCTATTTGAATAAGTACTGAAGGTTGGCAGTCAGAGCCGGGTGAATGTAATTCTAATTCATGGAAGTTGTCTGGTTCGTAATTACCGACATTCCAGTTCGTAATGAGCGACACCTGGTGAAAAACATGCACCTACACTGAATGAATCACAGATGACCATGGCATACTTTTCTAACATTTAATATTGTTATCAATTATGGTCCCTTTGCAAGCTAGCCATGGTATGAATGGAACAATGCAGTGTGAGCGGCTCTTCCGGCAGATAAATGAAGCACTGTTGAGTGGATATATTCTCATAAATGACTTGCTCCCATTGCATTATCCCTTAGCGCTGATGTGAGACCTCACTCAATACTGCATGCATGAATATTATCTTCAAATCTCTTATGTGGCAGGATAATCTAATGTGTGGGCGGAGGGGAGGGTGTGGATTGTTATTGGGGGATTAGGAAGCAATATGGGAATAATAAAAAAAAACATGTATTACTATTTGGATTCGATTAATGTCCTGGTTATTGAAAAGGAGACCACAAAAGATACAATTCTGGGCTGGCTCAATGGAAGATTTGTTGTCATGGACATTCATACAGTAGGTGCAGTGGCCCACAGACTGTTAAAATTTAGACAGAGAGAGAGAGAGAGAGAGAGAGAGAGAGAGAGAGAGAAATGTGCCTTGTGCCATGGGATGCACCGGGCCAAGATCAATCCCCATAATGCAACGGGCCCGGGTCAATCCCCATACTGCACCTGGCCACGGTCAATCCCATGAGCTTTGATGGCCCCTACCTGCTACCTGCTAACAGGCAAAACAGAACAGGGAAGCAACCAAGTCCACAAACACACAACAACCAGGTGGCGTCAGAGGGCATGTCATGACACGCACACACACACGCAGGCACACACGCACGCACACGCCAATCTAACAAAGTTTGCAGTGACCGAACTGTAGATGTTATCGACAGGGTGGTCTAGACTGGAAGGTTTCTGAGTGTGAGACTGCGAGACGCCTCTGGGGAGAGGGCTGCTCACTCACACTGACTGGATTGTCATTTAGAGCAGTGAGTGGGGTGGAATGATCAATGGTGCTAATCAATGATTTAATAAGGCTATTTCTCTCCCACTTCAGTGAGTGACTGGGCAGGGTGGGAGCCCAAGAAAAGTAGCTGTGATGTTGTGTGGCACCACACAGTCATGGCGCACACACAATTGAAGACACGCACGCACGCACGCATGTATGTACGCACGCACGCACGCACGCACGCACGCACGCACGCACACTTCACACAGATATATCGTAAATCTATCACACACAGCCCTGGATCGCTCAGAGACTGTGGCTCTGTCTTTTTTTTAAATGTTATATCAATGCGTTGCTGTATTGAAATTTAGAAATCTTTCAAAAACATTCAAAAAATGTTGCTACTCCAACCAATTTTGTCCATACCTCACCCAAATTGGTACACCTTATCTCTGTAGTCATGTGATGTATCTGTCTGATTTTTGGGATTCTATTCCGATTGACTACAATTGGCTTTTTGCTGGAAAGGCCTGCTTTGCACGACATGCTACAAGCACCACTGGAACGATCGGCGAGAAATTTGCCCACACACTCCCAGTAGACCAAGGACAAATCTCCACCTAATTATTTTTCAATCAGCCTGTTATGACACATTTTCCAAAGCTTCCAAAGTTTGCAGGGGTGGCCCGTTTTGCACAAAATGCCACACATCATGAATGCAGAGCCCGATTGCAGGGAAACTTTGCACACACATTCCCACTAAGCCAAGAAAGAACCTCCATCCCAAATTCTTCAAATCTCCTCGCGGTGGCGCTACAACAGCCTACTTCACGTTTTTGGCCTATAACTCTTTAACTGTAGTTCGTACAATCAACTTATACGGCCCGTTTGTGCCAGATCGCATTTTCTGCCATAGTGCGTACAGTGCCATAGTGCAGAAATCGGTACAAAATATTTCTGGGGTTGTATGAGTCAGATTCTTCAAATCCCATTGCAATTGGCTAAGACTGCCATCCAAAGTTTGCAGGCCCTGGGCAGGCAACCTGGCCTGGCGGAGACCTGTGCCATGCTCCGAGGAGCACACCTTTCTAGTTTCATAATGTACTTGTTCTTATCCTAGAAATGTAGTGGAGTCAAAAGTACAATTATTTACCTTTGAAATCCAGCAGAGTGAATAAGTATCCAAAAATACAAACACTCAAGTAAAGTACAGATACTCAAAAAAGATACTTAAGCACAGGATAGTGAATGTACTTTAGTTACTGTCCACCACTGAGTATGACCACACATCAGAAACAGAAAGCACATTAACACCGCCCCAACAAACCATTATAGTTTTTGATTACTGACCAAAACTGCCTTCAGTGGAATTTA
>NC_139943.1:31160356-31166181 GCF_963454915.1 Gymnoscopelus microlampas
GATCCAGGGTTCATGGCAGATTGGTAGGGCATGATGTAGTGTGAACACCTACAGAATTCCATCTGACTGTCTAGGTCTTCTATGACATTGATTGTCCAGATCACACTGAGATGTTTGTCAGTCTGAGCAGGAGTCACTGGGCCTGTGTCAGCGGTGATGGAAAAGGTCTGGAACAGGCAGGAACAACAGGTCAGGTCTGTCAAGGTTCAGCTTCCATGAGATGGGCAAACATTTGTCTCTCACAGATATGTCTACTATAATTACAGTCAGTCTGTCATACACACGCAAGCTCTATTTTATATGTTGGCTATTTGAAACCAACTGATACTGTACAAGCTCTATGATCTATACAAGTACGAGTACACGTGTTGCATTGCAACACGTGAGCTTGCCAGGGTTAATGTGTTTATTTGGTTAGCTATAGCTAGTTAGTTGGTTTGATGAGCTCAAAATGTATTACTTAGCCGGTCAAACAATTCCAAATGCACGGCTGATTATGCTCAACTCTTTCATTTCATAAAACTGCAGTTTTTATTTATCTTTTGGCACAAAGCAAAATGAGGATGGGAGGCAAGACGCACACCACTTAAATTGTCTCTTCCGTGGTGCACGGAATCAATCGCCAACCATTATTATTAAATCAATGCAGAGGTGAAAGGTGTGTTGGGGAATTGGTGACTTTTTCCTTTAGAAACAGAATAGAATGAGAACCAAATAAGAATAAGAATGAGTCATGGCGGCTGATTGATGAACACAGCCATCCACAATGCACTCATGACTAAGAGGACTGTCTATTTAGGATGACATTTAGGAGAAAATAGGGACAAATATAATCTCCTGTGGTTTATATCAGTGGTTTGTGCTACAAAGGTCATTCCAATAAGTTTGTGCAGAGTGCTCATTGACTCGAGGAATTGGGGCGGGAAAACCTTCAGATAGATAATGTTGCTGGAGACATTTTGTGTTCTTCTATTGATTGAAAAAGTTTCATGTACAGTAACACGTTGTATAACTCCCCTTAGGACTGTCCAACCATGTGAGTTTGACCATTAGTTTGACATTAACCTTCCAGTTGCCAAACACGACAATGCATAGTTGCATACATACATTCATGGCACAGTGGTTCTCAAACCGTTCCATGCCAAAGACCTCCAAATAGCCATAGCCTCTGGCTGCACCGCATGTATACATCATGTATATACATCCTAGCAGATGGATGGGAAAACGAAGGCCTGTCCCTCAGATAAGATTATGCTATAGTATGTACAGTACTGTATGTAACAACTCCACCCACCTGTCAATGTATTCATGTCTGTGAAGAGAACACCGTGACGCTCGTTCACCCTGACATGATTCACTGAGACGTCTCTGAACTGTTCACACCCACACCTGCTTGAGTACGGGTGTCTTGATGAGGTCACTGGGTGAACATGCTCACTGTGCTCACACTGAATTAGTTGACAGCTTCAATAGTCCGTTCTACACGAACACCCAAATCCATATTATGGAGTCCACAGAGAAAACATTTGAAACAGTTAAACGTTTAAATTGAATCAGGCTGGCATTGCGAAGTGGTGGATGTTTCCAAAAACGAAAGCTTTCTTCTTGCAGGAGAGAGCGAGAGAATAGTCCTGGGAGGTGATTATTCCAGTATCAGTGTCCCGTTCTCAAGGTCTGTACGTCGGCTAGACAGAGAGTTCAGCCAGTACAATGAATATAAAGAGAATGAACAAATTCTCAATGAACAATGAACAAATATTACATCATACGTTACTTCCAGGCGACACTTCTATTTGAACACACCATTGTGGGGTGACATGGCAGCTTAGCCTATACTGTAGTTCTACAATGTCGCAATGTGTCTCGTTATCTTGTAGATCTGCTATGTTTGCAATGTTTGACCATTTCTGAAAAAAGAAAAGAAAAAGGAAATAGATATTATCATCACGACGATACAATATTATTGTCACACTTGATATCAAAGTATTTGGTCAAAAATATTGTGATAGTTCATGTTGTCCATACTATGCAGTGCCTGTTGTACCCATTTTCAGATACCTGTTGTAGGCCTACCCGTGTGTCTGCCTGTGTCCCTTTTATGCCCTACGGCGATGTCTGTATCTGTCTGTATCCACCCATATTGAGTTCCGTGTCAAGCATGCCCAAATATGGAGTCCAGGCTAGTCTAGAACGTCAGTACTATGACGTCATATTGATAATATCAGAATACTCAATACATGAGGATTTATGGATTTATTCATATCTGGATAACCGTCGATCTGACTTATTTTCCACTTGGCGCATCATCACTCCCTCGGGTGACGGGTCTCGCCGAGTTTGAAGTCAATCGGTTGGGCAGCTTTTGAGGCACACTGGGACACACTCACTCACACGCAGAGATTTGCATAATTTATAGAAGGATTGCCCCGCACTAAATGTATGTAAATGCTCCCTCACAGAACCCTGCCTTGTGAATGGAGAACCACTTCACAGTAATGAACTCTAAGGATTTAGCTGTGTTGTGGTTGACTTTGTGGAAGATTTTTGCCAACCTGGAAAGCCTCATCAGAAAGGAGAGCAGGCCCCCCAAAAAAACATGAAAGTCAAGGCTGTGGAAAGGCTCAGGGTGCCGACCTTTTTGTTTTTATTGGATTTTTGTGTTTATATTATGCTTCCGGCACTGTAATACTTTCCCCTTAATGTTTAATGTTTCTATGCTGTATGAAATGTGCTGTACAAATAAGCGTGCCTTGCCTTGGAGCTCCAAGCGATGGATGCTTTTCAGAGCGGCCAGTAAAGCACAGCTGAAAGTAATGACATGAAGGAAATGACACACAGACGTCTCAGATGGCTGGGCCATGTGCTGAGAGCACAGCAGGACCGGACCCCCAGAGCTGCCTTAAGATGGACTCCACCAGGCACAAATAAACCTGGGAGACCCACAAACCTCCTGGTGCGGAACTGTGACAGAGGAGCTGATCAGGATGAGAGCTGCAACATTCTGACAAGAACCCGAAGTGATGGGGAGGAGGAAGGAAATGTTCTAAAGGGTAACCGGTACAGTGGACACCTGAGACCTCAGGGTAACTTTTTGTTGGTTTGTACTTTATTTTTAATTTGTCTGTTCCTGAGATTCCTGAGGTGGAACACTACTGGACAGTGGCCACCTCGGGCACCAAATGGGCCCATAAGGGACCATTTGTTGTTTGGATCTGAAATAGGATGCTGCACAAAGGAGATATCTATAATAAGGATATCTATAAGCTGATAACACGTCACAGCGCGGCCACCATATTAAAGACTATAGGCTAAATGGCTTTACACAGCACACTTTCCAAACAACCTTTTCACATACCACTGTATGTATTATTCCACATGACGAAAACACACAGTGGGCTAAACTTGTGCTCTGTACTATATAATAAAGAAAAGACAAATCTTTATTGATCCCCATGGGGAAATTCAGGTGTCATTATTGCAACAACAGCGTGACTCAGTGCTGTTTTGTAGCTAAGTATTGAAGGAACACACTGAACAGCCAGTGTTTAAAGACAGCGAGAATGATCAGGCACAGAGAGAACGGAAATGTGTCACAATGGACCAAACATTAGAGAATGTTTGTGTGTACGTGAAGGAAAGGCAAGGCAAGCTTATTAGCACATTTCAACAACAAGGCAATTCAAAGTGCTTTACATAAAACATTAGGCATTAAGACATTAAGGCACAGAGCATTAAGAGAAGTGAAGTGCAGGCTGTGGTAGAATGCTGGCTCTCGGCTTCTCTCTATTTGTTGTTGGAAGGACTGGGCATGGTGCCAGTGGTGTAATAAGTACCTCTACTCAAGTCATGTAAGCTACTTAAGTTTTGAGGTACTAAGACTTTACTTGAGTGTTTACTTTATATGTACTTTCTACTCCACTACATCTCATTATGCATCTCAGATTTGTTTTACAGTACTTCACTACAATTATTTGGGAGCTTTAGTTTCAACTTACTTTGAATATTTGGATTATTAATACGACATACATTAACCACTTATGCCTTATCTATCTTATACTTCGGCTATTTGAAAATAGCCGATCTACAAGCTCACAACACCTCGCATCGCAACACGTTGCGAGTTTGTGCTGGACAAACGGCAATGCAACTGAGAAGGAACTAGAAAAAGTGCTCCTCGGAGCACAAGTCTCCGCCAGGTCAGATAGGTTACTGTGGCGCTATAATATGCCAATGTGAAAAGGGTGCCATTTATTTTTAGGCCTTTCACGGCAATCGGACACTGCATTCATGATTTGAGGCATTTCGTTCCAAAAATGTGTTTTGTTAAATTTGACCTGCTAGTGGTGCTATAAGTTAACAGGCCAATGTGAAAAGGGTGGCATTTGTTCCTCGGCCTAGTGGGAATGTGCGTGTGAAATTGCACGGCAATCGCACACTGCGTTCATGATTTGAGGCATTTTGTTCAAAACGGACCTATCCTGCAAACTCAAGTCAATGTTAGCCAATTAAGATGGAATATGAAATATCGGACACATCCGTCTTGATGACATGAATATAGAGATACTGTGTACCGATTTGCGTGATTTTTGGACAGAATCTGAAGGAGTAAGAGCAAAAAATTTGTTTTCCAAAAGTCGGCCTCCTGGTGGCGCTCTAAAAGGCAGATGTGAAAAATGCAAGGCAAAGGTTGTTCCTTGGCCTCTAGGGAGTGTGCATGCAAAGTTTCACGCAGATCGGTGCAGTTATAAGTAAAAACGTGAATCGGCCTGTTATAGTGCCATGCACCATGAGGCTGATTTGAAAGTTTTGAAGTGGCATTTGCTCCTTGGCATAGTGGGAATGTGCGTGCACAATTTCAGGGAAATCGCATGCTGCGTTCATGATTTGAGGCATTTTGTTCAAAACAGACCAATCCTGTAAACTTTGGAAGCCAACCGTAGGCAATGAGGATGGAATATGGGAAATGGGACAGATCCGTGTTGATCACATGACTATAGAGATACTGTGTACCGATTTGCATGACGTTTGGATAAAATCTGTAGGAGTAATATAAAAAAATGGGTTTTGCACAAATTGGCCTCCTGGTGGCGCTCTAACAGGCCCATGTGAAAAAATTGTGGCAGAGGTTCTGAATTGGTAGCCAGGGAGTGTGTGTGCACAGTTTCGCAGCGACCGGGCCAACGGTGCCGGAGATTAGCCGCTCGCAGACAGATGGACACACGGACACACGCACACACGGACGGACGGACGGACGGACGGGGGGTAAAACATACTCTCTCGCCATGCCTTCGGCCTGGCGGAGACAATAAAGTCTGCAAAGCTGGTTTTATCTAAGCTCCACTTGTTTATTGGTTCTCAGTGTTTCGATCCGGTCGGATCTTCTTGAGGAATTCTATTACAATACAATTCGTGAAGATCCAGCCGGATCGAAAAGTTCCTTTCCAAGTTGTGAATACAGGCCTTTTACTTGTAGCAGAGTATTTGTACATTGTGGCATTCTACTTTTACTTAAGTAAAAAACAATCAGAGTATACTTCCTCCATGCACCACTGAGTGCAGGTTGTGTTAGACTGCCAGCTCTCTGCTCCTCTCTCTATGTGTTGATGGGTGGACTGGCGCTAATGGAACCTAATGACATAATGACCCAGCAGCATGCTGTCTCCTGTTGCATTAGTGACAGGATCAAACCCAGTGCTCTCGTCTCAGCCTCTCGTGGCTGCCATTAACGGCTACATAATGGCAGCGCTTGATGAAACAATGGGCTTTTGTAATTGTTTTGGGATAAAAGTTTAATTTAAGCTATTGACATGGCAGCAATTTAAACA
>NC_139943.1:31166381-31263881 GCF_963454915.1 Gymnoscopelus microlampas
AGAGAGAGAGAGAGAGAGACAAGATAACTAAACAGGTGTAGGATAGTTGTAGTACACACACACTAAACATTAGGGCCAATATATTGATAATATCGTATCTGATTGATATCGTCATGGATTTTCGGATTTCGGAACGTAATGTCGTGATATGGCATAAGTGTTGTCTTGTACTTAATCACTTAATCCCTATTTCAATGGGTCATGAGCTTGTAGATCTGCTATTTTAAAAAGATTTAGTAAGAAGGAAAAATAAATCACACAATATCATCACAATAAAATATCATGACAATATCGATAGAGGGATTTGGTCAAAGATATAATTTGAGTCTATCAATATTGCCCAGCCCTAACCAAAAATACTGTTAATATTTCACTATCACCGGTATTAAAATAAATTGCTGTCTATTCAGAGTGTGACATGAATGAATGTTCAGAGTAGCAGTCCTGACTCATAGGTTCTCTAGCATGAAGTTGTGAATTTCAGCTTTAAGCAGTTAAATGATGATAAATGCACTCATTGGAACAACTTCTACCAGAGATCCAGACATGAGTGGCAGGTACTAATAAGAGCTGAGACAATCAATGGCTATTGATTGATTGTCCGTCAGTCGGAGGTAAAGGCAATTTAACAAAATCACTACAACTCGTGTCATAAAAGAGAGACTGAGTTATGAATCATGCCTCGTTCATAACTCATTCTATGAAATGGATCTCAGATGAACGTGGACACTTGATTACAGTGTGACATTGCTTCTGATGTGTGTATGAGTATCATTGAATTTTTTTTGCCATTGCCTTACCACACACAGTAGCCAATGGTGATAAACATCCCCGTTCATTATTGTCCCTACTGTGAGAGTCTGGCTGTTGAAATTGAATGAATATGAATACGTGTGCGTGCGAGTGTGTATGCTTATAGGCTACACATACTGTTTTAGCCTATAATCGTTCATTGGAGCTATGAATTAATGTGGCAACACTTTAAACTTTGATACAACAGCTATTTGAAAATAACTGATCTACAAGCTCACAACACATGAACAGTATGCCCCATTTCTCTCCGCAATTAAAATCATCATAACTCGCAGAATTTTCAACCGATTTGTGGTTTAGTTTGTTACCAATGCCAACCAAGTAGGATGCTTGGTTAAATGAAAAATGTGGGTTTTCGTATAGTAACAGACAGTAATGGTTAAAGTTTTAGTCTCAGGTACGGTACTTACCATACAACTCAGGCATATTGCCAGAAGCACTTATTCCCAGAAGACAAACCAGGCAGTTGCCTTGGGCCAAGCCACTATGGGGGCCCACGAAGGCCAACAAACTTTACCCCAATGTATCAAAGTGTGGCAAACGTGCAGTGACCACAGCAAAACCCTTTTGCAATGACATCTCAGTAGGAAACCTCCCTAAATAGGCCCACTATGGTCCCATGATGGTAACACACTCTGGTCTATGATGACTGATTTGCTTCAAACTGTTAGACAATGAACAGACAGTGCACATCCATAACATGACAAAGCACCAGAATTATCATTATGGATGTCAGAAAAGAAAGAGAAATAAAAACAGTGGTAATGAAGCATACCGTAATGAAGTTAAATGTAACAGTAAAACTATAAGCTAACCATAGGGTGTTCATTCTGTCTATACGTTTGGTTACCAAATTAATTATGCTATCTGCACTGACGTGACCAAAGCACTCAGTGAGGAACCAAAAGCATTACAGCAACTTTCAATGTTCTGTATACAAGATTAAGCATCTGGTACGCACATTCACAATGAAAACAATGGCGAACATCAGAGAAACACAATTTCCCCTTAATATTGACGAGGCAACCACCTGCCTGAGTATTGACCATTCTAGTTGGTTAAGTAACAACATGGACAAGTTATTGTGGAACATCTTGCTCCTGTTGCCATAAGATATGTAGGCTGTGGAAGGTGCTATAACATAACAGTAAAGGCCCCCCCAAAGAATATTTGGCGTGCGCTATGCACGTGCACACATTGGAGGACCCCATTGGCTCAAGGATCGCCCCTGTTTCTTGCAGTGGTGTTATGGCAAGTTGCCCCTGCCAATACGGCAATGAATAAATTATTAAATACATTTCCGGTACCTGTGTCATTTTGGCGCGAGTGTCTGGGGCAGACACTCACGAACAAAAATACTGTTTATAGAAGTTGTGAAAAAACACATTTATGTGGGTTATTGTGGGAAAATATACCAGTGAAATAAGATTAAAAAATACTTTTGTTAACTGAAAAAGAAACAGTTTGACTTGCTGAAGAGGGTATTTCAGGGTATTTCATGTAGTGTAAAAGTCTACGGTGAAGCTGCTTTAAATCTGTCATTAGCTTAACTTGCTTCCCCAGACCAACAATACAGTACAGTATCGTCATCAGTACAGCCCGCTCTAAACTGCACCATTAACCTCATCGTGGCATGGTGTGACTCCCTGAATGGTTCTGGGACAAATAGCTTGAGACAAAAGAAAGATAAGAAGCGTCGTCTTATCTCAGAGAGTTTGGTAGACTGGATGAATACAAAACTCCTGCAAGCAGGATTCAATAATGAGATCAATTAAGCCTGTCGGTAATCAGATGCAGGAAGAGACCATGCACAATGCCGCCTTTCAATGTGAAATGAAGGGGCCAAGTGAACCCGCAGCATGCATTGTGCTGATAGAAGAGCAGCTTCATCTGGACTTAGGCCTGTCACAGTTATTGCATAATCGCAATTATTTGAGATAATTACAGATTTCCGCGTAATCGTCATAATCGTTTCCATGTTGAAAAAAGTTCATGTATTTCCAAACATTTTCAAAATTAGTGGAAATAGCTTAGTGGAAAAAGCTCACAACGCACCGCGATGCGACGCGTTGTGAGCTTGTAGATTGGCTATTTCCACTATCAATGTTTTCTTGAGAGTGTAAAGTTATTAAATATGTCAGTCATTTCTTTGTATATTTAGGTGTTAACTTCAAATCCTAAAAGCCTAAACAGAAATTGATTTTTGTCTCCGCCAGGCTGAAAGGCATGGCGAGAGAGTATGTTTTACCCCCTGTCCGTCCATCCGTGTGTCCGTCCGTCCGTCCGTCTGTGACCAGCTAATCTCCGCCACCGTTGCCTTGATCGCAGCAAAACTGTGCACACACACTCCCTGGATGCCAATTCCGAACTTCTGCCCCAAATTTTTCACATGGGCCTTTTATAGCGCCACCAGGAGGCCAATTTGTGCAAAACATATTTTTTGACAGTACTCCTACAGATTTTGTCCAAAAATCCCGCAAATCGGTACACAGTATCTCTATAGTCATTAAACGAAACGGGCCTTTCAGATTTTTCATATTCCATCCTGATTGGCTAAAAATGGCTTCCAAAGTTTGCAGGACTACTTCATTTTGTACAAAACTAGAGGGTCGGGGCGCTGCGCGCCCCTCCCCCCTAGCCGCTGCGCGGTGCTTTGTGTTTGTTGGTCTCTATAATATATAAAGCCATAATAGGAGATGTTCCCAATGGAGCTATGCCCAAATATGGAGTGTGTTGTCTGACCTCACTTGGGTCTCGTTGGGCGGTTATATAAAGCCATAATAGGAGATGTTCCCAATGGAGCTATGCCCAAATATGGAGTGTGTTGTCTGACCTCACTTGGGTCTCGTTGGGCGGTGGTCGGCGATGACGCTAAGGAACAACATGGCCGACTGTAATGTTGTGAGTTTGTGTTGGCCGCAATTAATAATGCTGCGAGGGGGCAGATGTGTGCTGAGCAGTATGAAGTGGCCTACAGACTGCGCGTAGTAATTCTGCACGTTGTGGCGTGTCTTGTTAGTGACATTGATATGTTGTTTTTGTGTTTAGTCCCACACAGTGGCAGGTTTTTTTGGGGGGTTTTGGGTTTAGAAATGTATATATACTAGAGGGTCGGGGCGCTGCGCGCCCCTCCCCCCTAGCCGCTGCGCGGTGCTTTGTGTTTGTTGGTCTCTATAATATATAAAGCCATAGGAGATGTTCCCAATGGAGCTATGCCCAAATATGGAGTGTGTTGTCTGACCTCACTTGGGTCTCGTTGGGCGGTTATATAAAGCCATAATAGGAGATGTTCCCAATGGAGCTATGCCCAAATATGGAGTGTGTTGTCTGACCTCACTTGGGTCTCGTTGGGCGGTGGTCGTCGATGACGCTAAGGAACAACATGGCCGACTGTAATGTTGTGAGTTTGTGTTGGCCGCAATTAATAATGCTGCGAGGGGGCAGATGTGTGCTGAGCAGTATGAAGTGGCCTACAGACTGCGCGTAGTAATTCTGCACGTTGTGGCGTGTCTTGTTAGTGACATTGATATGTTGTTTTTGTGTTTAGTCCCACACAGTGGCAGGTTTTTTTGGGGGGTTTTCGGTTTAGAAATGTATATATATACTAGAGGGTCGGGGCGCTGCGCGCCCCTCCCCCCTAGCCGCTGCGCGGTGCTTTGTGTTTGTTGGTCTCTATAATATATAAAGCCATAATAGGAGATGTTCCCAATGGAGCTATGCCCAAATATGGAGTGTGTTGTCTGACCTCACTTGGGTCTCGTTGGGCGGTTATATAAAGCCATAATAGGAGATGTTCCCAATGGAGCTATGCCCAAATATGGAGTGTGTTGTCTGACCTCACTTGGGTCTCGTTGGGCGGTGGTCGGCGATGACGCTAAGGAACAACATGGCCGACTGTAATGTTGTGAGTTTGTGTTGGCCGCAATTAATTATGCTGCGAGGGGGCAGATGTGTGCTGAGCAGTATGAAGTGGCCTACAGACTGCGCGTAGTAATTCTGCACGTTGTGGCGTGTCTTGTTAGTGACATTGATATGTTGTTTTTGTGTTTAGTCCCACACAGTGGCAGGGTTTTTTTGGGGGTTTTGGGTTTAGAAATGTATATATAGATAGATGCCTCAAATCATGAACACAGCATGCAATTTCCGTGAAATTTTGCACGCATATTTCCACTATGCCGAGGAAGAAATGGCACTTGAACATTTTCAAATCAGCCTCATGGTGGCGCTATAACAGGCGGATTCATGTTTGTACCTATAACTGCACCGTTCTGTGTAAAACTTTGTAAGCGCACTCCCTAGAGGTCAAGGAAAAACATTTGCCCTACATTTTTTACATCTGCCTTTTATAGCGCCACCAGGAGGGCGACTTATGTAAAACACATTTTTTATATTACTCCTTCCGATTTTATCCAAATTTCACGCAAATCGGTACACATGATCTCCATAGTAATGTGATCAAGACGGATGTGTTTTATTTTTCATATTCCATTCTCATTGGCTAAGATTGACACCTAAAGTTTGCAGTAGTGGCTTGTTTTGAACAAAATTCCGCAAATCATGAACGCAGCGTCCGATTGCATCTTCACACTATGTTGAGGAACAAATGCCACCCTTTTGGCCTGTTATAGCGCCACCAGCAGGTCTAATTTAGCAAAACACATTTTTTCCACAAAATGCCTCAAGCCATAAATGCAGTGTCCGATTGCCGTGCAAGGCCTAATAAGAAATGGCACCCTTTTCCCATTGGCCTATTATAGCGCCACCAGGAGGCCACAATAACTTACCTGACCTGGTGGAGACCTGTGCTCCGAGGAGCACTTTTTCTAGTTTGTTCATATGTTCATGGTGTTTAACGACAACAAAACACAATTAAATTGTTAATCGCAATTATTTGCGTGACAATTAATCGTAAAGTGAAATTTCACAAACGTGACAGCCCTATCTGGACTCATTGGTGCATAGCGCCTGCACACACGCGTGAGTGTAGTTGCCGGTGACATCATTAAGTTAATTTGTGCACGTGTTAGAGGTGTGAATCTTCACTGGCCTTGCAATTTGATTCGATTATGATTCACCTATTAACAATTCCATTTGATTCTAATGTAAATTTTCGATGTGTTTCTATATCACTGCTAATGGCTACTTTTTCAAATACACATACTTTGCTCTGAGGAAGGCTAATGGCCGAAATGCGGAAATAAAGACAGTACACCTTAGCCAAGTTTTGCAACTTCAACATTGGAGTGCCGCTTTTTCCACTTTGGTGGTTTTCTTTGAGTACAGTTGTGATTGTAGCTGTAGCACCCACCGTCAAAGAGACATATGGAGGAATCGCACCTGCTCCATGTCCACATATTATGAACAATTTTCTTATTTAAAAAATGCTTTAATGTGTGTGTGCTACACCTATCCTACACCTGTTGCAGTTGTGATGAATAAATGATAAATGTTGATGACATGCCATGATGCCTCAAGATCACCCAGGAGGAGAGGAATTATGGATGTGTCTGAGAATGCATCTAAAAAATGTGTGTGTGTGTGTGTGTGTGCACGCGTGCGTGTGCGTTGCTTGTGGAAGTGTGACATCTGGAAGGTCAGTCATGTCAGTGAAAACTGACTCGAGTTTCTCAAAAAGATAACCAAAATTCACTCCAAATATAGAGCCACAGTTGTTATGTATTTTGGTCTTTGCTGTTTGCCATAGCTGGAAGTGCAATGCATGATGGGAAACCCGGATGTTGTCGTTGTATTGAAGTGCCGGTTGGAATAAAGACACACTATACTGAAGCTCCATGCCCCGACTACTTTATGGTTTTATGGGCGTCATAAACCTGTCTCAGTATATAACAACAGTGGTCGAAACAATGTTTACCCTTTTGCTACATACATTCTCTACTGGGAGCTGAGAAGCAGTGTGCAAACTTCCCTTCTCCAATGTTCGTACTGTTGTTCAGGACCTGAATTTTTGTTGGGATGTGCAGGCTTCCCTTTGGACCTTTTAAACTTTAATATCCACTGTTGTTTTTGACTATAATTCATGTATTGAGCCTTTATCCTCCATTCCATGGATACTGTAAATCGTTGCTGTCGGGCAGAAACCTCTTATCTCCATATTTTAACTTTTTTCATAAATGAATGCCCTACTTGATCATACTTCAGTGTCACACAAAAGCATCAGTTTGGAGCTTGTAGATCTGCTACTTTTGCTGTTTTTGAATTTGAATCCTGAAAGGTAGCACTTTTGGACATATGAGGTTTCAACCTGACAGAGGCGAAATATTAATGTATTTCGGTCTCTCTCTCTCTCTCTCTCTCTCTCTCTCTCTCTCTCTCTCTCTCTCTCTCTCTCTCTCTCTCTCTCTCTCTCTCTCTCTCTGTCTGTAGTGTTAAATAGTAACTTAACAATTTATGGGTCACTGTCTGCACCTATACTGTACTCACTTGTGTGAGCCAGCCCAGCATTTCTCTTTTAATTTAATAAACAGGGCATTAATCAAATACAAATATAATAGTAATGCATCTTTATGATTATTCCCACCCATATTCCTCCCTAACCCAAATAGAACTTCAAACCGACTGTTCTCACCGTCCCCAATCCACACCCTTCCCTCTGCCCACACATTATTTATCCTGCCACGGAAGAAATGTGAAGATATATTCATACATACAGTATTGACTGAGCAGATTGCCGAAGATAATTCTGAAATAAAGGTCTCACATCAGTGCTGTGAAGGATAATTCACTGCGAGCAATTCATTTATGAGAAAACAACCACTCGACAGGGAGAGTGCCTAAAGTGCTGTTATTTACTTGCATTATTCTGCTTATACAGTACCACAGCATTTTGCAAAGTGTCCATAATTGCCAAAAAATATTAAAGTTACCATGCAGCAAAGTGCTTCATGGTTCTCTCTCATTCATTCAGTCTAGCTACAGTAGCATATCGTCGCTGTCGGGTGGAAACCATGTATGTCCAAAACTGTTACTTTTCAGGAAATGGGGAAAAAAAGAACGTAATATTACCTATGTCATCCCCAGGGGGAAATTCAGCTTCACCCAGCTGAGTGCTTCTCTCAAAGAAGGGGTTAAGTGTCTCCTTCAAGGACACTTTGACACATTGCCGCGGGCTCGAACCTGGGACCTGCTTCATAGGTGGGCTCTCTACACATTCACCCCCAACCTGTGTTCCAATGGATGTCGGCTGGTTATTATTTAGTAGCCTGGAAAACAAAAAAATCTGCCAAAAAAAAAAAAAAAAAAGAAGCATTTTTTTTTGCCCCTTGGAAATGCAGGTTCCACACAGAGATTCCGGACTAATATCTACGCAGTGATTTTAGTCTGGTCATGCCAGGCTAATGATTTAGTCCCAAGCTTGTTAATACTTTTCATTGGCTCAATATTTATAAAACCTTGCACAGACAGAATTAAGCACTTTCACTTTCAAAATGTTTCAAAAACAGCAAAAATAGCCAATCAACAAGCTTGTGTTGTGAACATAAAAAGTGTAACGATACAGTATGTTTGTCACCACCAGGTGTCGCTAATTACGAACCAGACTACTCCCATTAATTAGAGTACATTGTACAGTATGGTAGCCTTAGCCTGGTAAACCCTCCCTCCGGAAATCTCATTTCCATTTGATTTCAGGAAGGAGTCTGGCATGATTGCTCATTCTGCAATATTGGCTGTGGGCTGGAGTTGGGCGGGAGTAATACCGTTGACTGACAACCCCTTCAACCAATGATCGTTTTTCCCCTTCAGCCAATCAGCAGTTCAATTTGATGAGCTCCAGACTATGTGACGCAACGGGACTTTTGGGACGGCCATGCCGAAAATAGGTTGCCTTATTGGGATACATGCGTGTCACTCCCCGCCCCTGCCGGTTCTCTAAATTTATATTTTTAAATAGGCTCTGTCATGATTAATTGACCACATATATGAAGTTAAACGACTAAATTCTATCCAAACGATATGTTAATAGTAAATTCCGTGCCTCAAAAAAGAAGTTTGAGACCGTTTTAAGAACGAAACTAAGAAGTGACGGCACTCGGACAACAACAATGGCTGCCGTTCGTCTTTTGTCGGCGGCTCTCAGGCTGCACTCGGCTTCATTCGGGCTCACTCGAACTCGCCACTTGATTGGCCAACGTAAGCTGTCAATCACAGAACGATGAGCGACGACGCTGATAGGCGCGGTTAGGTCCTGATTTCGCTGGAAACTCCCCAATATTGCAGAATGGGCGTTCATGCCAGACTCCTTCCTGAAATCAAATGGAAATGAGATTTCCGGAGGGAGGGTTTACCAGGCTATGGTAGCCTATATATATACTGATATTTTTGTATTTAATTATTTTTGCTATTTTACACGCCTGTCTTTCTCTTCTCATTAGCAGGGATAGATTAATTTTGTGTGTGGGGCAGTCAAATGCCATATTTGCCCTATAGGAGGTCTGTTGAAAAACAGTGTTGTGGAATAACTCAAAACAATGTTTTAATAATGAGGGTAATTGCCCTCCACATCATGCTATATCTTAATAACTGCACGTCTCATAGATTATCCCTATTACTTACTGTACATGCTCCATTAATATTCATACTAGAAATCATACTAATAATACGCATAGACTGACAACTAAACTAAGAATATACCTATTAATTAAACAAATTGCTCAGTGAAAACACATACAGTACTTGTTGCAACTTGTCTGTCGGTCTGTCTGTCTGTCTGTCTGTCTGTCTGTCTGTCTGTCTCTCTTTCTCTATTTCTCTCCCCCCCCCCCCCCGAGAAAGATTTGCATTACTTTTTTCCTACCGGTACACAGTAACACTTACAGAATTATTCATAGGGAAAGCACACACACAGAAAGTGCACTGCACACATTCGCATTCACACACACACATTCGCATTCACACACACACACACACACACACACACACACACACACACACATACAATTCTTTTTGTGTTAATATACTTGTGAGGACTTCAATGAAGATTGCCGAAAAATCCGGAAAAACAGACGATCTAAAGCTCACAATGTTGTGGTGCGCGACACAGGCGTGTAACTAAATCAGGCATAGTGTACCTCCTATCCTATTCCCTAAACCTAACCTCTAATTGCCTAATCCTAACCTTAACCTGAATCTTTTCCTGATAGTAATCCTTTAACTCCCAACAACCATTTCTCTTGTGAGGACCTGGAAAATGGTTCTCACACTGTTTATATCTCTAATTGTACATTTGGTCCTCACAAGTATAGACTAGTAATACAAGTACACACACACGCACGCACGCACACACACATGTGCACATACATCATTAGTGTCTGTCAGAAACAGCTGGCAGTCTTCAAGCTCCTGAAGGCTGACATCGATCTGACTGTCTCCTAACGCAGGATATTAAAAGCGGGCAAAACGGAAAATCATTACCACTCAAAATGCAAAGTGAAGAAAAGAAAAACACGAACTTGTATTTCGTGTCCTTGATTTAACGCTGAGATGCAATATCACCTTTGTTCTCGAGAGAAGCTGCTCGACTCAATATAGCAAAATGTCACTTGTATAACATGCTCCGCTTGCGAAGGCCGGCTCATTTCCTTGGCATCGACTGTGTGCAGGAATTCACTCGCCTTTTGGGTATAAAGAATAGACCAGATCAGAATGTTTGTAAACAAACATGTAGGGCGGTATTTCTGGATAGAATAACTAATGGGTATTTACACAATAGAAAACTAAAGTGTCCAGAACATGAACAGAACTATGTCTAGCTTGTCAACCAGTGGATCTTTGGAACAAAATAATACATATAATATGCAATAACAATATCATTAGTGTCCTGCTCTTCCAGAAATAAGGTTAATGAATTAATACTGCTCCAATGTGACATGTTATCTACCCCCCAAAGCAAACATTTTGTATGATAATTTGGTCTAAAGCAGTGGGTTCTCAATGTGAGGTCCAGGGACCTTCAGGGTTCCTCGAGGGGGCTACAAATGGAACCTTAAAGGTCTGTAACTCTGAGAGTGTAAGGGTCCATTTGGTTCCATTTCTACACTCTCAGAGTTATGGGGTCCATGAAATGAAAACAATTGGTCTGGTCTAAAGCATTGGTTCTCAAAGTGGGGTCCGGGGATCCCCAGGGGTTCTTGAGGGAGTTCCAGGGGGTCCACAGCTAAATGATGGATAGTTAGGAACCAAATGGACCCTTATGGGTCCAAGAGTTAAATTAATATTGATTTTACAATATAAATCGGGGTCCCAGAGATAGAAGTGCCATAAAATGAGGGTCCGTGATCCGTAATGCATGTCAAACTGGGGGTCCATGAAATTAAAATGGTTGAGAATCACTGCTAGAGCAAAAATGGGGGTCCCTGGCATATCTTTTCAAATGGGGGTCCGCGGGCTATTAAGGGTCAATTTTGGGGGTCCTTGACATGAAAAAGTTTGAGAACCACTGGTCTAAAGAATTCAGCTAAACAGGATCTGTCCATGGTCCTGAAACATTTCCAGCTAATGCCTTACTTATGCTCCGTTGTACAGCAGTGTCACAGACCCAATCTATAAGCCCACAACTGTGAGCATGTCATTCGGCTATTTTCAGGGCTCGACACCGTTGTACAATGAAGCATGTATAGGCTTAAATGGGTCCCCCTAAGCCCCAGCAACAAGCATGAGACGGGTGCTAGGATCTGGCAAAACTGGGAAAGTTGTGGCACGGTTGTTAGGGAAAGAAATATATTTCCTTTCAGAGTGAAGGATAGACAAAGTTTCTTTAGGCCACAGCTCAAGTCCTCACTCCCTTCAAGCCCCCAACAGGGCAAAGGCCTCCAGAGAAGACATCACAGACACTTCTTATATTTGTCCGCTCACACAGAAATGGCGTCCTTGAATGGTCATATTCTATGTATAATCATGCAATATTATAACAATGTTTTAAGCATTGCATGCATTGCTAATGCTCTATAACAGTTATAATTGAATTTGTGAACAAATAATATGTACATTTGTTATTCTATAAATAAACATGTTGAAGCAACATCATTTGTGGAATAACTTGTGCTCACTTTCTTACAGTAGTTGTACTTTTTGGAGTTATAATTAGAAAGCTAACTAATGTGTGGTGTAAATATTGATATCTACTGCACGTTTTACCTTTTTATCCAACAAACTTGTCACTTCCTGGTGCAGTCTGCGAAATATAAATTACCAATCAAAGCAGTTTACGCCTGAATTAAACAGTTTTCACACTCAACATCCTTACATTACACTGTCCAAACATCGTCAAAACTAATATATTCAGTGATTAATATATTCACTGAAAAATATATTCATATCCATGCAAAAAAAAGAGCACCTGTAAATAGCAGTCTTTTGCCAACTCAATCTCTGTTAACAGGTTCTCGCATCACTGCTAAGCAAATTACATACAACAGTTTCTTTTTTACATTATTTTTTATTATCCTTTCCTCCCTCAGTCACGACTCACACTGATTGAAGATCCTGGCTGACATCTCAAAGTGGATGTCCTCCCACCACCTCACGCAAGACATAAACAAACACTGAGCTCTTCTTCTTGCAGGATGTTTGCATTTTATTTGGCAACACCCTGGTGACTACTAACTAACAATGTGATTGTGATCTTGGACAGTCAGTATAGGTTTGCCACTGTACTGTACAACATCCGAAGGATCAGACCCTTCCTCACCAAGAAGTCATGCAGCTCTTTATCCAAGCCTCAGTCATCTCAAGGCTTGATTCCTGCAACTCTTTCTGTGTCTGCATGCTCTCTCACCCCTACAGCTGATACACAATGCCACGACACACCTGATCTTCAACACTCCCAACATTTTCACATGTCTGCTCTTCTGCACTCACTGCGCTGGCTCTCGGCTGCTGCTCACATCTAGTTCAAAACACTGGTGATGACCTACAAGGCAAACAAGGGCATGGCACCCCCCTAACTCCAGGATATAATCCACCCCCATGCCCCTCTCCTTTCACGCTTAAATCAGCAAGGACGCCTGTCCCTCCCTTCCCTACAACAACCAGGCCAACACTCCCAAGTATTATATTTCCCCTCCTGGTTCCCAAGCTGTGGAATGACCCCCACCCCCTTAATTCTAGACTGCAGATTCACTCCCCATCTTCCACTGCAGTCTGATAACTCACCTCTTCAGTCTTCAAATCATTCCCTATCTCTCCTAACTACGAAATGTATCAGTATTTGTTGCGTATTTACAGTAGATAGAGGTTATGTTACAGTATGTTATGTTATGTTCATGTTAACTTCAATCAAATTGAAGTTTTCAAATACATTTCTTAAATCGTAGCAATCTGAGTTTAATAAGGAATCAGATGGGATCCCAGTCATGTGGCAGCACCTCCTCTGCAGACTCTCCAAGTCTTGGGTCAAGTGTTTCGGGGTTGCCAGTCCAAACAGGTGAGGCCTATTCCAGGACTGGTGTGAATAAAGGTCACGTATATCTGGGTCAGTACCTCTGAGGGAAGCCGTGCTCACTTGGCGACACTTAGATAATTAACCCGTGGCCATTTAACTCTGATCTTGCACTATGTAAGTGGCTCTGGATAAGAGTGTCTGCTAAATGCCTAAATTGTGATTCTAACTGCAGCACCTCATTTGGTACGGGTTCGAGTGCATCTGCGCTCCAATGAGCATCTCCACAAACCAAAGCAGGATTTAGTGCCTTTTGTCTTGGTCTGAATTCCAACCTCCTTACACATGAATGAACCAAATAGAGTGCACATGTTCATAGCTGTGAAACACGGGATATGCAGAGAAAAACACAGGTTATTTTTGTTTTGACTGGCAACCCAACTGTGTCAAATTCACTCAATTAAATGGCAACAGCCCAGATAAGAGCAACCCTGTATGCATGTTGTGTCTGTGCTAAGAGATGCTGCTGTGTGTGTGCATGTGCATGTGCATGTGCATGTGCATGTGCATGTGCATGTGCATGTGCATGTGCATGTGCATGTGCATGTGCATGTGCATGTGCATGTGCATGTGTGTAAGCGGGGGAACTCCAAATAGCATGCTTCTGCCAGGAACCTGTGAGGGCAGTGTTTAATCAGAGGCCCCATGAGAGATTGTAAGAATCCATCCATCCATCCATCCATACATCCATACATCCATCCATTCATCCATCCATCCATTAATTCATTCACCCTCTTCCTTCCACCTTTCAGACTCTCATTGCCTCTCATCATTATTTGGCAGTGGGAGCCCTGCCTGCATGCATCACAACAAGAAAGTAATTTCTGCCCAAATATATGCTAATGAGGCAATTCTACCTCAAAAGTAGAGGGGGGGAAAAATCAGAAAAATCAACATGGAGAAAGTGAGATTTGAAATGAGCGTTTGGCCTTTCCTATATATATATATATATATATATATATATATATATATATATATATATATATATATTAAAAAAAGATACCAAGAGACTAAAAGACCCCCTAACGACCTCTAGAGTCTGTGCTACTCTATACATCACCCAACTGGACAACATTTTTTGAACCAAATGACATTGCCATCCTTAGAGCCGCACTAGCAGACCATTTGAAGATTGATTGATTGATTGATTGAATACTTTATTAGACAGAAATGTAATCAGCACGAGGTACAATCAGACATTTTTTATTTTATTGAGAGTAGCCAATTATTTTCCCCCCTTTTTTCTCCCCAATTTAGTTGTTATGGCAATTAATTCCTCCCCACACACATCTCTGTGTTGTCACTCACTGCTGTTGTATTCTACTGACTCACCTGCCAGTGAGGAGCCCCCACCAGGAGGATGTAGAGCCTTCATCCTACTGCCCACTGACAGGTGCCGCCCCAGCCCGTAGGATTACATGCAATGACCAATCACCCTTTTAAAATCTTAAACAATATCCAATATTATAAACAATATAAATCATCATACTTCATCAACACATGCAACTGAACTGGCAATGATTATGATAACGATTATGGCAACATTATTTAATGTATATACTGTATGTATATACTATTTAATGTATATGTATATACTATACAGGAACTGTATAGTTCCATTTATAGCAAAACATACACAGGCCTCGACATCAAATATCTTTATCATATTTTGTTTGCCCAATGGGATTAAGGATTCCAATTTGAGAGTCTCTTTGTTGGAACTCATTCCATGTTCTAGGATAATACAATAACTAAAAGCAATTTTTGCCAGCTCGATGTTAACTCAAGGGACCTCCAGAACAAACCAATCCCAAGACTGATAATTACTACAACGCCATGTAATGAGATGTCAGCTAATTGGGCAGCATATTGTTACTGATGGGCAGAAACCTTGTATCACCATATTTCCCTCGCTGCGCAACACTGTGTAAGATTTTGAAAGTGAAAGTGAAAGTAGTCAATTGAGAATAACTACATTGGATCCATTGGAACACAAGTTATTTTTTTTTCCATTTCCTGAAACGTAACCATTTTGGACATGCAAGGTTTCCACCCGACAGTGACAATTTTTAAGATTGCTTTATAAACATAAAGGAGCCAGTGCTGCATTCTCCTATGCGGCCAGGCATGGCCAGCCCAGTCCCCCCCCGTCCCCCCCGTACAGAGTACAATGATGCATTCTAATAGGATGCCCCGTAATAAAATGAAGTGCTGAGTGATAGACCTTGTCAAGCTGTTTCAAGGTGGTAGGGGCAGCGTGCACAAAGATATTGTCCCCATAATCAAGTGCTGACAGGAAAGTAGACTAGACTAAATGCTTCCTATCATTACATGAGAAACATGAAATACTTCTGTAAAATAATCATTTTCATTCCTTTTTTGTTAGTTCATCATATGCATTTTAAAAGATAGATTTTCCTTAAAGGAGATACAGCATGAATTCAAAAAATATTTATTTTATATAAATATTGTCCCTTAATACGTTTTATACAGGTTTAAGCCTAAACAACCACCCAGATAATTTTTTTCATAATCTGTCTGTCTGTCATTCCAAGCATTTTCAGCTGCAATACTAAAACGTCCTCTTGGGGCAGAGGGGCGCTATTGAGGAAGTTTGTCTGTCAATCATCACCTCCCCCCGCCCTCCTCACCACTTTTCCCCGCCCTCATTAGAATATGGCCAATGGCGCCAGTTGTAAACAATAAGGGAGGTGGAGACTGAAAATGAAGGGGCGGGACTATTCAAATTCGGAAAATGTGAAATGGCCTGTTCAGACCCATTCAGAAAATCCATGAAATGAAGATGAAAGACTGAGTGTTAAAAAAATATATTTTTTTTCCAATACAAGAGACACTGGGAGCCCAAAAAAAAAAAGGTGTATCCCCTTTAATAAATATCTCACGACACATCCAAAGTAGGACGTTATATTGAACAAGCATAGGGCTTGGTACCGACACCTTTATGACCGAAAAATGCCTTGTCATTCGGTACAAAATCTCGATACCTACAGCCTAATTTATGCTCTGTAGTATGACGGTGTCGGGTTCCAAAAAGAACAAATCTCCAAGCTATCAGTGTATCACATCGCTAGGTGTTGTTAGCTTGTAGATCTGTTATTTTCACAAGGCATGCAGGAGAAGCACTATGTTATGCCCAGTGGCAGAGCTCAAGTGTGTGTTGGATGGACAGCTTAATTTTGTCAGGCTCAATGCCAATAGCACGTAATGCAATATACTCTATGTAAATGCACTTGAACGTGCATTTAAGAGCAGGACGTTGCTCTGTGTTCCAAATGTGTTACAGAGGACAGCGCAGTACACCAACTTTACCCCCAAATCAATAAATAAATACTTTACAGTTGAAATTGAGATATAATTTGAACTGGGGGGTGGCAATGATGCCCCTGTCGCAAGCCGATACATGGGGGGGGGGCATAATCTTCCTTTCCATGACGGTCAAGGCCAAATGAATCTCCTCCGCCCGTGCCATGACAGAGTTGTGTGAATTGGTTTTTATTTGTGTTTCCACAGCAGTAGACCTGGAATCAGTAGTAGGATGTTTAAACCTGGGCTATTGGATATGATATATGTATCCCCAGGAAAGAGCTCTGTGTGTGCTTGTGACAATATCCATTAGATTACGAAAGAGAGATTGTCTCAACCCACCTCTGTAAACAGTATCCGCCTATCGTCACTTTAATCGTCACTTTTATTCAGTGGAGATTCAGGCCGAGAGATTATGGAGATTATATTTTTGCCTGTGTGTGTGTGTGTGTGTGTGTGTGTGTGTGTGTGTGTGTGTGTGTGTGTGTGTGTGTGTGTGTGTGTGTGCGTGTGTGTGTGTGCGTGTGCGTGTGCATGTGCGCGTGTGCATGTGCATGTGTGTGTGTGTGAGATGTTTTCTGCGCACAGACAGTAGGGCAAGGAACACACTCGAAACAAAATGTTTCGAATCAGGACATTCAGTGAAAATAGCAGATCTACAAGCTCACAACACATTGCAACGTGATACGTTGTGATTTTATACATCGGCTATCTGACATACCGCAAAGTATAGAGGGTTTAAGTGGTGAAATCTAAATCTATGGGTCCAGCTCGTTATTAGTTTGTATTGTGTGCATTATGAATGGTATAGTACAAAACAAACTAAATCTAAACTAAGCAAATGAAACAGAAATGGCAAAAAAGAAAGACCACGATGGCCTTTGACTCAGTGGCTGCTGGTGGGGCTTATCACATGGACATTAGCGACCACTGACAATGACATACTCTTCCATTACCATGGAGACTAATGACACAATCAGTGGAGAGATGATGTACACAGTTGCAGCAGCAGCGAGGACGGAGGAGACGAGGATGGAGTGGGGAGGAGAGAAGAGCTGACATATCACTACCAGGAATAAGTGAGCTTCCTGAGCAATGACGCTCTTGAGTGGTATTGAGGTGGTCCCAGTCCAGAACTGAGGGGAGAGAGAGAGAGAGCGAGAGAGAGACACAGCAGGAGCATGGTGCACTCAGACAGAGAAAAGGAAGCTCTGCCGAGAATGTCACCGTAATGAGGACCACAACGACACCTACAATCAATACAAAACATACCGAGCTGGAAGCTCAAATTCAATACAAGACATGCTGAATAACCCTTGCAGTATTTTAACAGCCCAAGCACGCTATTACTTTCCCCAGTCAGAGAAACAATATTTTTGGGAAAATGCTGCACCACCTAAAAGACCCTCAACAACAACATGCCCCCCCCCAGATCCGGCAGGTCCGGTGTTGAAAACTCCTTCAAATCCCCAGGACCAAGCACCACACCTGGGGTGACAGGGCTTTCTCGGTTGCTGCCCCTCTCCCTCTCTGTGGAACGCACTTCCAACCCACATCAAAGCAGACCCCCGACCCTCTCTTCTTTTAAATCTGCCCTCTTCCGACTTGCCTTCCCCGCCTAATCCCCAGACCCCCGCTGTTTCTGTTGTTTTTGAAGATTTCTACTATTAGACACTATGAATCTTGTTTCTCATAATACTCTCTTTATTTGTTCTGTTTATGTGAAGCATTTTGACTTGAGTAAAAACTTGAGTATATAAGAGTGCTCTATAAGTCTGAAGTATTATTGTCTCAGTAATAATAATACAGTTAGTATACATGGCTTTAATACTGCTTCTATTCAGCAAAAGTGCTGTGCCTATACCTCTCCATTTTGCAAGCCAGGTTTCACCCAGAGCACGATGCAAATGCTGAACCAACAAGGAACACAAAGGTTGCCCGCGCCCCAAGGACAACATACCAGAAATGTACAGTATGTATGCCTGACTGAAATTCCCCTCACTGCACTGCCACCCACGTCCACTGTCTGTTAACGGAGAGTTTCTCAGATAAAAAGAGTTCATTTGGACACCCTTTGTTACTGTGCACGTTGCATTGAAACACACAGTACAATGCCATGTGTCCATGCACAAACACATTATATACGTGGGATGTGCAGTATACGTGTGTGCGCGCGCACGCACGCACGCACGCACGCACGCACGCACGCACGCACACACACACACACACACACACACACACACACACACACACACACACACACACACACACACACACACACACACACACACACACACACACACACACACACACACACACACACACACAAATGCGCCCTTATTGTATAATCACGCGTTTTATTGCAGGAACCTTACTGCAGTTGTGCATGAGGCTTGCATGTGGGATTCATTGAGCAAAGTATCGATCAATCCTTCCGCTCGGTTTGCCTCTCATGTGTTTTCATCTCTATCAGGAGCCATTATGAAAAGGAGCCGAGCTTCTCTGTGGTTCCTTTCTCTTTAGAAAGACCGACAAGCTCAGCACTCACAGCCTGCTTTGAAATGCCGGAGGCAGCGTGATGGGATTAGAATTCATCTCACACGGCTGTCCCTGAATGACCACTACCTATACCACTCTCAGCACTCTGGACCATTCTAGCTGACTGAGATCTGTGGAGAATGCAACGGAACACGCCTGCTGCTGCTGAGGCACAGAGAGAGGAAGAGAGAGGGAGGGAGAGTGGGGAGAGAGAGAGAGAGAGAGAGAGAGAGAGAGAGAGAGAGAGAGAGAGAGAGAGAGAGAGAGAGAGAGAGAGAGAGAGAGAGAGAGCGAGAGAGCGAGAGAGAGAGAGAGAGAGAGAGAGAGAGGAGGGGCACTTCATGAACACACTTTTGATTTCTTTTTTTACAGTCTATGGAACACACTCGTTTCTGGCAGAAACAAAACTTCACGATTGATAAGATGAATGGTGAATATGGCTCCTGTTGTGAGAGTTTTTGAGGGGGAGAGAGAGAAAGAGAGAGAGAGAGAGAGAGAGAGAGAGAGAGAGAGAGAGAGAGAGAGAGAGAGGGGGGGGGGGGCACTTCATGAACACTGTACTTATTTCTTTTTTACAGTCTATGGAACACACTCATTTCTGGGCAGAGACAAAACTTCTCGATTGATAAGATGACTGGTGAATATGGCTCGTGTTGTGAGTTTTGAGAGAGAGAGAGAGAGAGAGAGAGAGAGAGAGAGAGAGAGTGTGTGTGTGTGTGTTGGGCATTGTGTTGAACTTGGGCCCTAAATGAATAATTGAACACTGCCATATGTTTTGTCTTACTGTCAGACGGTGACATTGTGAATTCCTGGGACTCCATCCAGCTCCCACTGCTACAGTTCAGTTCGATCCTCCACTATGAAAGCATCGGCCTTAATTCAACCCTGATTTAACTTTCAGAGTTAAATTAACACTCACAACTTGACTGTGCTCCTCCCGCTGCGATCACAGGCCATACACTTCCTTTCACGTTGCCCCCAAACCACAGCGAAACTTGGCTATTAAATTATTCAACAACCGTACACAACGCACTTGGGAATTAAACAAAGGCTTGTGAATTCCACAGCGTTCCATAATCAACATGAATAATAAATGCACCGAATCCGATGAAGTTTACAGCCCATCAGTGTGTGAATGGTTGGTTGTGGGGAGACAGACAGAGTTTAGCTTCAGGTGCATAGAGTCTGGGGAAGGATTTATAGACTGGCAAACAGAGGGGAGAGATCGAGAAACACAGAGAATAGACAATAAGTTGGTTGTAGGTTGTGTGGTTTTATGCAGCAATGTGTGCCTGTACTGTAGAGGGAGCATGGGAGAAAGTAGTGCATTCATCTGTTAGGTATTTTTATTTTTTATTTTACCATTTTATGTTTTGAAAAAATGTTTGAAAATAGACAATCTGCAAGCGATCCACAACACGCGATCCACACCACAAATAAATTAACATTTATGAAAGTTTGGATTTTTTTTTAATCTGAAATGTTCGGGGGGACATTTTTGGAAACTTTTGGAAATGCTCACCTATATAATGTCATGCCCAAAACAGGGACACAACAAGGACACATAAGATTGAAACAGGTTAATGGGAGAGGCAGGCTTCAGCCACAGTCCCACAGCAATCCCACCAGTTCAGACCACTCCACCAGCTAAATGGACCATGGCTATGAGAGAGAGAGAGAATAGTGTGTGTGAGTGTGTATGCGTGTGTGTGTGTGTGTGTGTGTGTGTGTGTGTGTGTGTGTGTGTGCGTGCGTGCGTGCGTGCGTGCGTGCGTGCTCGTGTGTGTGTGTGTGTGTGTGTGTGTGTGTGTGTGTGTGTGTGTGTGTGTGTGTGTGTGTGTGTGTGTGTGTGCGCACGCATACTTGCGCGTGCACGACTATGTGAGTTCAAGACCAGACGTGATGTGCTTCAGGCTTTTCTATGCGGTCCCCATTTCAAACCACAGGGGAAAACTGCAAGAGTAGAAAGTGGTACAGAGCTACAGCTTCTATCAGCACTCTGTGAGGCTGAGACAATGAATGCACACACAATGAACCTGAACAAACAACTGTCATAGATGTCAAATACGCTGTAATTAATGTTTTCAGCTTGTTGGGCTGTGTCCCACTGATTACTCATTGTACGAAACATAATGCAGGAGATTATACATTATTGTGTCCGGCAGTTAATATCAAGTTACTGCTTTCACAGAATTCGTTCATCAACAGAGAGTTAATTAAGATTAAACGAAACTGCCCCTGCTATTTCCTGTGCTGAATCAATGGGTGGTCTTTAAGATAACTGGGATTAGAGCTATTTGAAGGGGATTGTTTTGGCTTGGTTTATACTGTACTGTATGGTTGTATGAGTCATCCTAGTTTGTGCACACATACATCTCCTGGAATTTATTGCACAATGTGAAAATAGTTGAACATGTGGTTGTTGTTGATGTGTGTACTGTATAATGTGCAGTATGAAATGTTTATATTTGGGCATTTTGGGCAAATGTTACTAAATTACTTTAATTGAGTGTGGGGTAAAAAACACCATGCATCCTAGGTATGACCTTCAAGTATGGCCTTTCCTCTAGTGGCACCCATAGGCCAAAATTTGAACTTCTTTTCTGTTTTAAAGTCTGTTGTATAAAACACGTGCTCCCTCATTTGGTGTTTTGATGAGCGTTGTGTAACACGTCGGTTCAGAATCTCCGATATATAGGTGTTCAATTGGTTTGGGAGCTGGTCACTGTGAGGGCCATAGCATAATTATGATTCATATCATTTACATACTCATCAAAGCCTTCAGTGACCCCTCATGCCCTGTGGATGGGGACATTGTCTCAGTAATAGGAGGCCACTCCCATCAGGATAGAAGTGTTCCATCATGCTGTAGGATAAAGGTGATCACTCAGAATAACTGCAGAGACCCCTTCCTCCAAGAGGACAAGTGGACACAAACCATGCCAGGAAAATGCCTCCCCACAGCATCGCAGTGCCACTCACTGCAGGGGTAAAGCTTTCAGGCCTGTACTGTTCACTTGATGTACGGTACGCCACACTGGCACTCATGCAATTGTGGAGAATATGCTGATGGATGGCTCATCTGACCATATCACTTTGTTCCACTTCTCCCTATACCAGTGCCTATGGTTTTTGCACCGTTAAGCTCTTAAATGTGAATTTGTGTTCGTAGTAAGGGGTTTATGCACTGCAACCCTACTAACCGCGACATCCCTGTAGTTGTAGACTGTCTGCTCTTGCTGACACAGTCATGTCCTGCATTGACATTCTCAGTCACCTGATGCTGATGCGGTTGCTCTTCTGTTTTTCCTTACAGTATATATCACACTAATGCATGAGTATCACGGTCACCGAATGTGCTTTCGACCAAAAAAGAATCCCCATAGATCGAAATGCAGATGTCACTTTAAAGTCACTGTTCCTACTACGGCCAGTTGAGCAGTCTTTGTAACTGAAGATGGCCCAAACATTTTCCTCTTTCATTGTCAGGTAGATATTCTTCTCTTGCCATCTTCAAAATCAAGGTCTTGATTTTGACGCCTTGCATTGGCCCCCTTCCATTGTGCAACGTGCATTCCTGATCATACCCTTATTCAGTTATGTCCTTTAATTTGTCTGTAAATGCCACCCCCACCCCTCCCCCCCCCAAAAAAAAGAAAAAATGTATAAATAAAAAAATCCTTTTCCTTATGGGATTTGATTTGACAGATGTGTTTAAGTTGACATCTCTCAGATGTCTCTGGCGGTGTGGACTGAGGTGTGACAGAGTATGACACACTTCAGATAATTCCAGTAATTGAATTCTTAAAATATTGTGGCTCTGCAGTGCATGATAGAGACGAGATGGAAGCTGGGAGCCATGCTCGGGTCCCGGGACACAGAATTCCATCAGACCAAAGGGGCCCAGACTGCCGCCCTCAGGCGAGCCATTACGGGGACGTTTACAACCCGGGTTCAGGATTTAATAAAGTCAGTGCCACTGAGGACCATCAATGAGATAAAGAGTCTGGAAATGGCCAGATGTCCTTAATTCACCTCTCACCTCTTTTCTCTCTGTCTCCAATTTTCTCTCCTTTTTTCATCCGATTTTTTTTTCTACACATGGGAAAACCCTCTAAAAATAGGTTATTGGCGCCTTTCACACTGCCAGTACGCGAGTATGCCTTTCTGTTCTGTTTTTCTTTGTTCTATTTTTCTATACGTCACATTTGATGTCATAAATATGCAAAATCATAAGGCCATAAAACTCACTACAGGAGCTAGGCTACATCCACACACACACACACACACACACACACACACACACACACACACACACACACACACACACACACACACACACACACACACACACACACACACACACACACACACACACACACACACACACACACACACACACACACACACACACACACACACACACACACACACACAGCCTCTTTGGCATGTGCTTTCAAGAGACAATACGCAATTACAGTACAACTACCCAAATCAATGAAAATAATTGTTTTGGGATTCCTTGCCTATTATTAAAAGGCATGGGGCTGGGGGGTCGGCCAGTAAAGTAAAAATAGAAAAATATTGTGATGACAAAAAAGTTTGAATGACTTCAAACACATTCTCTTTCACTTTGAATTGAACACTTCACAGTAGGTAGTAATCTTTACTCACACACTGTGCTCGTAAATGGTTAGAATATATCTATTTTTCCGGGGCAAATGTGAGGACAATACTGGCACTGTAGAGCCCATGGTCGCCTTATTTCAGGAGAAACTCTCTCATAGCATCGCACTGGGAGGAAGGGCGAATATTTGCGTATATCTGTCTACATGGGTGTTGTGTTTCAACCATCACTGGTGATTGAAGTTGGAACTGATAATTACCAGTGACTACAGCAGAGTCATTTGTTCAGGGAATTAATGCCGATTGTAACCTTTCCCACCAAAGACAAAAACCATAATGTGGGCGTTAGTGGCTTTGTTTTCTAGATGGAAAGGGGCTAAAGGTGGTCTTGCCTGGTGGATTGAAGTGGGTGACTAGGGTGTTGTGCTCTCTCTCTCTCTCTCTCTCTCTCTCTCTCTCTCTGGGTCCAAACAGTGGAGAAACCCCACCTTTTTTCAACTTGATATTTGATGACTTCTCCTAGGCTGACCACCAAATTAGCAACATGAATGCTGTATCCTTCACATCACCAGGATACAACGATCGTCTTTGAGTGATGTTTGACCAAGCAGTTACTTAACCCTATGGTTGGTTGACCGGAGTCCCTCAGGGCTCTATACTAGTGTCTTTTATGTTTCCGCTCTACATTAAATATCGTCGCTGAAAATAGCCGGTCTACAAGTTCACAACCAGTTGCAACGTGATGTGTTGTGAGCTTGTGGATCTGCCATTTTCTGCGAAAGTTTTCCCGAGAATACGGATGCTTGGGTTTAGGTGTCAGGGTCAGTTACACACTACTACACTACACTACACACAAACAAACAAAAACAAAAACACACACACACACACACACACAGCCATGCTCTACACATTTGTATCATGTTCTATTTTATTATGCACACTTTTGACAGACAAATGTGCACTAAAACCACTTGATGTGCTCAGTGGGAGCTCATGTCAACAGCCTCTCCGTGCTACACCAAAGAAGGACGTGAGGTCACTTTAGAGTACTGCATGGAGAGGGGCGTAACAACATTTGGAAAATACTAGAAGTACAGTAATTATAACCAACATGTGTCCCATTTAGGCCTGGCACTGTTTGTAATTCATGAGTAAACCTTTTTACCAAGGAGCTTTTCATAATGCATTATGCAAACTAAAGTGACGTTGCTTACAAATAATTCACATCTACTTCACTGAAAACATTTTCTAAATTGAAGGATTTTTATATAGGAAACCTAGTGGACCAACAGAACCAGCAATAAAGTCAAAGTTCAAGCTACAGTACTGTAAGGGGCTAACCCATGGACATTGATGTCTGATAACTATTCGTCATTGATAGGATCCAAAAGATTGTGCATAACTTTTTACGATAGATAGGACTGTGAATGTGATATAGCATACATTGTCTGTGAGCATGCCTACGGTGTGTGTGCGTGTGCATGCGTGCGTGCGTGCGTGCGTGCATACGTGCACGCATATATGGCTGTTTCATTAAAGTTAATGGTGATGTTTCATTGTGTTAATGGCAGGAAACTCATCTCATATTCCATTACTAGGCACACACACACACACACACACACACACACACACACACACACACACACACACACACACACACACACACACACACACACACCAGAGAGAACGCGCTCTGAGTGATTTCATCTCAAATATCATTTAACATCTACTTTACATATTACAGATATTACAGATAACAAACACAAATTAATCTTCAGAGCGCTGTAGCTGTCAGGATCCGAATAGGTTCATAAACTCTCTAATCTTATTTTCTTTCTTATCCTTTCACCCGTTATGTCCTCTTCCCTTCTCGTTTCCTCTCCTCTACATCATTTTCTCCTCCTCTGCTTCTACAGTGTTCTCTTCCATCTGTAAATCTGAACATATGAAACATCTGGCCGGAAAATAGAAAAATAGCCTTATTCAATTAGGGTGTAACGATACGTTAACAGCGATACAATACTCATCACGATATCGATACATGGACGACGTTTGTTCATTTATAACGATACGATTAAATGGTTTAAAATTGATACAGCAAGTATTTAGCCAAACATTCAATTTTTATCTGTGTGAAATATACGCGTGGATAGCGCAGGATAAGTCTTTTAAGGGAACAGTGTGTCGATATGGAGCACAGCGTTAAATAATTAAACCCCTCTTCCTTGTTTTAACCGTGAAAAATACAAGGCACAAGTTCTTAGTATCGATACAATTGATTCTTTGTGTCGCAAAATGATTTTGGATGTACAAGTCACACTAGGAGTTCTGTGGTAGTTGCTGTTTACATATCGAGTTGGATGGTTACACTCATATTATTATCATTTTTTGTTATAGCAGATCTACAAGCTCGGTTTGATCCCCGGCTTCTCATGGCTGCGTGCTGAAGTGTCTTTGAGCAAGGCTCAACCCCTAACTGCTAATAAGCAACAATAGTATAAAATGTTTCATCCTAAAAAGATGAAATATGAAGATACAAGGTTTCTGCCACACAGCGACTAATATGCAAGCCTTGTAGTTTGCCTTTGTCCTTCACTGAATAGATTGCTCCCGAACAAGTTCAAAAGTCATAACAGAGAGGGTGAGTTGACTCTGCTGTTCAAGTACAATGTCAGAAGCTGCAACAATTGTCACTCAACATCTTAAGGTTAATTTACTGTGATCTTCAGGGTGAGGCGTCGACACATATTTCTGCTGCACACAAGACTTTTTCCACTGAAGAGTATAACCTATACTCTCCGGTTCTCCTTTCCCTGCCTAATTCTCCTTCCCTTTCTACTGTATACTTTCTTCCTCTACTGCTCTTTCTCTAAATCTTCCTCTCCTGCTCTTCTCTCTGCTTCCTTCTCCTTCACCTCTGCTAACCTCCTATCTCTCTTGTTGCTAGTATCTGTCTTGCTTTCTCTTACTTACCCTTGAATCATGTAAATGTAGACACATGATGTGACGTGTTGTCATTACTTGGCAAAGAAATGAGGATAATAAGAGACAATTATTCAGACATACACTGTAGAGCACACTAATGGACGTTTACCACCATTCTTCTCTAGTTGTTTTCACTGTGGTTTGTCCTTCATTGGGGAGCAGGTGATGGAGTTTCACTTTAGTTGAGGCAAGAAGTGAAACTAAACTTGTAAACATGTTGAGTGAAACACTCAAGAAAGATGAGAGTGTATTTTACAGCGTGGTGCCAAAGGGACGAGCCTTCTAGAAGAGTCTTTGTTCTTATTTATTTCCGCCAAATGTTTGTGTTTGTCCGTCCATCCGCCCGTCTGGGTCCATCCGTGGCTAATCTCACAAACCACTCTGCCATTCAGCAACCAATTTCCTGTGCACGCAGCCAGTAGGCCAAGGAAGTCAATCCCCAAATTTCTTTAACATTTTCCAGTCTCATATAAGAGGCTCTCTCTCTCTCTGTGTGTGTGTGTGTGTGTGTGTGTGTGTGTGTGTGTGTGTGTGTGTGTGTGTGTGTGTGTGTGTGTGTGTGTGTGTGTGTGTGTGTGTGTGTGTGTGTGTGTGTGTGTGTGTGTGTGTGTGTGTGTGTGTGTGTGTGTGTGTTGCTATTTGATTAGAGTTTAAGAAGAAATTGTGTTATGATATTGCCAGAAAACTCATCTCTTCATTTTCCAATACATATTCTAGTCACTCTCTCTCTCACACACACACACACACACACACACACACACACACACACACACACACACACACACACACACACACACACACACACACACACACACACACACACACACACACACACACACACACACACACACACACACACACACACACACAATATACGCTGAATCATTTCCTCTCAAAGATCATTAAACATCTACTTTACATATTACAGATGTTACAGATAACAAACACAAATTAATCTTCAGAGCGCTGTAGCTGTCAGGATCAAAATGGTTTGATTAACTCTATTAAAACTGTTATGTCTATTTCTGCAATGCAGAGATCATGTTTTCACCCCTGTGTGTTTGTCTGTCTGTGTGTCTCGCATTTTACTTAGCCTACTGTATCAGTAACATAGCTCTTGTGCATGCTGACAGCGGGCCAATGACCTCAATTCACTTAAAGGACAACTTTGTTTTTTTACAACCAAGGTTTATGTTTTAGATTGTAATTAAAGTAAATAAAAGATGAGTGTTATTTTTTTTTCATTTACTGCTTTCTGTAGTTTTAGCAATTTTTGCCATCTTTTTTACAGTGGGCGGGGGCATTCTGTCCAGTGGCTAAATATGCCTTTTTCTACACAATAACCCCGCATTTTCTTTATTATTATTTACTGTAGCTCTTCCAGCCCCCAATAACTCACATCTGGCCATCAAAGACCACAGAACCTTTTTTATTGTGTAAAAAAGGCATATTTAGCCACCGGACAGAATGCCCCCGCCCACTGTAGAAAATATCACGAAAATTGCTAAAACTATAGAAAGCAGTAAATGAAAAAAAAAATAACACTCACCTTTTATTTACTTTAAATACAAGCTAAAATATAAACCTTGGTTGTAAAAAAACAAAGTTGACAACTTTGTTTTTTTACAACCAATGTTTATGTTTTAGATTGTAATTAAAGTAAATAAAAGATGAGTGTTAAAAAAAAAATATTTACTGCTTTCTATAGTTTTAGCAATTTTCACAATCTTTTTTACAGTGTTTTCACAGTGGGCGGGGGCATTCTGTCCGGTGGCTAAATATGTATTTTTTTAACACATTAACCCGGCGTTTTCTTTATTATTATTTACAGTAGCTCTTCTAGCCCCCAATAACTCACATCTGGCCATCTCAGACAGCCGGACCTTTTTTATTGTGTAAAAAGGCATATTTAGCCACCGGACAGAATGCCCCCGCCCACTGTAAAAAATATCGCAAAAAATGCTAAAACTATAGAAAGCAGTAAATGAAAAAAAAATTACACTCATCATTTCAGGGTCCCCACGGTCATGAAATTCCTGGAAATATTTTGAAATTAAAAAAGAAATAATCCAGTACTGGAAAAGGTTTGGAATTGATCAAACTTCATCAAAGGTCCTGGAATTTATCAAGGGTCCTGGAAAAATATTTGGCTATGCATTGTTTTTGGCTATTGATTTTTTTAAATACAAAACCTTTTCATAAACATGTATAACATTACACGAAATATGTAACATAAGTAGTTTTTCGCCGAACAGGCTGTGTAACACCCCATCCGCACTGCCAGCGATGCGACGTGACGCGACGCGAGCGGGCGATGAAATCTCATTAAAATACATGTTTTTGAATGAGACCGTCCTGACCTACCGCAAGCGACAACGAACCGTGCAACGACGTCGTCCACCCCTCCTATTTTCGCTCGCAGGCTCTATTTGAGCGAGGTTTCGCGGCTGTGCCCCACCCCCAAACACTTTTTATTGTTTTTTATTTATTCATTTTTGCTACACTGCCTATCTTTGGGCATTGTACATAGGAGTAAGAGACACATAATTGCGCTGAATGATTGTTATATAGGCCTGGAAATTGGGCTAAATATTCTGGAAAAGTTTTGGAAAAGTTTTGGAAATTCATTGCTAAAAATGTGTGGGGACCCTGTCATTTATTTACTTTAATTACAAGCTAAAATATAAACCTTGGTTGTAAAAAAACAAAGTTGTCCTTTAAGGTAGCTTTCCACCAAACAGACTAGTTCAGACTACTTCAGACTACTTCAGACTGGCAAAATTTGGCATTTAAGTTCAGCAAAAGCAGTCGGCTGATGCGCACATTGTTGTGCTAATGTGTTTAGAACTGGCAGGCTGGACTGCCAGTGTTGCCAGGTCTGCTTATTATAAGCGAATTTGGGCTTGTTTCCCTGCAAAGTTGCTGGTAAATAGGGATGTTCCCAGCGTTTTTTCTTCACTCATGTGCAGTGGTGTAAAGTAACTAAGCAGTAAGCACATTTACTCAAGTACTGTACTTAAGTACAATTTTGAGGTACTTTTACTTTACTGCAGTATTTCCAATTGTCTATACTTTTACTGCTCTACTCCACTACATCTCAGAGGCAAATATTGTTTTACTCCACTACAATTATTTTAACATTTTAGTTACTAGTTACTTTGCAGATATAAATCATTACATTATAAAACATACATTAATCATTTAGCCATATTTTATACTTAGGCTATTTGAAAATAGCCGATCTACAAGGTGTCGCATATCGACACGTTGTGAGCTTCTAGATCTGCTATTCTCAAACATTTTGGTACTTTTACTTTTGGTACTTTAAGCACATTTTGATAACAATACTTTAGTACTTTTACTTTTTTTGAAATACAGACTTTTACTTTCTTGTAACAAACTCAGAGTATAGTATTGATACTTTTACTTATAAGTAAAACATTTGATTTGAGTACTTTTTCCATCACTGCTGACGTGTACACGCAATTTTTGAAAACGATTATTTGAATAATCGAAAATAAATTAATTTAATGAAATGAACACCCAGAAAATAGCCAAAACTGAGCACATTTCGATCTATAAGGCCAAATCCCATTTGAAAAAATATATTAAGAGTATATGAAAGCCATTCAAAATGTTTATACTACTGTGTCCGTTTAATTATTTATTATTATTATTTTTATGTCTTGTTTTTTTATGTCTTACACTTAACATAATTATGCATTGATTACTGTATCTATTTTACTGTTTGTGTGCTTTGTTGTGTTTATTTGTTGTTTTTTGTCAAAACAAATCAGACCTCTTTGTTTTCAATATTTTATATGATGCCCCTGTCTTTACTGTCTGACAAAATAATAAAGAGATTTGTAAAAAAAATAAATGTTTATACTATTGGAATCTTACACACCTGCTCCCAAATAATTAATTACATCATTCCAGTACACGCAAAAGTAGGACAAATCAATCAGCTGCCACCAGCTGCAGCACAAGTCAGGTCTGAACTGAGCCGTCCTTAAAAGTTAAACCATAACATGACATATAGAATGTATCTTCATTCTTCAGACAATTTTGAGTGCAAACGTAGGCTTATTCTCTCTCTCTCTCGCTCGCTCGCTCGCTTTGAGAGACGGAGAGAGAGAAACAGTGAATGAAGGTTTTCATAGACCTGGTCGCTGATTTCACTCACATAATCTGGCAACCTCGACATAACCTGTCATTTATTTACTTTAATTACAAGCTAAAATATAAACCTTGGTTGTAAAAAAACAAAGTTGTCCTTTAAGGTAGCTTTCCACCAAACAGACTAGTTCAGACTACTTCAGACTACTTCAGACTGGCAAAATTTGGCATTTAAGTTCAGCAAAAGCAGTCGGCTGATGCGCACATTGTTGTGCTAATGTGTTTAGAACTGGCAGGCTGGACTGCCAGTGTTGCCAGGTCTGCTTATTATAAGCGAATTTGGGCTTGTTTCCCTGCAAAGTTGCTGGTAAATAGGGATGTTCCCAGCGTTTTTTCTTCACTCATGTGCAGTGGTGTAAAGTAACTAAGCAGTAAGCACATTTACTCAAGTACTGTACTTAAGTACAATTTTGAGGTACTTTTACTTTACTGCAGTATTTCCAATTGTCTATACTTTTACTGCTCTACTCCACTACATCTCAGAGGCAAATATTGTTTTACTCCACTACAATTATTTTAACATTTTAGTTACTAGTTACTTTGCAGATATAAATCATTACATTATAAAACATACATTAATCATTTAGCCATATTTTATACTTAGGCTATTTGAAAATAGCCGATCTACAAGGTGTCGCATATCGACACGTTGTGAGCTTCTAGATCTGCTATTCTCAAACATTTTGGTACTTTTACTTTTGGTACTTTAAGCACATTTTGATAACAATACTTTAGTACTTTTACTTTTTTTGAAATACAGACTTTTACTTTCTTGTAACAAACTCAGAGTATAGTATTGATACTTTTACTTATAAGTAAAACATTTGATTTGAGTACTTTTTCCATCACTGCTGACGTGTACACGCAATTTTTGAAAACGATTATTTGAATAATCGAAAATAAATTAATTTAATGAAATGAACACCCAGAAAATAGCCAAAACTGAGCACATTTCGATCTATAAGGCCAAATCCCATTTGAAAAAATATATTAAGAGTATATGAAAGCCATTCAAAATGTTTATACTACTGTGTCCGTTTAATTATTTATTATTATTATTTTTATGTCTTGTTTTTTTATGTCTTACACTTAACATAATTATGCATTGATTACTGTATCTATTTTACTGTTTGTGTGCTTTGTTGTGTTTATTTGTTGTTTTTTGTCAAAAAAAATCAGACCTCTTTGTTTTCAATATTTTATATGATGCCCCTGTCTTTACTGTCTGACAAAATAATAAAGAGATTTGTAAAAAAAAAAAATGTTTATACTATTGGAATCTTACACACCTGCTCCCAAATAATTAATTACATCATTCCAGTACACGCAAAAGTAGGACAAATCAATCAGCTGCCACCAGCTGCAGCACAAGTCAGGTCTGAACTGAGCCGTCCTTAAAAGTTAAACCATAACATGACATATAGAATGTATCTTCATTCTTCAGACAATTTTGAGTGCAAACGTAGGCTTATTCTCTCTCTCTCTCGCTCGCTCGCTCGCTTTGAGAGACGGAGAGAGAGAAACAGTGAATGAAGGTTTTCATAGACCTGGTCGCTGATTTCACTCACATAATCTGGCAACCTCGACATAACCTGTCATTTATTTACTTTAATTACAAGCTAAAATATAAACCTTGGTTGTAAAAAAACAAAGTTGTCCTTTAAGGTAGCTTTCCACCAAACAGACTAGTTCAGACTACTTCAGACTACTTCAGACTGGCAAAATTTGGCATTTAAGTTCAGCAAAAGCAGTCGGCTGATGCGCACATTGTTGTGCTAATGTGTTTAGAACTGGCAGGCTGGACTGCCAGTGTTGCCAGGTCTGCTTATTATAAGCGAATTTGGGCTTGTTTCCCTGCAAAGTTGCTGGTAAATAGGGATGTTCCCAGCGTTTTTTCTTCACTCATGTGCAGTGGTGTAAAGTAACTAAGCAGTAAGCACATTTACTCAAGTACTGTACTTAAGTACAATTTTGAGGTACTTTTACTTTACTGCAGTATTTCCAATTGTCTATACTTTTACTGCTCTACTCCACTACATCTCAGAGGCAAATATTGTTTTACTCCACTACAATTATTTTAACATTTTAGTTACTAGTTACTTTGCAGATATAAATCATTACATTATAAAACATACATTAATCATTTAGCCATATTTTATACTTAGGCTATTTGAAAATAGCCGATCTACAAGGTGTCGCATATCGACACGTTGTGAGCTTCTAGATCTGCTATTCTCAAACATTTTGGTACTTTTACTTTTGGTACTTTAAGCACATTTTGATAACAATACTTTAGTACTTTTACTTTTTTTGAAATACAGACTTTTACTTTCTTGTAACAAACTCAGAGTATAGTATTGATACTTTTACTTATAAGTAAAACATTTGATTTGAGTACTTTTTCCATCACTGCTGACGTGTACACGCAATTTTTGAAAACGATTATTTGAATAATCGAAAATAAATTAATTTAATGAAATGAACACCCAGAAAATAGCCAAAACTGAGCACATTTCGATCTATAAGGCCAAATCCCATTTGAAAAAATATATTAAGAGTATATGAAAGCCATTCAAAATGTTTATACTACTGTGTCCGTTTAATTATTTATTATTATTATTTTTATGTCTTGTTTTTTTATGTCTTACACTTAACATAATTATGCATTGATTACTGTATCTATTTTACTGTTTGTGTGCTTTGTTGTGTTTATTTGTTGTTTTTTGTCAAAAAAAATCAGACCTCTTTGTTTTCAATATTTTATATGATGCCCCTGTCTTTACTGTCTGACAAAATAATAAAGAGATTTGTAAAAAAAAAAAATGTTTATACTATTGGAATCTTACACACCTGCTCCCAAATAATTAATTACATCATTCCAGTACACGCAAAAGTAGGACAAATCAATCAGCTGCCACCAGCTGCAGCACAAGTCAGGTCTGAACTGAGCCGTCCTTAAAAGTTAAACCATAACATGACATATAGAATGTATCTTCATTCTTCAGACAATTTTGAGTGCAAACGTAGGCTTATTCTCTCTCTCTCTCGCTCGCTCGCTCGCTTTGAGAGACGGAGAGAGAGAAACAGTGAATGAAGGTTTTCATAGACCTGGTCGCTGATTTCACTCACATAATCTGGCAACCTCGACATAACCTGTCATTTATTTACTTTAATTACAAGCTAAAATATAAACCTTGGTTGTAAAAAAACAAAGTTGTCCTTTAAGGTAGCTTTCCACCAAACAGACTAGTTCAGACTACTTCAGACTACTTCAGACTGGCAAAATTTGGCATTTAAGTTCAGCAAAAGCAGTCGGCTGATGCGCACATTGTTGTGCTAATGTGTTTAGAACTGGCAGGCTGGACTGCCAGTGTTGCCAGGTCTGCTTATTATAAGCGAATTTGGGCTTGTTTCCCTGCAAAGTTGCTGGTAAATAGGGATGTTCCCAGCGTTTTTTCTTCACTCATGTGCAGTGGTGTAAAGTAACTAAGCAGTAAGCACATTTACTCAAGTACTGTACTTAAGTACAATTTTGAGGTACTTTTACTTTACTGCAGTATTTCCAATTGTCTATACTTTTACTGCTCTACTCCACTACATCTCAGAGGCAAATATTGTTTTACTCCACTACAATTATTTTAACATTTTAGTTACTAGTTACTTTGCAGATATAAATCATTACATTATAAAACATACATTAATCATTTAGCCATATTTTATACTTAGGCTATTTGAAAATAGCCGATCTACAAGGTGTCGCATATCGACACGTTGTGAGCTTCTAGATCTGCTATTCTCAAACATTTTGGTACTTTTACTTTTGGTACTTTAAGCACATTTTGATAACAATACTTTAGTACTTTTACTTTTTTTGAAATACAGACTTTTACTTTCTTGTAACAAACTCAGAGTATAGTATTGATACTTTTACTTATAAGTAAAACATTTGATTTGAGTACTTTTTCCATCACTGCTGACGTGTACACGCAATTTTTGAAAACGATTATTTGAATAATCGAAAATAAATTAATTTAATGAAATGAACACCCAGAAAATAGCCAAAACTGAGCACATTTCGATCTATAAGGCCAAATCCCATTTGAAAAAATATATTAAGAGTATATGAAAGCCATTCAAAATGTTTATACTACTGTGTCCGTTTAATTATTTATTATTATTATTTTTATGTCTTGTTTTTTTATGTCTTACACTTAACATAATTATGCATTGATTACTGTATCTATTTTACTGTTTGTGTGCTTTGTTGTGTTTATTTGTTGTTTTTTGTCAAAAAAAATCAGACCTCTTTGTTTTCAATATTTTATATGATGCCCCTGTCTTTACTGTCTGACAAAATAATAAAGAGATTTGTAAAAAAAAAAAATGTTTATACTATTGGAATCTTACACACCTGCTCCCAAATAATTAATTACATCATTCCAGTACACGCAAAAGTAGGACAAATCAATCAGCTGCCACCAGCTGCAGCACAAGTCAGGTCTGAACTGAGCCGTCCTTAAAAGTTAAACCATAACATGACATATAGAATGTATCTTCATTCTTCAGACAATTTTGAGTGCAAACGTAGGCTTATTCTCTCTCTCTCTCGCTCGCTCGCTCGCTTTGAGAGACGGAGAGAGAGAAACAGTGAATGAAGGTTTTCATAGACCTGGTCGCTGATTTCACTCACATAATCTGGCAACCTCGAAGGCAGCGTTGATCAAACCTTAGCTCTCCCCCCGCTTCACCACCCCATGGCTCTATAGCTCTACCAGTCGGCCAAAGAACTGAACAAGTCCGGTCTGCCCTGAGTCGGCCGAAAAGGTCCCGATGGACCACCCGACGGACCCCTAACTGACGGGACGAAGATATCCAACGCTTCCCAACGCCAAGTCGGTTCAAAATCGGTGCGGTGGAAAGCTACCTTTACATTTCAAATTGCAACCTTTGATTGACTGGTTCTTCACCGACCAACTAACTAACAAGCTCTTTCCGCCTTGTGTCACCCTGGTTCCGCCTCCTTCTGGTTGTTTATGCCGCAAAAAATGTAAATAATCCAGTTTTTGTAAAAAGCATGGTATGCCCATACTGCGCCTTAGATGTTCCTTTTTACTGAGGCCAAGTTTAAAATTAGAATCAATACGAGGCAACTGAAAAACCTTTTTATTTCCAATGGTAGTGGATGGAGAGAGAGGACTTTTGTCCAAACAAGCAACAGCAGTCAATGGGCACAAAGAGCGGCGGGACCACGGGCGGGACTTCACAAAGGGACAGTTGACACAAGGATAATAACGATCACACTCTTGAAGGTGATAAATCTGTTCAGAATTATGTGCAAGATTTCACTAATACTGGAGCTGTTCCACACTACTGTTCAATGTGTTCCCAAACATTTGTCTCCATATTATAGCCTGTCTACTCCGGTTCCACTGCGATAATGTAACCAGAATCCGTTATTATCCCCATTGCCCTGTGCCTTTCCATACTCACACACCCGCAAAAACATTGTCATCACATGCCCCAGAAAGAGAGAGGTAGGGCAGGCCTCCTGGTGGAGATTTGCGCTCTACTGCGTCACCCCCTTTCTTGTCTTTTTATCCTTTCACCCTCACTGTCCTCTTCCCTTCTCGTTTCCTCTCTTCCACATCGTTGTATCCTCCTATTGTATTCATCAGTGTTCTGTTCCTCTCCGTGACCTCCTGTCTGCATGTTTCTTCTGTTACCATCTGTTCTTCCCCTTTGCTCCTCTCCTGTCACCCTTCCTTTTTCTACTTCCCAGTGGTTCAAAGTGAGGTCCGGGGACCCCCCGGGGGACCTTGAAGTGGTTCTAGGGGGGGTCCCCAGCTAAATTTGTTAATATAGCATCGAAATCAGTTTAGCCACTGTAACCCTATTCTTTACTTTGGCTGTTTGGAAATATCAGACCTACGCATTCACAACGGGTCGCGATCTGCTATTTTTTAAACATTTATGAATAATTTGAAACATCTTAACACAACTGTCCTCTTATGGGGGTCGCTGGCACAAAATCTTTTCAGATGGGGGTCCACTGCCAAATATATATCAATTTGGGGTTCCTTGACATGAACATTTTTGAGAACCACTGGTCTGTTCCTCTACTCATCTTCCTCTGAGTCTTCGTCTCCTTCTCTGCTTCCTTCCCCTCTTCACCTGCTCTAACCTCTAACCTCCTCTGTTGTTGCTATGTATTTGTCTGGCTTCTCTTTACTTATCCTTGAATTATGTAAATGTAGACAAATGATGTGACAAGTAGTTACTGGACAAAGCAATGAGGATAATATGAGACAATTATTCAGACACAGAGCACGCTAATGGACGTTTACCACCATTCTTCTCCAGCTTTTTTCACTGTGGTTTGTCCTTCACTGGGGAAGGGGTGATGCAGTCAATTTAGTGAAACAATATGAAACTATAAACTTGAAAAATGTGTTAAATAAATCACGTTCGTATTTTATTATTTCTTTATCACATTTTTGCATAATTATGATAAATGAACAGTTGTGTAATTACCTAAAGGTGTTTCATATAGAGGATGATAGGGGAGTACAGATACAGTACATTAATGCCTACGGGTAATTAAACCACTATAATCATTTGTCATAATTATGCACCCCCCCCCCCCAAAAACAAAATAAAAAAACAAATATAAGCATTTTTTTTGTCTGATTCAACTGCCACCTTTTTATACTCTTCATTTGGAGTTACTGTGCAAATAAATACATACGATAATAATACTGTGTATCAATACTGTATGTATACTGTGTAATAATAGAGAGTACAGAGATATTAATGGACAATACCTGTCAAAGTTGTTGACCTACCCAGCTGGGAGCTCAATATGAAATTGCATTGACCACTTAACAATATTCACCTGTTATTATTATTGTCTCCGCCAGGCCGAAAGGCATGGCGAGAGAGTATGTTTTACCCCCTGTCCGTCCGTCCGCGTGTGTGTCCGTCCGTCCGCGTGTGTGTCCGTCCGCGCGCGCGTGCGTGCGTGCGTGCATGCGTGCGTGCGTGCGTGCGTGTGTCTGTCTGTGAACAGCTAATCTCCCGCACTGTTGGGTGGATCGCAGCGAAACTGTGCACACACACTTAGTAGGGCAGTTTCGAGGCTCCGTGAGCACCCCAAAAACACATCTCTTAAACCTGTTTTTTTAGGACCCTAAAGGTGTCTAGTTATGATTTCTGCTTGTTGCCCATGTCAACTAATGTCCCATGGGGTTTATTTTTAACCCTTTCTGACACCTACCCCCAACCCAAACCATAACATGGAGATAACAGAGAATACCATAACTCTTGAAGTAAACAACATACAGCAACAAATGAACACATTTTTCTATATCATTTTGACCCAAGGAATTCATTAAAGTAGTTTTTATTAAGATTCAAACACATATTGACTCTATTTCAGGGCAGAAACAGCCAAAAACTAGCAGAAAATGTTGAAATCATAATGATCACACCTATATTTCTCTTTGTACTAAACTTTTAAGGTGTATTCTTTTTTACCATATGTTTTTTAGGACCTTTATGGTGTCTAGTTAAGATTTATTCTTGTTGCCCTGGTCAAATAATGGCCCATGGGGTTCATTTTAACCCTTTCTGACACCTATTGCCAATCAAACCATAAAATGGAGATAACAGAAAATACCATAACTCTTGAAGTAAACAACCTACAGAGACAAATGAATACATTTTTCTATATCATTTGGACCCAAGGAATTCATTGAAGTGGTTAGTATTAAGATCCAAGCACATTTTGACTCTATTTCAGGACAGAAACAGCAAAAGATAGCAGAATATTTTGAAATCACATTTATATTTCTCTTTGTACTACATTTTAAGGTGTATTCTTTTCTACCATATGTCTTTTAGGACCCTAAAGGTGTCTAGTTAAGTTTTAATCTTGTTGCCCTGGTCAAATAAGGTCCCATGGGGTTTATTTTAACCCTTTGTTACACCTATTTCCAACCCGAACCATACAATGGAGACAATAGAAAATACCATAACTCTTGAAGTAAACATACATAGACAAATTAACACATTTCTATATATAATTTTGACCCAAGGAATTCATTAAAGTGGTTATTATTAAGATTCAAGCAGGTCTTGACTCTATTTCAGGACAGAAACTGCAAAAAAACTAACAGAAAATGTTTAAATCACATCTATATTAATCCTTGTATTATATTAATACTTAAGGTGTATTCTACTTTACCCCATGTTTTTAGGACCCTTATGGTGTCTAGTTAAGATTTCTTCTTGTTGCCCAGGTCAACTAATGTCCCATGGGGTTCATTTGGTGACCATTTTAAATCGATGTCCACAGGAGTCGCGTTTTCATATCTGAACCAAGACAAATAAACCCACTTTTTCATAGAATGTTTACACCAGGAATCTAATGGAAAGGTCACTGACATGGTACAACCATTCTTTATTGGAGAAAAACACACAAATATCAAATTCTGGCTTATATCAAAACACAATTTCACTGATCAGTATCATCCATCTCATCATCAAACTCCTCCTCTTCCCTCACATCATCACTGATGACACCAGCAGCCAAGAGGTCAATGAGATATAGGGGCAGAATTGGCCCACAAGACCAGACAGGCTCCAAAATCCCTCCTTCTCTCTTCTGCCACCCCTGACCATCATCATAGGATTTAGGCCTCCAAAAGATTGGCTCAGCTGCTCGCTTGTAACAGGTCACTCTATAGTTCACCCACTGGATGTGGGGGATGAGTGGCATGGGGGCAAGCGAGCTGGTCCACGCCTCAGCCTCTACTGGGCGCAGTAGAGGCTGAGGCGTGGACTTTCTGAGAAATTCATAGTGCAAGGTCAAGCCACCAGGAAACCCCAGGACTTTAAGTTCTTTCTGGGCAATGCGGAAAATATGCGACAGCTCTGCCAGTTGATGCTCAAGGTCTGGGGGAGTAAGGAGGCAGCATCCCGGCTGGCAAAATGTGAAACAGCTGCTATCATCGTGGAAGGAACAGCTCATAAACTTGTGGCATTAGATTGAGAAGTGAGTTGATTGATCAATACCTATATAACTTTGGTGAGTTCTTGTGTTAGCAGATTTGAATGATTGTTGATGTTAATGACGACATCAACCTGCTCATCTACCTTGACACTGGCACAGGCAGGCACCGTCAGCTGGTAAATGTCACGGAGCTAGCAACCTCTCTTGGGCAGCCATACTGTAGCACCCTGCTTGGGTACCATACATGTATTCAGTGATCAGGGCTGTACTAGTTCCTTCAAGGGCAAGGTGGCACCACTCAAAAAGCTCCAGAAGAACCCCAAATTTCAAAAGGCTTTCAAGTTGGTGTATGATCATCCTAACAATATTTAATGATGATGATGATGATGATGACGATGATGATGATGATAAGAGGGAAGAGGTTGAGATGGATGATACCGATCAGTGACATTATGTTTTGATTATTCAAGAAAGTTATATTATGCCTAAATATAAGCCAGAATTTGATATTTGTGTGTTTTTCACCAATAAAGAATGGCTGGACCATGTCAGTGACCTTTCCATTAGGTTCCTGGTGTAATCATTCTATGAAAAAGTGGGTTTATTTGTCTTTGTACGTTGTCTGGTTCAGATATGAAAACGCCTCTCCTGTGGACATCGATTTAAAATGGTCACCAAATGAACCCCATGGGACATTAGTTGACCTGGGCAACAAGAAGAAATCTTAACTAGACACCATAAGGGTCCAAAAAAACATGGGGTAAAGTAGAATACACCTTAAGTATTTAATACAAGGATTAATATAGATGTGATTTGAACATTTTCTGTTAGTTTTTTGCAGTTTCTGTCCTGAAATAGAGTCAAGACCTGCTTGAATCTTAATAATAACCACTTTAATGAATTCCTTGGGTCAAAATTATATATAGAAATGTGTTAATTTGTCTATGTATGTTTACTTCAAGAGTTATGGTATTTTCTATTGTCTCCATTGTATGGTTCGGGTTGGGAATAGGTGTAACAAAGGGTTAAAATAAACCCCATGGAACCTTATTTGACCAGGGCAACAAGATTAAAACTTAACTAGACACCTTTAGGGTCCGAAAAGACATATGGTAAAAAAGAACACACCTTAAAAATGTAGTAAAAAGAGAAATATAGATGTGATTTGAGTGTTTTCTGCTTGTTTTTGGCTGTTTATGTCCTGAAATAGAGTCAAGATGTGCTTGAATCTTTATAATAACCACTTCAATGAATTCCTTGGGTCAAAATGATATAGAAAAATGTGTTCATTTGTCGCTGTATGTTGTTTACTTCAAGAGTTATGGTATTTTCTGTTATCTCAATTTTATGGTTTGATTGGCAATAGGTGTCAGAAAGGGTTAAAATGAACCCCATGGGCCATTATTTGACCAGGGCAACAAGAATAAATCTTAACTAGACACCATAAAGGTCCTAAAAAACATATGGTAAAAAATAATACACCTTAAAAGTTTAGTACAAAGAGAAATATAGATGTGATAATTGTGATTTGAACGTTTTCTGCTTGTTTTTGGCTGTTTATGTCCTGAAATAGAGTCAAGATGTGCTTGAATCTTTATAATAACCACTTTAATGCATTCCTTGGGTCAAAATGATATAGGAAAATGTGTTCATTTGTTGCTGTATGTTGTTTACTTCAAGAGTTATGGTATTCTCTGTTATCTTCATGTTATGGTTTGGGTTGGGGGTAGGTGTCAGAAAGGGTTAAAAATAAACCCCATGGGACATTAGTTGACATGGGCAACAAGCAGAAATCATAACTAGACACCTTTAGGGTCCTAAAAAAACAGGTTTAAGAGATGTGTTTTTGGGGTGCTCACGGAGCCTCGAAACTGCCCTACTAACTCCCTGGATGCCAATTCAGAACCTCTGCCCCAAATTTTTCACATGGCCCTGTTATAGCACCACCAGGAGGCCGATTTGTGCAAAACATATCTTTTTACAGTACTTCTACAGATTTTATCCAAACATCACGCAAATCGGTACACAGTATCTCTATAGTCATGTGATCAACATCGATCTGTCTGATTTTCCATATTCCATCCTGATTGGCTAAGGTTGGCTTCCAAAGTTTGCAGGATTGGTCAGTTTTTAACTAAATGCCTCAAATCATGAACACAGCTTGCGATTTCTGTGAAATTTCACACGCACATTCCCACTAGGCCGAGGAAGAAATGCCACTTGAAATTTTTCAAATCAGCCTCATGGTGGCGCTATAAAAGGCCGATTTGCGTTTTTAACTATAACTGCACCGATCTGCTTGAAAATGTGCACACATACTCCCTAGGCCAAGGAAAAACATCTGCCCTGAATTCTTCACATTAGCCTTTTATAGTGCCACCAGGAGGCCGACTTATGTAAAACTTTTTTTTTTAGATTAAGCCTTAACATTTTATCTAAATTTCACGCAAATCGGTAAACAGGATCTCTATAGTTTAATTTTTCATATTCCATCCTCGTTGGCTAACATTGACATCAAAAGTTTGCAGGAGTGGCCCGTTTTGAACAAAATGCCGCAAATCATGAACACAGATTCCGATTGCGGTGGAACTTTCCACGCACATTCGCACTACGTTGAAGAACAAACGCCACCCTTTTAACATTGCCCTATTATAGCGCCACCAGGAGGCCGGTGTTTCTTTTTTATATTACTCCGGCACATTTTGTCCAAACATCATGCAAATCAGTACACATTATCTCTATAGTCAAGTGATCAAGATGGATCTGTCTGATTTTTTATATTCTATCCTGATTTGCGAATTCCGAACATTGCTACCTGACCTGGCGGAGACTTTTTCAAGTTATCTAGTTATCAGTCAGTTTATGCACGCAGAAATGTCCATGTGAAAATGCAGCACACAACATCACACATTTCTTTCCATTTAGGCATGCCACTGTTAGTTTATAATTACTTTTCTGTTGTGCCCTTTGCCGGCATAAAAATCACATCACAAAATTACCTCCAAATAATTTCACAGCAATGAATTAATGAGAAAATGAGTTTTACTGCATTATTTACTGCATTATTTTCGAAAGAGAAACACTTCGTTCAGATAAACCGACTGTGCTTAATAATTCTGTTCTAACTTAAAATGTCCTAAACAGAAAATAAAAAAGTAGAACAAAGTAGCTACAATATTTATAATTCAAACATTTCAAATCAATAATTGACTCGATATTTGACAAGCTTATACGGTATTGTGTAATATTGATGGGATGCCCTGTTTATGGATTTCACTCATGTCTCATGCACAATCCTAATTATGCAAACATGTTCATAATCAGTAACCAAGAGCTAACAGACATGTGCACGAGACACACACACACACACACACACACACACACACACACACACACACACACACACACACACACACACACACACACACACACACACACACACACAGTGACACTATGCAAACAGGTAGCAGGCAGAAATCCTGAGTCTAGTCACAAGCAATGGGCATGCAATCCAATATAGGCAGACAAATCCAAAATAGGGAACATGGCAGAAATCTAGAATCCAAAACAGGCAAACATCCACACCACAGGTAAGCAAACAGAAGCTGATTAATGAGATGAGACTCAATACCACAAAATGTAATACAGAACCTGGAATAGGCCTCAAGCAGATGCAGAGGCTAGAAACTTCACATGAAACACCCGGGGCCCTATACGTATCAAACTTTGTGCAGTCTGTATATGAAGTGAACGCATACACACTGTTCTGCGTATCCCCGTACGGAAGTTTATCATCAGATGTATGAAAAGACACAAACACCTGTTTTTGATCAGGTGGCAGAGAAATCCGTGTGGAATTGTGTGCATGAGTTCGTATTAATGTAGGTTCAATGTCAGAGACAATGGCCTCGACAACTGTGAAGTATACGCATGAATAAACAGACTGTGAAATCAAAACATCAAGGAGGTGGTAAACAATAAACAATATCTTTAACAATGTTCAAGATTGTGATTGTGTGAATCTTATATTCGAGTACACAAGAGTTGTCATGATGCGAGGCAGCGCATAATGTAGGACCCAAGTGCAGGATGAGGCAGAGGCTGTACGGATCGATTCAAAGTGTATATTAACTCAAAAACTGGGAATGCCAACTATAGGAACAGAGCTAATGACGTAACATTTCACAATGAACTAGCAAACAACCGCTGGGAACAGGGGGGTATAAATACACAAGGACTAACTAGACACAGGTGAACTCAACAGGACAATCATCACTGGGATAGGCTGGGGTACTAAGAGGACACAGGTGGAAACACTGGCAAATCACAGGACGGGTTAGACAAGACAGGTACAGAACTACAGGGGCAGAAACAACAAAATAAGAGTACGCAAAACCATACTAAGAAACATGGAACATAAGAAAACACAGCAGTAGAACAGAACACGTCATGGATCGTGACAAGAGTAAGATAATTTGTTTTTTTTGGATACTCAATATTGTAAAACCATTGTAGCAATAACAGTAACAAAGAGACAATAAAAAATAGCAGCTTTAGTAAGACAAAGTCAAAGTATGTACAGTACATTAGTCATGGCACAATTCAAGGTGCTTGAAGGTGCTGTTTGCATGGTTCCTACGACTAAATATAATCCATTTGTGTATGTGCGCACTACCGAGTGTAAACAATGTTCACAGTGAGCATAATTATGTTCGTGGGTGCATGCAGTCTTGATATGTAAGGTGTCATGTGCCAGAGTGGGTGGTATGGTGAATGTTTGTGATTTTGTGTGTGTGTGTGTGTGTGTGTGTGTGTGTGTGTGTGTGTGTGTGTGTGTGTGTGTGTGTGTGTGTGTGTGTGTGTGTGTGTGTGTGTGTGTGTGTGTGCGTGCGTGCGCGTGTGCGTATGTGTGTACTGTAGCAGGCTGCCACACAGGCAGTCAGGTAGATGGGGGCATTAGTATTTCTGTCTGGGGTAGGCTAAGTAGCTATTCCACGGCCTATTACCATTGGCTGCAAAGCCATTTTCCAAGTGGCAGCATCTGAAATAGTCTGTGGTTGGGATGGCTAGGGTCTTTGATAAGCCTGCAAGCTTTGCAACCACAATGTCCTGGATGGAGGGAAGCTCACACATCCACTGATGCATTATGCTACAATGCTTTGTGGATGAGGTCAGTAAAGATCCCATACCAGGCAGTGACTGGTCAGGATGACCAGCGCATACAGAACAGCACAATGTCCAGGCAGGCAGCGATGTTTTTTTTCTGAGAAATGTATCAGCCCATTCATTCAGAATGATTTGAACCTACAGGTTAAAGTTCATTGAACCAAAGAGAAATGTCTATATTATGTAAATACAAGGCATAATACATTAACTCTGTTAAAAATCTATCTCTGCAATGCGGAGATCATGTTTCCACCCCTATACCCATGTATGTATGTATGTAATGTATAATCTGGCACCTCCTGTCCATCCAGTTTATGGGATCTATACTACTAACTACAGTAGTCAATTACAACGTTCCTGTCGCTCTGGCTTATGGGAAGTACCAGTACTAGCATACTAATACAACTGCACAAGCACACTAACACAATTTTTACATTAATCAATGTGACTATTTACTCCAAAGAGTATGGTCCAAGATACCAGTCTATTTCTTTTGTGTCCCACACGCACACACAGGTCTGAGGTCTGTGCTGAGAGTATACTGGTGTAGCCCCCACATGCAGTCAAATTAGCCAAGAACCGGCGTGCAACAGACCTGCCAATCGGGCTCAGCCCTATTGGCATGACTGGTAACACGTCGGACTGGCGAGTGGGAGCCTCGGGTTCAATCCCAGCTCACTGCGTTCCACTACAATCTGGCGTAGTCTGCAGGACGAGGAGCGTAATATCCTTGCGTGAGGGACATGAGGGATGTCGTGTACGGTGGTCCGCGGCGTGAAGCGCGAGGACGCGCTCCAAAGATCAGGGGGGTGATTGTAGCCCCCACAGTCAAATTAGCCAGAACCGGCGTGCAACAGACCTGCCAATCGGGCTCAGCCCTATTGGCATGACTGGTAACACGTCGGACTGGCGAGTGGGAGCCTCGGGTTCAATCCCAGCTCACTGCGTTCCACTACACTGGCATTGTCTGCCAGCTTTCATATATTTGTGCACATTTCATCCTATATGTGACTTGTGACTGTCAACTTGTGTAGCGGTAATGCCAATGACATTACAGAGATTATTTCATATCGCGAAGAACTACCAAAGCGATAATACAGATCTTTGTGTAGACTTTCACCTCGCTAAGACTGGGGCCCTTTACACACCAGGGGCAGGATGAATAAACAATTCGAAAAATTACTCAAATAGAAGATATCCTATTCTTCTTCTTCTTCTTTCGGCTAATTCCCATCAGGGGTCGCCAGAGCGGAGCATCTGTTTGCATCTGCTACTGTTTTATGCATCTTCCTCAGTCACTCCATGTCCTCTCTCACCGCATCCATAACCCCCTCTTTGGCCTTCCTCTTCTCCTCTTGCCTGGCAGCTCCATCTTCAGTATCCTTCTTCCAATGTACCCCTCATTCCCCTACGCATACATCCAAACCATCTCAACCTTGCTTTTCTTGCTTTATCCCCAAACCTTCTAACCTGGGCAGATCCTCTAATGTAGTCGTCACAACTAATGACAATCGTAGCATCCTCAATTCTGCCTCCTCCAGCTCTGCCTCCTGTCTTCTCGTCAGTGCCACCGTTTCCAAGCCGTACAACATGGCTGGTCTCACTACCTATCTTATACAGTACATGTTCCCTCTCACTCTTGCTGGCACCCTTCTGTCACAAATCACTCCTGACACTTTCCTCCATCCGTTCCACCCTGCCTGCACTCTCTTCTTCACCTCTCTTCCACACTCTATACAGAGTATATAGGGATTGTTTAGTAATTTTTTGTGGCCCCTATTTGTCATTTTTATGAACATCTGCAGATATGTTTCACTATCTGTATGCAGCAGATCTGCCAAGTTTTGAGATGTTTGTACGAACAGTTCATGACTTACGATATTGATGTAACAAACTTTCTCAAGTTTCATTGCCTTGGGGGGCTGCACTTACTTTAAGTGGTACAGAATAATAATAAGAAGTTGATTCCTTACAAATACAATAGGGTTCCAGCACCTTACCCTAATTAATCTTCAGCGTGCCGCAGCTGTCAAGATCAAAACGCTTTCAGAAACTCTCTAATTTCATTCCCTTTTATATCCTTTCTCCCACAATGTCCTCTTCCCTTCTCGTTTTCTGTCTTTCACCGGTTCTCCTCCTCTGCTCTGACCTATCCTGCCTGCATCACTCTTCTTTTACCATCTGTTCTTCCTCTTAGCTCCTCTCCTATCCTGTCTTTATTCCTCTACTCCTCCTTGTCTAAATCTTCCTCTCCTACACTCTCCTCTCTGCTTCTTTCTTCTCCTTCACCTCCTTTAACCTCTTTTTTCTATTATTTGTCTTGCTTCTCTTACTTATCCTTGAATTATGTAAATGTAGACAAATGATGTGACGCGTTGTCATTACTTGGCAAAGAAATGAGGATAATAAGAGACAATTATGCAGACACAAAGCACACTAATGGACGTTTACCACCATTCCTTCTCCAGCTGTTTTCACTGTAGTTTGTCCTTCACTGGGGAAGGGGTGATGACAGAAGGGACGGGGCTGGGGGACTTGTTGATGCAAAAACAAAGTGAAACAATAAACTTGTAAACGTGTTATGTAAATAACATGAGAATGTTGAGCATGTTGTCTTTTTTAATTAGATTTTTTAATTATGATGAATGAATTCTTGTGTAATTTACTTAGAGGCGTTTAGGGGAGTAAAGATATGGTACATGACCTTACTATACAAACTATAATAATTTGTCATTCAACTGGCACTTAAAAAAAAAAAAAGTTTCACTCCTAGACCCTCAGTAGTTTTGACTTGATTTTTTTGCTGGTGTGTTGATCTTTGCATGTGTCCAGACCCTGGTTTTGCACTGCTTTTAAATCTGACCTAAAAATCATGGCTCCATCAAAATTCTAATTGTAACGGCAAGGCAGGCCGTTCCCAGGCCGTACCCCTGGCCCCCCAAATACCCCAAATGTTATCATCATGAACTGTTTTAAAACTGCATTTTAATGTTTTTTATTTTGTATCGTTGTTAGTTGCACTGTTGCTTGTCCAGTTGTTGAGTGTTAACTGTTTAATGGACCACAATGGAAACAACCCTTTGGCTTTGTTTGTGTCTCATCCATTTGCCCTTTTTCTTTAACTCATGTACTGCTGTACTTTTGTCAATAAAAAAAGCAATCAATCATTAAAAAACGGTGTGCCATTAGGATTACTGCTGGTGCTGCTTAAGGCAGGTACACACTGCAGGATATTTGGTCCGATTATGCTGTCCGCGACCTTTTTTGGCGCTCGCCAACAAAACCTCCCGATCTGACGCAGATCGGCCTTTGATCGACGAGATAATGCTCGCTGTGTGTGAAAGGCTCAGCGAGACGATCTGGGCGCGATCATCCGCTCTGCGATGGCTTTGCGACCGTTTTCAAATTTCTATCTGGTTAGATATTCGGCCCTGTCGCAGACAGGAGATCAGACAGTATCATACAGTATGAAAGGGTCTGCGAGGAGATCCATGCAACAGCCAATGATAGCACATTTACAGCAGCCACCATGGCTAGGAGAGGATCACTGACTGGACCTGACCAAACAACAACAAACATACCCTCCCCCGCAATATTATACAGTCCTAGTCCTGTTTTAAGTTAAACATTATAAAACTGAATGAGAGAGAGTGTGAGCTGTGTGTACTGTGTGTACTGTATGTGTGTGTGTGTGTGTGTATGTGTGTGTGTGTGTGTGTGTGTGTGTGTGTGTGTGTGTGTGTGTGTGTGTGTGTGTGTGTGTGTGTAATATGCGTGTGCGTGTCTGCGTGAGCAGCGTGTCACTGTCTAGCCTCGCATGCCTTTTTTGTTTGTTGTTGCCAGATTTTGCTAGAGAAATAAGCAATGCGTGGCATAGTAGCGCAGACATGTTGTTTTGGGCAATGTTAAGTCAACCTGGTTTATACCCCTCAAAGATGTCCGCTGCTACCAAAAGACACTTGTTGACGCCCCCTTCAGGATTTTTGGCACGCTCTATATGACAGCCGATTTCAAGAAATAAACTCCTGTAGTGTGAAATGCTTAACGATCAGACGACCTCCGACTTCCACTTTAAAAGTCCTAGTGTGCCCTTACTGTGACTGCACTGTAATTCCCTTAATAAATCCCCCAAAAAAAACTGTTACCTGTGTCTCCGCTTTAGTTTTGAGTGCAATTCTGTGCCTGAAAATATATCCATTAAACACCAACTTATATCCTCTCATATGGAGTTACAAACTAAGACTTTGAGGTAATAATTCAACTGCATAATGATAATAAGAGAATATTATTGGACTATTATGTCTGTCCCTAAAATGTAATTAGAAGCACAAAGTTGTCATCCTACCCAGCAGGGAGCTCCATACAAAATAGCATCAACTGAACAATTGAACAATATTCCCCAGTTATTATTGTCATTAGTCAGTTTCTGCACATAGAAATGTCAGTGGGAAAACGTATTACACAAAACGCAGACACCGTTCCTCAATTTACATCCACTCTGGTTATCAGTCAAAGACAAGGCCAGCAGAGAATACAGTGTACATGCATTTACTTACTACTGTATTAGTGTGTCTGCAATCAAATGCTCTTTTTATCTCCACCAGGAAATCACCATTTGGGTGATTTGAGCAGTACACCCCAGGAGGAACACAGAAGAAGCTAAACATGAACAGCCTAAACTAACTAAGTTGCACCGAAGTTGTTTCTCCTCACAAAAGAGGAGAAAAAAGTTTGAACATAAAGGCCACCCACTCCTACCAAACCCAGGCTGTTAAAACTCAATGAACAGTTCTATTAGAAACATTACACAAAGAGTGATGGGGCTGGCATTCTGGCTGAGAGTGGAGAGAGGAACGCCTGCCTGAAGCTGCAGAGAAAACTGTTTCTCTCAAATCCAGGCTGGAGGGCTGGAACCAATCAGCTCCCTGGAACAACCTACACAATCAACCACTCACTCATTGGATCAGCCAATCACACCTGCAACGCGCGCGCAAACACACACACACACACACACACACACACACACACACACACACACACACACACACACGCACACACGCACACACGCACACACACACGCACACACACACGCTGTTCACGCTGGCAGCCCAAATCAGATCTTCGGCCGAGCCATGCAGGCTGATTGGGTTTATCAATCTGAACAGCGAAAAACAGATTTTTGCAAATCCGATTTGAACCACAATCCTAGGTGGTCTGAATCTGATTTCAAATCTCATTTCTGAAGATGTGTCTCAGTCTGGACGCACGCCTGATTTATACTTCATTGAACAACAGTGTCACTCACGGAAAATAGCAGCTCTACAATGTCACATTGTGTGCTTGTAGGTCTTTTTATGGTAAGCGACACAGTATCTATAGGTTAAGTATTGCTCACGGCTATATCGTTATATTGTGTGTATCGTTATAAATGACGGACAAAATAGCGTGAGTGTGGTGTGATAGAGACAGATAGATATGGCCTGCAGTTCAAGAGTTATTGGCCAAAACGTGAATCGGCCGGTTATAGTGCAACCATGAGGCCGATTTGAAAAATGTAGGGTGGCATTTCTTCCGCGGCCTAGTGGGAGTGTGCGTGCAAGGTTTCACGGCAATCAGACACTGCATTCATGATTTCAGGCATTCTGTACAAAATGTCAACATGCAACGTGACAGGAGGAGAGCACCGTCGTGTCAATGTCTGACGCAGGGAAGTTCTGTTGCGTCAGACGGGAAACACAAACAGATTTGGCACCAACACGGCCTCCCAACACCAGTGAAGGCATTGCACTGGGACATAAAACAAACAACCTTCTGGTCCTGTATCGATAGAGACACGTGTGTGTGTGTGTGTGTGTGTGTGTGTGTGTGTGTGTGTGTGTGTGTGTGTGTGTGTGTGTGTGTGTGTGTGTGTGTGTGTGTGTGTGTGTGTGTGTGTGTGTGTGTGTGTGTGTGTGTGTGCGCGCACACGCGCGCGTGTGTTTGTGTGTGTGTTTGTGTGTGTGTGCGTGCATGCATGTGTGAGTGTGCCTCTATGTTAATGTTGCATGCAGGGGGCTTGAACCAGCTTTATTCATCTCCATCAGTCTCTGTCTAGCATATTGAGGGATGAACGTCTTCAAGGGATATCCATGCAAGATGGATGGATGTGTTGTTCTGTTCGGCCGGTCTCGGGGAATTGTAATACAAGGTACATTAACTGAGTGAAGACGGGCAGAACATCACCCTCCGCACCACACTCCTCGGAGGAATATGTAACAGGAGGGCAATGATGTTGAGCATTGATCTCCTTGGCCTGCCTTGAGCCAGCCCTCTCTCTGACAGGATATGATAACATATAACGCAGGTCCACAAACCATGACGGAGACGTTTATAGTTTATCTATACCATTAATCAAAACGCAAGAGGAGGACGAGGCGACGGGGGCAGAAACAAACAGCTTCATTAAATACAAACTTTGCACCCTTTGACACCACAGCGAGCAAGGAGAGATGAGGACCAGTGTATGAAAGAGCGGGGGGGGGGGGGGGGGGGGGGGGGTTTCGAGAGAGAGCAAAATGACAAAGGAGAAGAATGGGGAAAACACTGGTAGAGAGGAGGTGGTGTTGCGAGAGAGGAGAGAAACAGGAGCACAAGTCATGGTGTGAGTCACAGCCCCTTTTCAAGTCGTGATTGAAGCGTCCTGCCTCTCTGAAGACGCAATCGATCTGAGAGAGAGCTTAGCAGTCCACAAAAAGAGGGATTCAAAGCCCCCCGGGCTCTCGCCTTCATCTCTATATTCCCTCTGAAGAACTGAGGCCGGCCCAGTGTGACACCAGACCAGACCGCTGCCACAGATCACGGACCCGACGCCAAAACTCAGCAATGAGTCAACCTGGAAGGCATTAATTCACATCATGGATGTCTCGACAGAAGGCTCTAATAACTCACATGCTGTGTGAGGCAGTGTTTCTCAAAGTGGAGTACGGGAACCCCCAGGGGGTCTGTGAGGGTCGCCAGCGAAATGAGGAACAGTTTAATTTCACTATTAGAATTTTGAAAATGTATAAGAATGACTGTTCAGATCATAGGTTTAACCACTTAAAACCCCCCCCAAAAAAATCAAAATAATGTTTTTCTATCGATTAGTCACCGCATGGAGACTTTAATTCATGGATATTTTTTTGTTTTTGTCGCATTCCTAAGCCAATAAATTGATGACCAGCAGACCAGTAGGCAGCGGTTCCGGTAGGAGACACAAAAGAGACTCTTTGAGTCTCCTACCGGAACCGCTGCCGTTCATCAAATTATTGGTTTAACTAAAACATATCCATGAATTCAAGTCTCCACGGGGTGACTAATCGATAGAAAAAAAATCCATTTTGGGGGTGAACTATCCCTTTAAGCCCAATTCGAAATGTTCAAAACTAGACGATCTTCAAGCTCACATGTGGCAATATGTTTGAAAATGTTTGGATATTTTGGAAATGATTTGAAAAAGATCTGTTATCTTGTCGCCTTGCAGTATACAGTAGACAAACAAATATTCTCTTAACGGGGTCCTTGTCACAAAATCTTTTCAATTTGACATGAAGCACTGGTGTGAGGAACACTGCAGGAGTGGTGAAAACAACACATTGTCATTGTCACCCCGGTAAAGTACTGTAAACATGTTGGGTCCATTTGTGCCACTGATGGTACCCAGACTCGACGTTGAGAACCAGTGGATTATGCTGAACAGACACTCCAGTTTGTCTGGGACTTTCAATCTTTCAAGCTGCAGGGTGCCCACACAAATATCTGTAAATGACAAAATGTCCTGGTTTTCAACATCCACTACCAAACTGTCCTAGTTTTCACTACAAGTAAAATAAAGTTGTGGGAGCCATTTTATTTGTAGAAATGTTTTTTTAGTTTTTTTTTTACATCATTTATAATAATTGTGCTATTTCATTTGTTATTTTCCATTTGGTTCATAATAGTAATTATCTCACACAGTTTCTTTTTTTTAAATATTTGATGGCTCGTTCAAGTACTTTAAGGGTTTTGAGCCAAGCTGTGGAAAGAAAGAGAGCACATCAGTTTTTGACCATGACCTGCATTTGTTTCGTTTTTTGTGTTAAATGAACAACTGATGAGTGGAACAAGAAGTACAGGAGTTGAGTGGGTTTTGAAATGTAGGAATTAAGAAACCACGCTTACAATAGTTGTTTTCAGCGCTTGCATAGACACACTGTATCACATCCTGTTCCGTTGAAAGGTGCATGCAGTGACTAGGTGTTGCTGAGTGCTAAAATAATTGTCCCACATCTTGAAGAAAATGCCAAAGGTCTGCGTATGCACTTGCATGAACGTGTGTGTACTACATGCGCATGCAAAAACAGCCGTGTTCATTTAAAGGTCCTGGTTTGGGTGAAAATAATGGTCACTCTACCGTGAATGTTAGCTGCTGAAGCACTATGTTTTTACGCATGTATTTATTTATTTAATTCTTTTACAGATTACACTGTTAGATGAGTACGCTCTCATACCGCCAAAACACATTTTGATTGTATTCACACTTGAAGTGTGAAGTGTCCAATGCTCTGCATATTGAAGTGGTTTGTGTGTAGGTGAGGCCAAACACCAGAGCAGACGTGAGGCCTTTTCAAAACCTCACCGGATCCCACTAACACGAACCTTCTCTTACCAATGAATCATTTCCACAAACAACAGTTGTGTTCAATGAAACATAATACTGTTATCATTATCCCCTGCTGCCAGTCACCTCCATTCTACTGTCTGGGTGTTGCGATGGAGACCGCCGCGGTCTCCGTCGCAACACCCAGACAGTAGAATTCATGAAACTGATTGCAAATCCTGAACCTAGACCACTTCTAAAACCTTTTTTATTTCAAGGACACTGATGCCGCTGTCTTTTAATGTCACTAACCAGCCTGGTCGCCAGAGAATACATGGCACTGTATGATTCTGAAAATCAAAGCATACATAGAATGTGGACGTTTTTGAACGCCAAAACATTGCATATCAACGTTCCCAGATGCAGACCGTGTTATCTCAATTCTTGATTGCTGGAGTCTGCAATAGCAGGCTTCACACCACTTGATATAGCAGGCTTGTGCCCTGCCGGCACTGCTGATGGCCAGCATGCCTTAAAATGTTGAGATGCAATGTATGTAGGTTGCAGAAATGTTTTTTCTCTCTCTCTCTCTCTCTCTCTGGAGATTGGGTTGCACATACATATCGGGTTCTTTGCTTGCTGTACTCAAATGTATTTCTCTTAAGATAAGGCAAAATATTGCAAGGCAATCCAGAGATTTTGCCGGAGGGCCTGATCCCTCCCCAACGCACGCACGCACGCACGCACGCACGCACGCACGCACGCACGCACGCACACACACACACACACACACACACACACACACACACACACACACACACACACACACACACACACACACACACACACACACACACACACACACACACACACACACACACACACACACACACACACACGAGTAATGAATGTGATTGGGTTTTATTTAGGAGTTGGACGGATGGATTACGAACCTACTGTAAACCCCTCTGTGTGTGTGTGTGTGAGAGAGACTTTTAAAGTGAGAGAAAGGGGGGCTGGGGAAAAGAAAGTGCATTACAACTGGAAACAGGACATGGTGCTTATTAAATGACTGTAATGTTGTGAGTGTGGAGTGGAGGGTTGATTTCTGAAGGCAGGACCCTCTGCAAGCCGTGCTTCACTACTACAGCTTTCATCTCCATGTGGGGCGAGAGACTGAGCCCCAGGCTTCTGCTTCTTCTTCTTCTTCTTCTTCTTCTTCTTCTTCTTCTTCTTCTTCTTCTTCTTCTTCTTCTTCTTCTTCTTCTTCTTCTTCTTCTTCTTCTTCTTCTTCTTCTTCTTCTTCTTCTTCTTCTTCTTCTTCTTCTTCTTCTTCTTCTTCTTCTTCTTCTTCTTCTTCTTCTTCTTCTTCTTCTTCTTCTTCTTCTTCTTCTTCTTCTTCTTCTTCTTCTTCTTCTTCTTCTTCTTCTTCTTCTTCTTCTTCTTCTTCTTCTTCTTCTTCTTCTTCTTCTTCTTCTTCTTCTTCTTCTTCTTCTTCTTCTTCCTCTCTCTCTCTCTCTTTCTCTCTTTTCTCTTTCTCCCTCCTCCATCGCTCTATTTCCCCTCATCATTTTTATCGTTGCTGTCGGGCAGAAACCCACATTTAAATTTTGTATGTTTTTCTTCCTTTTTTTGGTGTAAATTACTGCCCTACTCGTGCAGTGTCACACAGAAGTGGCACAAATATCCGATCAAGCTCCCAATGTGTCGCAATCCTCAGGGATACATGAGGAATACAAATACCAAAACAAAATAGCAGCTATACAATACGAAAAAAATCTAAGCTGACCACGATTCAAAATACATTTAAACCAATTTCAGTCAAACAACTCTTGGATTGAATAAATATATTTATTGAGCATAAATATATTGAGCATAAATATTTATAAGCATATTTGGCATCAAAAAATGATTTGCCAACTAGATTGTACAAGGAATGGAATGAAATAGAGCCCCCACCACCACCCCCCAGCAAGAAGAATGAGCTGGAAGCAGGGAGGTTTAAATAGCCCCGCCCCAATCAGATTGAGTGAGCATGTAACTGATCAGTTGATCTGGAATTGGCGCTCCTTTGAGTTGTCTGCCTCCACAGGCTTTGCAGTTGCTGTGTAAATGAATGTATTTTTCCCAATTAAAAAAATAATAATCTGACAGGGACCAGGTCGGTGGAACTCCCCTTGTAGCGTGGTTGTGAACATTATTGACTTTAGTAAAAATAATTACTAAGGTACTTCGGAGCTACATTACTCAAAATCCTACCATGCATATCTTGATTCGGGTTGCTCTCTCATCTACTCTGAGCCACTTCAGTTTATCAAAATGTGCTGAGAGGAGGTGAGTCCTGGGAGGCATTTTTTGAGAACTTGAGCGTGCTGGAGTACCACTAAGAGCAGGCGTAGTCTATTAACAAATGTGAATATTCCACCGAGCAATCTGACTCTCTGATTGACCTCAGAGATAACTTTTTGTGCCATACTCTCTCTGGATAACCTGTCATCTAATATGCAGCCCAAGAAGGTCACCTCCTCCTTAGCCGAGATCTCGCAGTCCCCCACAACCCTGAAACCTGGGGACCACCTCTGATGTTTGAGCCAAAGAGGTTACATCTGTCTTAGATTAAGTCTGTCTATAGGTTTTATAAATACTGAACCAATGACAAGTATTAAGATCTTGTGTAAATATCTACATTGTAGTGATGTGCGGGTCAGGTTTTTTCATGACCCGCCCCGCCCCGCCACGGAACCCAACCCGCCTCAACCCGCCCCACGAACCCATATCTAAATCTATGGCTCAACCCGCCTCGCGACCCGCGGTGGGAAAAAATATATAATCATCATCATAATAGCTCAGATTTATATAGCGCTCTTTTAAGTACCCAAAGTTGCTTTAAATGTCTACAGTAGCACAACATTGTCATGGGCTAAATAAACAAGCATGTTGTTCAAAATAGGGTTTTTGTTTTTGTTTTTGTGTGTGAGAGCGGCTGACCCGCTTACCCGCAGCCCGCATAATTGCCTCTGAAATCCTGACTCGACCACCCGCGCCGCGGGTTGACCCGCGGGACCCGCGGGTTACGGGTCGGCCCGCTCATCACTACTACATTGGCTTCATTGGAACACAGGTTCTTTTTTCCCACATACTGAAAAGTAACCGTTTAGTATTTACAAGGTTTCCAACCGACAGTGACGATATCTAGTAATGCTGATGTTCCATCCCGTCACTCAACGCTTAACTGCTTTCATAATTGGGCTCCCCCAACATCTAATGAGGGGACGAGTTAACGTGCACCATGTTAAATGATTTTCCTTCTCCATGACGTACAAATTGATGAGACTTCTGCCACCCACCATTTTGCACAATCCAGAGAGAGTGTAAACAGAAACGTGACCATGCACGCATGAAAGCGCACGCACACACACACACACACACACACACACACACACACACACACACACACACACACACACACACACACACACACACACACACACACACACACACACACACACACACACACACACACACACACACACACACACACACACACAGTGAGTCAGCTGGTGGAGGTGTGGTATAAATAAGCAGGAATCTGCTAATCTGTTTTATTGACATGACAATGACATTTGTTGTTTTTGTGTAATTAAATAACCATTATAAGCGGCAGCAACTCAATGTATTTAATTGCTTTTTGATTGGAGGAAAATGAGGAGAATGGCGGTGTGATTCTCAGTGGTGTTCTTACAAAAATAAAGCATGAACATATTCAAAGCTACTGCTGTCGGGGAAACGCTGTTCCTTATTCTGGGAAATTGTATATATTATGTACTTTTATTACACCTGGACCTATTGACAAACAGGTAGAATGTGTTTTACCGTTTGTGTTTTCCTCCATTTTAGAAAGATCAAACCAAAACAGCAAGCTAAACCAATTGGTATTATTATTGTGAATATAAATGGTATTTTTACTGTCTGATATACAAAGACACGTCGAGTGATGACAGGCTGGTTATAGAGATTTTCAAGTCGGCCTTGACCCAGAAAAGGGCTGAGGACCACTGGCATGGCAGACGCTATTGTTTATTTCCTTGTTCTTGCAATAGTATATCAATAATTACATAAACATCCCACTTTTGCCAGGCTTTCATCTCTTCCCTCTCTGCCTTTCTTTCAGTGATTGCCTTTCTATCTGAAAAGAGGAGTGAATCAAATTGACATCATGTTCAACCAGGTAGTCAATCATGGACGCTGCTCTTGGCAGGTAAAAGAGAAGAGAGAATAATGGAAGAGCAGGTGATTAAATGCTTGTGCTTTCAAGGAGCCTCCATTCACACATTCCATTCTGTGTGGTTATCTGGCAAAGCAGAGCGTGTACTGGGGGATTACAGCCAGCAGCTGACATCAGAGGTATTTAGTCCTGGTGATGCAAGGGGCAGAGGACCTGGTCATCACAAGCCACTGAGTGTATACGCACACGCACGCACACATACACAAATTCACATGCACATTATGCACCAAAGCACACACACTGACTGTACACACACTCTTGCTCAAACATACACACATGTTAAACAAAAGGCAATTCTAGAAGGTCATACAGTTGTGTACACTGGTCAGTTGTGTAAAGTAACTAAGTACATTTACTGAAGTACTGTACTTAGTACGGTATTTTTTACTTTACTGGAGCATTTCCATTTTTCAGTACTTTTACTTCTGCTCCATTACATCTCAGAGGCAAATATTGTACTTTCACTCCACTACGATTATATGAAAACTTTAGTTACTAGTTACTTTGTAGATTTTCATTATTATTACAAAACATACATTAACCACTATATTGAAAATAGCCAATCTACAAGCTAACAATGCGTGTAGATCTGCTATTTTCAAAAGATTTGTACACATTTTCTACATTTGAAAAGTTGTGAAATGGGACATTCTGCACAATGAGTGCTTTCAACTTTTGGTACTTTAAAGGGGCTACACCATGAATTAAAAAAATATATATTATACATAAATATTGCCCCCTAATACGTTTTAAACAGGTTGTAAGCCTAAAAAACATCCAGATATTTTTTCTCACAATCTGACTGTCTGTCATTCCAAGCTTTTTCAGCTGCAATACCAAAACGTCCTATTGGGCAGGGGGGAGCTACTGAGCAATTCTGTCTGGCCATCGTCAATGCAAAATCAGTGCAAGTGACATCACTTGCACAGCCATTCTGAAATGGCCTGTTCAGACACGCCCATTCAGGAAATCCATGAAATGAGCATGAATGACTGAATGTTAAAAACAAATATTTTTTTGGGTACAAGAGACACTGGGGAGCCCAAAAAATACTAAAAACCTAAAAAAAGTAAATTTAAAATTCCAGACTTTTACTTATAACAGAGTATTTCTACATTGCAGTATTGATACTTTTACTGAAGTAAAAATGTGTGAGTATTATGCTCTCATCTGTGTGTATGTGTTATATACACATACTATACACATAATTTAGTCCAAACTCCTTTGGGGTGTTATTTTTTTGTCACTGTGCATTTACATAATGTGAAATTTGTCCTCTGCATTTAGCCATCCTAAATACAGTATTAGGAGCAGTGTGTGCTATTTATACAGCACCCGGGGAACAGTTAGCGGGACACTTGAACAGATACACTGCGCAAGCCGGAATGGGGAACCGGCGACCTTCTGGTTCCCTGACAGCCTCTCTACCATTCAGCTATGGCCGGCCCTACGTTTGCAATATCACACAACATTATATTTAGAGAAACGTTATAAAATGAAACCATTACACATGCTGATCACTGTTAAAGATGATTAGATGTCACACTAATTTAAAAATGTCTATGCTCATAGCAATGCACATTATTTATTTATCACGTAAGAGTTATAAAGCATACTTTAGGCCAAGACAGTACTATAACCCCTGATGTAACAGAGTGACAGGCTAGAAGCCATTTTCAATGGAAGCCAGCGACATGAAGATACAGACAACCGACACCTGACTGAATACAAAAGCTAGGATTTATTTTTTGCTACAAACTCACAGGTGAACAAAGTCATTTAAAGTGATCTCAAAAGTCAATCAAAGAACAAGATTCTTGGGCAGGACATCTTCATTCGTTAACAGAAATGCTTTGAAGACGCTAGCCGGTGTCTCCCACCTATCATATCTTATTTTCAATATCCTTAATGGTACAGTACTGTGCCCAGGTACTTGATCAACAATGTTTCTATTGTGAGTCACAGTGGAATGCCTTGCCTATGGATGTGAACTTCCTGGATTCACTACCAAGGTTTAAAGGTGATCTTAAATCATGGCTCCACCTAAATTCTTATTGGACTTCACTACACTAGTTCTTAGATCCCTGAACCCCCTCGTATTAGTGTTTTAATTGTTACAATGTTTTATTTGTTTTGTTTTTAGCGGTGCCAACCGCTCTACACGTGGCTTTGACTCGGTGTCTGTGTGTCCGTCCGTCTGTGTGTCCGTCTGTGTGTCCGTCTGTGTGTCCGTCTGTGTGTCCGTATGAGCCCGAGATGAGCACGGCAAAGAAACAACACATACAAACACACGCACACACACACACACACACACACACACACACACGGACTTGGAGATTGCCTATGCCATCTCTCCTCTCATTTGCCACACGTGCCACCGGTTATCAAAGAGGGGTCCAGGGACCCCCAGGGACGTCCGTCCGTATGCGCACGGGATGAGCACGGGATTTTAAACAGCTATAACTCCAGTTTGCAGCATGGCACCAAGTCCAAATTTGGTATGTGGACTTAGACCACCAATACGGGACCAGCATGCATTGCTCAAGCCCTGCCCCCTCTGTCTTCCCATTGGCTGGCCTTTAAACAGCCATAACTCAAGTTCGCAGCATGCTACGGAGTACAAATTTTGTACATGGACTAAGACCACCAATAGGGACGAACTGTAATTAATTAAGCCCCGCCCCCTCTGTCTGCCCATTGGCTGGCCTTTAAACAGCCATCATTCCAGTTTGCAGCATGCTACCAAGTACAAATTTGGTAAGTGGACTCAGACCACCAATAGGGACGAACTGAAATGAGTTACGCCCCGCCCCAAAGGCACCGCTTTTTTAATCTATCAGTCCTGTTTGCACTGATGTTTTTTGGGTATGGACCACAATGGAAACAAGCTTTGGCTTTTTTTGTGATTTTGATCCACGTTTTTATCATTTTTGTATTTTGTTAATGGCAATACAATTCTAGCTGCCGTCAACTGTTTTCAACGCTCCAATGATGCAGTGAATATGTTCCCCTCAACTTCTCTCTCCAGACAATTTCTGCATGTAATAGGGGAAAACTAAGTTCACTGTTCTTTTTCACTGATGTCTACTTTTTCTCGCTTGCTGCACCCCCGCACAGGGACTCACGCTTAATGACATCAACTAGCGCACTGGTTCTCAAAGTGGGGACCCCCAGGGGTCCTTGGGGAGGGGGTTCCAGGGGGTACCCAGCTAAATGATCTACAGTATGAGAGCAACATTTCAACGGCGACAGCTGACCACATTTGGTTGGTGTTTTTGCTGCTATAGTGTGAACGCTGCATACCTCTCCATCTCTTTATACAGTGCATAGTTTTATCTCTCTGGCCTCCTTAATCAGTCAGGTTGAACTGATCCGTAATGACACAGCTCTTTGACGTTTATTAGACGGCTGTGTGCCGGTGTCTATGTGTCACGGCGGACCAGGGCTCAGTGCCAAGCCATTAGCCAGAGCCCTAACCCAGACGTAACAGGAGCACACGGCAGCAAATCACCTCCACCTCCCAGTTTGATGCTCCACATTTCATTTTCTCGTCTTTCTGTCCCTCCAAGCTCCGGTGTGATGTGTTCTGAACGTCCACGCTGAACTTAAGAGAGGAGGGAGGGGGAGAGGGGGAGAGAGAGAGAGAGAGAGAGAGAGAGAGAGAGAGAGAGAGAGAGAGAGAGGCTGGATGTGACAGGTGGGGAAATATGAGTCGAGTCTTTTCTGAGTGTCACCAGGAGAACAGATGCCAAGATGCACGGAGATGAAAAAGGGACCTTGCAATCTTTCTTTCTCTCTCTCTCTCTCTGTCTCTCTCTCTCTCTCTCTCTGTGTCATCCTCTGTGAGTAGGCAGCATCCCACACTCATTACCTCAGTGTCTTTTATAAACATAAATTCCCCTCCAGGTTGCTCTTCTCCCCTCTCCCTTCACACAGTGTTTTTTCCTCCAGCCTCCGTGCCACCGGTGTCTGTGTAGTGGAAGGATCATAGGAGCCTACGAGCATCTGCAGGCCTGTGATCCATCGCCACAGCCTTTTGATCACAACACCACACTCAATATGACACAGGGCTTAAATGATTCCCCTTCCCCCTGCTCTGAATTATGTGTAGATGTTATTATACTCATGAAAGCCAAAGTAGCTCTGCTGATATATGAGAAAGCAGCCACAATAAGGGCTATTCTGCTCTAATCTATAGCTTCTGCACAACTTCAAACGCATAACTGTTTAATCATTTATGGCAATATGATTACGTGTACTATACAGTAGGTAACTTATGATAGTGGTTCTCAGACCGGGGTCCAGGGACCCCCCCAGGGGTCCTTTAGGACTTACGGTTATGTAACACAGAGAGTGTACAAATGGAATGAAATGGACCTGTAACTCTCAGAGTTAGGGTTTTACAATGTTGATTGGAGTCCCAGAAATAGAAAATCGTATGGAATGGTGGTCCATGGCCTAATGCAGTGGTTCTCAACCTGTGGGTCGGGACACCCAGCGGGGTCGGCACATGATTTTTTTTTTTTTGGGGGGGGGGGGGGGGTCAGATGACAGTGAAAAATGTAAAAACAAAAAAGAAATGTGTACCTAAAAAAAAAAATCACACCCTGTGTGAAGGAAGCGGTGCCTTTGGGGCGGGGCTTCACTCATTTCAGTTCGTCCCTATTGGTGGTCTGAGTCCACTTACCAAATTTGTACTTGGTAGCATGCTGCAAACTGGAATAATGGCTGTTTAAAGCCCAGCCAATGGGCAGACAGAGGGGGCGGGGCTTAATTAATTACAGTTTGTCCCTATTGGTGGTTTTAGTCCATGTCCAAAATTTGTACTCCGTAGCATGCTGCGAACTTGAGTTATGGCTGTTTAAAGGCCAGCCAATGGGAAGACAGAGGGGGCGGGGCTTGAGCAATTCATGCTCGGCCCGTATTGGTGGTCTAAGTCCACATACCAAATTTGGACTTGGTGGCATGCTGCAAACTGGAGTTATAGCTGTTTAAAATCCCGTGCTCATCCCGTGCTCATACGGGCGGACGTCCCTGGGGGTCCCTGGACCCCTCTTTGATAACCGGTGGCACGTGTGGCAAATGAGAGGAGAGATGGCATAGGCAATCTCCAAGTCCGTGTGTGTGTGTGTGCGTGTGTTTGTATGTGTTGCTTCTTTGCCGTGCTCATCCCGGGCTCATACGGACACACAGAGGGACACACAGACACCGAGTCAAAGCCACGTATAGAGCGGTTGGCACCGCTAAAAATAGCTGCTGATCAGCAGCTATTTTCACAACATCTATCTGTGGAACCATGTCAGACTATGTAATGCCTCAACTCCTACAATTCCAAGTGCTTGTCAGGGTTGGGGGTCCCCAGTTCAAATATGATTCTTTTTGGGGGTCCCCAGTTCAAATTTGATTATTTTTGGGGGTCCCCAGTTCAAATATGATAATTTTTGGGGGTTCCCAGTTCAGATATGATTATTTTTTGTAGGTCGCGGCCTGAAAAGGTTGAGAACCACTGGCCTAATAAATACCAAACTGGGGGGGGGGGGGCTTGTCCTTGAAAGTTTTGAGAGCCAATGACTTACGAAACTGGTTAGAAAGATGCTATATCTTATTTGCTCTAAGCTGTGATGACAGGGATACCGCCCACGCTATACAGGAGCATGTGTTTCGGCACGGTGGAAGAGCCAGCTTGTGGGACTAATTCCTACGCACATATAACAATGCACATCCCTCCAAAAGAAATAGCTATCTATGGGTGCTGCTATTGAAAGTTGCAACTTCAGAGGAACAAAACAGATTATCTTTATGTGATATACCACTGCCGCAGTGCTTTCATTTCCTACACTGCATGAAAAAATCACACCCTGTGTGAAGAGAGTGGTGCCTTTGATGAGCCCCGTATTGATGTTGTCATCAATGTTTGTTTATTGGACATACGGACGGACACACAGACAAAGTCAGATATAGGAGTGGTTGGCACCACTCAAAAATGTCACACAGGAGGCTTCATCAGGTCTACAGGATGTTGTGGAGGGCAGGGCCTTATCGTTTATTATCCTATTAGCCAGTGGTTCCCAAACCTTTCTGTGATCAGGGCCCACTTGAAAACCGTGAAGCCGTTCGTGGCCCACCCGGCCGTTTGACCCACTTGTTTTGTCAGATGGGTGGGCCGCCATGTCAACCCATTCAATCCAGGAACGCATCTGTGTCATTTTAGATTTATTTCGCTAATCCAAAATAGCAGATATACAAGCTCATAGCGTGGCACCGAGTGAGTGAGCTTGTAGAACTGCTTTTTGGGGAAAAAAACTTGAAAATGTGTGCACATTTTTGAATACATTTTTAACTGAAATCTTTGCTTCTGGGGATCCCTGGAACAAGAGTTTGAGACGGGTGGGGGGTCCGCGGACAAATGCGTATCATTTTGGGGGTCCTTGACATGAAAAAAGTTTGAGAACCACTGAAATTATAGCAACCTACGTTTTTTTTTTTTAACTGTTAGGATTTAGAAGAAATTTGTAGAATCCCATAAGCAAAGATTTAAGTTACAAATGTTCGCTTTAAAAATATATATATATTCAAAGATTTACAAAAATGTTATGATTTTTCCCCAAAAATAGCAGATCTACAAGCTTGTAGCGTGGCACTCGGTGCCGCGCTATGAGCTTGTATATCTGCTATTTTTAGTATAAAAAAATGTTTATAGCTAAAAATCTAAAATGACACAGTAAATGCGTTCCCGTATTGAATGGATTAAAGGAGCTACACCATGAATTTAAAAAATAATAATAATATTTGATATCATATTGTTTATGTCCCTCAAACGTTTTTCAAAAGGTTTGAGCCTAAATCAAGCCTCAGATATACTCATTCCAACTAACTTCTCTCTGGCTTATAAAGCACTTTCACCTGCAATACCACATTGTCCTGTTTGGCACGGGGCGCTATTGAGCCATTTTGTATGCATGTCATGTCCTGGTTCTGTGTGGAAAAAGTAAAAAAAAAAATAAGAAAAAATTTAAAAAAAAATAAAAATGAAAAAAATGTTTTTTTTTTTTTTTGGTTAGAACTGAAAAACGGGAGGAATTGTTCCCAGACGTGACGTAGGGTGGGGGAACAAATCTGACGGACTGTTTTCAGACCAATTTACATGAAAACCACAGATAGCCTATGAAAGCCTGCATGCTCGAAGTCGGGTATTTGTTGGAACAGAAGAGAGGTGGGGGAGACCAAAAACACACAAAAATGAAGAAAAAGTTAAAATTCATGGTGTAGACCCTTTAAGTGGGCTGTGTGCATTTACAGAGCATGTTTATTGTACTGATCAATCAATCGATTGTGCTCTAGCTTGGATCAATGGAGCTGATGTAGTATACTTTAAAGGGATATTTCACTTTCAAGAATATGTTGGGTCATTTTATCGTCTACTCAGGCTTCTGGGAGCACCCAGACAGTTTTTAAGTTGCTCGATTCAGTATTTAGATATTTGATATTCATTTTATCAGACACGTTCTATATAAACCCATTATAACTTCAAACTCCATTTTAACCATGTTATTCATCGAAAACACCTGTCGTTGGTTCTGGTGACTCATACTGCCCCCTATACGTGAGGGGGGCGTGATTTTTCAATTACTTTTTTCATTTATTTTATATGTTTTTTATTGTATTTATTTTTTTCATTTTCCTTTTTTTTTTTAAATAAAGGAAAAAAGTAATTGAAAAAAACACGTATTAGGGGGCAGTATGAGTCACCAGAACCAAGGACGGGTGTTCCCGATGAATCTAACATGGTTAAGTGGTTAAGTGGTCAGATGAATGGGCCACGTGCATTTTCAAGATTCAAGATTTTCAACTGGGCCTTGACCGAATTTCAGACTGAAGCTGTGTGGAGCTTCAGTCTGAAATTGGCTCCGGTGTCGGGGATTACAAGGGGGAGGGGATTAGAAATTCCCTAAACCAATCCTAAGGGATCCCCACGCCCACCTCCGCCTCCTATTGGACAACGCATTTTGTACCGGAGAAGTCTTAGGTTCACATTTACAACTCCAGACCAAGAGGCAGTCCACTCAGAGAGTGGGCGGGGTCTATGGTATGGAACCAGGCTAGTTGAGAACCGCTGCAGGACGCTTGGCTGCTTTAGACTCTAAACTCTTAAAATGGAGTTTGAAGTTACAATGGGTTTGTATGGGAAGAGGGCGTGTCTGTTAAAATGAATATCAAATATCTAAATACTGAATCAAGCAACTTAAAAACTATCCAGGGTGCACCCAGAAGCCTGAGTAGATGATAGAATTAACCAACAATGTTTGTATCACACTGAAAACTACCTTTTCAAGGTTTTAAAGAAATAAAATGTTTTTATATAACATGTTAAATAATGTTATTATTATCATTCAAATCTTTTTGCCAATTATTTGGGATCTCCTCACACCCCATCAGTGGGCCCGGGCCCACAGGTTAGGACTCGTTGCTAGTTGCTACAGGCTTTTCCCAAGACAGGTGAGGCTATTTATAACCAATGGGACCTAACCTATACAGTATAATATACACAAATAATAGACATTAGTCAATCATTAACAATACACCGCTACCAGAAATGACAGCTCATCAGTGATCAAACTTCCTCCACCTCTTCAACCTCCTCCTTTTAGTGGCATTTAGCTCTTCACTATGCCAGCATGTCATTCAATGCAGGTGCACATTATTCTATCTTGTTCTTTTAATTTATGTATTTTTAGGTTCTGCCCTACAAGGTTTTTTTATCTATTATAATGTCAAAGTAATAACTGTGTATATGATTTACAATAAATGGTTTTCATCTTGACAAGAGTGTCTGACTGAAATGTCAGCTCTGTCAATGTGTTGTTGAATAAATCTAGTCCAGTGTCCTCTTCGTGGGTGTACTATACCGATCTCTTTCAATACCAGTGTGTTTAGCATGGAAACACTGAGGCCCCTTTGCTGAAAATATACTGCTGCTACATCACAGCTTAATCCATTAAGACCGGGAACGCATCTGTCATTTTAAGAGGTGTATTTGGCTTTTTATTTATTTAAACATGGACAATTTGTGTGTGGGGGGGGGCGGGGGGGGGGTCCAAAAAGTTGGAGCACCACCGATATAGCAACATACTGTTACGATTTAGAAAACATTTTTAGATTTATTTGGCCGCGGACCCCCATCTCAAATGTTTTGTTCCAGGGACCCCCCCCCCCTCCCACCCCACCCAGAAGCAAAGATTTGAGTTACAAATGTTCGCTTTAAAAAAATATATACATTCAAAGATTTGCCCCCCCAAAAAAAACAAGATTTTTCAAAAATAGCAGATCTACAAGCTCATAGCGCGGCACTCGGTGCCGTGCTATGAGCTTGAAGATCTGCTATTTTTGAATAGCCAAAGAAATCTAAAAATGACACAGATGCTTCCCGGATTGAATGGCTTAATGTTGTTTCTGTATTATGTTTCGAGTTGCGCCTTGTCTCGTCTCGTCATGCCTATACATACTGTAGAACACAAAAAAGCATGTTCATTTACATATCTCCACACCATCTCCAACATGCTTCACAGATGGGGGGGCAGTGAGCATGTGTGTGCTGCTGGGAGGCTGGCCAACCAATCTCCAAATGGAGGAGCACACCATCTGAAGTGGACTAGGGTGGATAGAATGTGATAACCAGGCCACTTCAATCGTCCTCCAAAGATGGGAGCATCAGTGTGTTCTAAACAGCACCACTCCAATCTGCCAGGACCCACACACACAGCCTGTTAAGATCCCTGCAACGCTGACACTCCTAATACCTCTGCCTTCAGCCACGCCCTGCTGTCTGCCCTCCTCTATATATACCTGTGATCTCCATGATGGCTCACTCACACGCGTCCTGTAACAGATGACACTGCAACACACCTCTTGACACGTGTTGTAATGTATCGGAGGTTTGTCCTGCACCCCAGTATCTGTACAGAAGTACATAACACTGATTATAGTCGCTGCGTAAGCATACATATCCTCGTGATGCCATGCACTCTACTTTGGAAGCTGAGATTATGTGTTTGCCATGTGTGCGTGCGTGCATGCGTGCGTGCGTGCGTGCGTGCGTGCGTGCGTGCGTGCGTGCGTGCGTGCGAAACAGAGAGTGTGAGACAAAGAGAAAGAGAAAGAGAGAAAGCAGCACATGAGCAGTTGCTGCTCCCTGTTTCACTGACCAGAAGACCTTGACATTCAACAATTACAACCACTTCAACAAAACAAACTTCTTGAATTGAGAAAACTGTCCAATTAGCAGTGACTGGCTGTGAATTTGGAACTTTGTGTATTTTTTAAATGCAAATGCAAATGTGTGTGTGCGTGTGCGTGTGTGTGTGTGTGTGTGTGTGGACCGTTCTATCAGAACAATAAAAACAGTTTATTATACCACAGGAATGCGCATGTTTTCTCTTTTCACTCCACCGTTGCTGTTACAGAACATCAGCTTCAATAAGCCAACAGCACTCTGTCTGCTGTATAAGCTTAAAGAGCTGTCACCCATTCACAATGTAAAAAGGAACAAAGTGAACTTACATATCTGACATTCTGAAATGTGTCTTCTGTCAACAAACAAATACCATGTGAGAATGCGTGTTTTTCTCTTCTCTCCAAACGTTGGTGTTATGACAGCTCCTTACAAAGTCCACCATGGACACAGCTCTCCACTGGTGGAAAGCAACTAATCACATTTACTGTATTTACATAGTACTGTACTCTGTACTGAATCACTTTACTTACTTGAATACCTGATAAATTATGATGTATTATTATTATAGGTTAAGGTACCCAGCGGCACATGAAGTCATTAAAACCTGCCCCACATATGATGGTGAAATAGAGTACTTTTGCATTTGGTGTAAGTACCAAACGTACCAATACTTTGTACTTTTACTCAAACTACAATTTTAATGCAGGACTTACGTATAAAATAGTATTTCTACATAGTGGTATTGCAACTTTTACTTCAGTAAAGTTACTTCCGCCACTGTATCTCTCAATCACTAACTGCATCTTTTCAGAATGATTAAATCTCTTGTCTCACAGCTAAGTTCAATTGAATTCATTAGAAGAATAAATAAACAAACAAACAAAGATAAAACGTGGCACTAACATCACAGAGCTTGAAGAGCAGTGGTGTGCAGAATAGCGCAGAATCATATCTTACAGGGACATGTTGTTATAGGCCAACCCCAGAAGTTACCTGCACCATGAGTGTCCACCAATTCACCCAGATCGCCAATGGAATCTTTGCATTGGCTTTTAGATTGAAAAGAAAACATGCTCTGTAGCAAACAAGGCTTTAGCACTTTTTGTCCAAGATGATCTCCATAAATGAATACACTTTATTTTACAAATGTGAAGCCTCACACACAATTAAAGTATAAAAATGTACTTAAAGCACAAATTACCATCAAAATCCACTGTTGAAATTGTGTGTAATTTATCTCATAGAACAAAAGGTGAAACTCTCTTTGCTCATGTCAGCCACAGACATTATTTTCAGCATGAAATTGAAAACCCCATGGGGGAGGGGCAGACTAAACAAAACAAAACAAAGAACAAAAACATTGGAAATCTGGCAAGGGAACCTATTACTAACTCACCTCCAGGATAACAAACTGTAAAACTTTATTAATGAGGTATTTAGAATAGCACAAGGTCACAGAAAGGCAGACTAAGCCATAACTAAATTATTGCTATCTTGCTCTGCCTTTCTCTCTGCTGTTCTCCAAAACAAATAGACAAATACAAACACAATACACACTGTAGCCATATGGGTCCAGTTTACAGCATGGGTGGAAAGAACTGACTGTGTATACCCAAATCCAGGTTGTTGGTGGCATAAGGGATGCGGAACACAAGGCTGCTATTCACAATCAAAACTATGCAACTGAATATGCTCAACGAAAACTCAAAAGCTCAACTGCATCACTTGAGTTTAAGGGGGCATTCAAAAGATGTCTCCTTCCCAGAGAGGAGATATTGTTAATAAACTGTTGAGACACAACACTGGACCAGGTTTTTATATCCAGTATAGCCAGTAAGTGTGACACACACCGGTATTTGGGGGCGTGATGGAGTCATTCAGCCTTGGAGGTGCTAAAAGGACAGGCGCAGCATTGAGTTTGTCCGAAGCATCATATACATACAGTGATATGTTTGTCTCATTTTCTGTCCTAGTCCTATTGCAAAACAGTGGTGTCTACCACGGCATAACAGAACCCAACAGAATCCAGACACAAGGCCCTCAGAATGTGGCCAGTCTTACAGGTGCTGCACTTGGCTGCCTTTTTTTGCCAGAGCGGAATGCTTTCAAAAGTTGGAAATAGTGAAACTTTTTTTCTCTTGTGACGGCAACCACAGCCTGAAGCCCCTAACCCGCTCTTTGTTGTCTGTCTCTACCTCCAAAGCTATGCCTCCTCCTCACCCTGGTTTATTGTTAAAAAAGTAAGTGTAAAAATAAAAGTGTATAGCTTATGGACCGAGGACGCAGTTACAATGCGAGTGGGCTGTGTTTATTTTTCTTCTCCGTATTGGCACAGAATGCGCTCTAGGCATCACTGTCTCCTCTCAACAAACGCTACAAGTGAACAGAACACCGCTGTAAAGACTATTTTCTAGCTAGCTTTCTCTGATGTGTCTACGTCTCTCTCTCTCTCTCTCTCTCTCTCTCTCTCTCTCTCTCTCTCTCTCTCTCTCTCTCTCTCTCCCAATCTCTCTCTCTCTCTCTACCTCTCTACCTCTCTACCTCTCTCTCTCTCTCTCTCTCTCTCTCTCTCTCTCTCTCTCTCTCTCTCTCTCTCTCTCTCTCTCTCTCTCTCTCTCTCTCTCTCTCTCTCTCTCTCTCTCTCTCTCTCTCTCTCTCTCTCTCTCTCTCTCTCTCTCTCTCTCTCTCTCTCTCTCTCTCTCTCTCTCTCTCTCTCTCTCTCTCTCTCTCTCTCTCTCTCTCTCTACCAATAAGTACACGACAATATCAGCCATTGCAACGTACCCAGTTGTCTTATGTTCTCACTAATAAGAGACACCAAGCGTTACCCTTCCTCACACTCAAGATAGACATCAACATGGCTGATCAAAACAAGATCACGGGAACAGACAACAGATAATATAGATATTCTGAGGAGAGTGCATTGTTTAAAGTATAATGTCAGTATAGTGTCATATGGCCCCACTTGTCTACCGTATATAAATGTATTATAACAGCATTTGCATATGTAGGCGGTATAATCCATATGAACAAATATCTATGGACCAAATAAGAGAGACAGTTGACCGCTGGAATAGACGGCACCCGGGAGCAGTATGGGTTGGCGCCCAAGCCTGTGTCTTCCGTGAGGAAGAAGCCCAACAAACCCACGGTGAGGCCTTTGCTTTCAGGCAAGCCGCAAGTGGAGCCTGCAGTGCGGGGGAGTCTGGTGCAACGCTCAGGTTCTGGACCTGGTGAGACGAAGGAGGGGCCCAGACAGGAGGCCATCCACACAGCCTAGTCCCCCACGTGCCAGAGCCTCCCCCTGTCCCGGCAGAGTACTGAGGGGCCCTGTCTTTCCCTAACGGTGCATTTTAACAGCGGGCGATTCAGGATAGTATTTTCCGGAAGTGCATTATATGTCTATGAGAGCCGGCAACTACTGGGGATGAGGCGAAGTGGGCGGGGGGGGGGCGATGTTGTTTGTAGGCTAAAGTGATAAAAAAAAAAAAAAGTAGCAAAAATATCAAGCTGTGAGCTTGTAAATCAACAATTTCTGCTATTTTTGAATAAAGTTGTATTAAGTATAAAATAGGGCTTAAGTGATTAACCACTTGAACCCCAGCATCCATATTCTGGGGGGAACATTGGATCAGCTATTTTTGGCAAAGACATTCGATGTATAGAGAAAAAAGCTGTTCAAATACAGTTGCAACGCAGGTCCATTTTACAAAAGAATAAAGGGTTTAAGCCAATATTTGTCTTAAACCCTAGATGATATCTAGTCTCATATCACAATATCGATATATTGTCCAGCCCTAGGTAAAACTATATTTTTTCTATTCAGAAATATGTTATTGGAGTTGCTAAGTGTGTACAGTATGTCACTCTGTCTGCATAATGTGTCCACCAGAGGCTGCTGGGAACACCTAAACTAATGTAACTATTAGTCAAATAAGCTATTAGCATGCATACCTAGGCTGCCATTCATGACAAATACAGTATTTGCATTTTAAAAAATACACAAATTCTGTTCCAAATTCACAGCCAGTCACCGCTAATTGGACAGTTCTCATTTCAAGAAGTTTGTTTTGTTGAATTGGTTGTAATTGTTGAAAGTCAAGGTCTGTGCAGGAAGCAGGAATGTAGCATCAACTGCTCAAGTGCTGCTTTCTCTCGCTCTTTCTCTTTGTCTCTCACTCTCTCCGTTTCTCTCTCTCTCTCTCTCTCGCTCTTTCTCTTTGTCTCTCACTCTCTCTGTTTCTCTCTCTCTCTCTCTCTCTCTCTCTCTCTCTCTCGCACACGCACACGCACACACACACAGTACACACACACACACACACAGAGCACCTATCTATTAACCTGACAGGAGAGCAGCGTTCAGCTCTGACCTCCAGCATCCAGCCCATCCAGCAGACCGCAGGCTAATTATAAAGCTCATTAAGTTCTCTCAGTGTCTTCCTCTCATCACTTTCATTCTGCTGGATCGTCAGTCAGACAGCCTGAGGACTCACCCGAGCCTTGGAAAAGACATACATGTCATGTCCAGCGCTGGACAAGTACCTCTTCCCCAATGCTCTAAAGAGGGATCTTCTAATAATTCAGGAGCTATGATGGAATGCTGGTTGAACAAACAGAAAAATTGAGAATTACTTATGTTTATATATGTTTATGTTGATGAGTTAAGATGATTTTGGCGTGGGGTGAAACTACTCATTAAAAAGGAAAGATATATTCATTAATAAAAAAAAAACCTTGTTTATTCATTATGAAATGTAAAATACTGTAAAGTTGTATACTTCTGAAAGTTGGTTTGTTTCCTATTATGTACATGATTCTTGATGAGACCATTTTGTGTCCCATCTTTTGCATAGTGGCAAGGCGTGGGATTGCGTATCTTGTTAATAAGTATTTTTGGTGGTGTTGGGGAGATGGCAGGGTGACGGTGACCTGAACAGACAGCATAAGTAGACAGGGAAAGAGAAGGAAGATGAGGAGTCCTTTTAAAGGGATGCGGTCAGTGAGCTCTGATTGATCTGATTGGATCAGGGCCAAATGAGGTGATTGAGATCATAGACATAAATAGGTTGACACCTCATTGGCCACTGGGCCACACGTGAACGCCGCCCCAATTGGGCAGCTTGCCATAACGCCACTGCAATAAATATGCCTGTGTTGTACGTGTACAGTAAGTACCTGCAACATTTTTTCTTTTCTGTTTCAGAACCATTACTGTTACTATCTATGTAAGAAACCCCACATTTATTATTTAACCCATTCAATCCAGGAACGTATCTCTGTCATTTTAGATTTCTTTGGCTATTCAAAAATAGCCAAAGAAATCTAAAAATGACACACAGATGCGTTCCCGGTCTTAAAAGGTTAACCACAGACGACCATATGGGTTTAGAGACCGCCAACACAAACATAAGGCATTGTGTACTGTGGCAATGTGGTGCAGTGGTGAACTTTGACAGTTTGCCAGCATCTAAGGAGACAATGAATGCAGAACTATAGTTTTGTGCAAACTTCATGCAAATTCCACCTCGTACAGATTGACCTGTGAACACATTTCCATGTAACCTCCAAGTAGATGTGAGCCATTTGAAGAAATGTACTACTGATTGATTAGGATGTCAGGCGGTTCAATAGGGCACATCACGTACAGTATGGCGATATACAGAATGACACATACACACTACAATAACAAGTTATTAAACACAGTTATTCCAAGAATACCCCCCAGCGTTCCCATTATACTGCTGCTCTACCAGCATTATTATTTGTTTACATCTGGGGAGGTTGTGGATGGTAGTGACACATGCTGCCCACACACACACATTACCATGCAAGCACGTCCACGTGTCCATACACTAACATAATGGCACACATACTGTACTACACACCGTAAACATCGCTTCATTAACCTTCATTATAGAGACTATAGGGAGCAGCAGTGCAGGGTTAACACATTTTGCCAGCAGCGCCAGATGAGGGCCAATTTGACACCTGTGTATAGGACAAGCCCTGCATTGTGTGTGTGTGTGTGTGTGTGTGTGTGTGTGTGTGTGTGTGTGTGTGTGTGTGTGTGTGTGTGTGTGTGTGTGTGTGTGTGTGTGTGTGTGAAAAGACCAATCACAGTTAAATAAATGGTGCAGCTAAAGCTGCTACAACAATCACACTCACCCACAAAATTAGACTACGGGGTGGGTGATGGCTGATTTAAGCAGTCACACCTGGGCTAATTTAAACTAATTAAACTGAGCTGGGTTTGAAGACACACCTGTTGTGCATCAACGCATGTTGGATAAATGAGCCATCCCTCACACACACATGCATGCACTTACGCATGCACACACGCGTTTGTATTACTATACTTGTGAGGACATCAATGTTTTAGGAGGATGATTTTGTATCGTTTACCTATTTTGGATGGATAGATGAACTGACTTCAGCTTTTCCTTCCCTTGTGTTGTATTTCACTTGATCAACAGCCGTTCCTTGATCGCTCCCGACGATCCATCAATTAAAACAGTCTCTCTACGGTCTCTCTTCGCACATTGATTAAAAAAACGGATGTCACAGTAGTTCTCTTTTGAAGAGAGTAAAGGACGCTTTTTTAATCCATGATCATTGAAATGCAGGTATCTGTACATTGTTCGGTTCATATGGGACGTGGGGAAAAACGTCCCATTTTCATGACTGTCCCTAAAAATGCGGGAGGGATGGTCACCCTAGGTGAATGTAGGTTTCTGGTGCTGTACCAATCAGGGCATATTACACAAACTCAGCTCTGTGTATGTATCTGTGTGTGTGTGTGTGTATGTGTGTGCGTGTGCGTGTCCGTGCGTGCGTGCGTGTGTGTGTGTGTGTGTGTGTGACCTCGCAAACTGCTGGATCAATGCCATCAAACTTTTTGTGCACACCGCCAGTAGGACTAGGAAGACACTGGGCGGAAAGTTTTCAAACCAGCCTCATGGTGATGCTATAACAGCCCACAGTATGTTTTGGCCTATAACTCTTGATCAATACAGTATCGGCCATACAATCAAATCAAAATGTATGCAACTCCCTATATAGGCACCGCCAATTTCCACTGGATTTTACACTGTTGTGCGTTTTCTTATTCAGCACACTTCTGGAGGTTGAGAACACCGCAATTCCCCTTGGTAGCGACTGCACATCACACAGCTGGGCTTCAAAACGGTTTTACATGAATCCCAACAGCTGTAGACTGTGTGGTATTTGATCAAGAAAGATAATTTTGTCGAGGCTTGAAGTAAAGTAGCCCACAGTGGTTTCTTCAAGAATGGACAGATGGTCAGGAGGCCACTCTGGGACCAATTTTTGAACTTCATCACAGATACATACTGTATATTTCTTCTCTCTGGTAAAACTGGACACCCTCCGCCTCATGGCAGAGCTGTAGGCAATTTTTTGTGATGAAAGGTCTAGCTTGCACTAAAAGGTTTCAACTTTGCCAACAATTCACTGTAATATTATAATTAATTAATTTTAATGTTCATTTTTTGTGTTTATCTAGTAGTAGAGCGAGTATACATGAAGTTGAGAGCAAAGATTTAGCTTTTACATTTTGTTCTGTTGTGCAGTTTTGTTTGACAGACTTCCATTGCATCATGCACAGCCACTATCATTTGTTTGCATTGATTAAGTTTCACATGTGAAAAGTGATTAGATGCTGACCTACACTGACAAGACACGTTGCATTCACACGCATGTGACGACTGGGGACGGATTTGACCATACTCCAACATTTGACATCAGGGGACACCAGCGACGACGCATGTTGACGGGGGACAAGATGATTTAACATTCTGTCCTATATCGTTAAACGACTCGAACGCCGCTGAGTCCTGCTGAAGCAGACTTTGCAATGTTCGGCACGGCCCGCTCGCTTGGAGGTCTTAACAGTTTTTTAGTGGAGTCGTCACCCTCTGTACAACTTGTGTTTGAGAACGACACTTCGGGACGTTGTAAAATGACGCCACGTCAAATGTTGCAGTATGGTCTGACGTTGTCCCAGGCTGTCACCATAGTACTTGAGTGAGAATATGTTGGTTGCATAACCATCTTTCATCCTCATACTTTCTTCTTAGAGGTGATTTTCTGAAGCATCCAGTAGAATCCGTTTAGACCAAGTAGTGAGACAACACAGCTTCCATTTCAGAACAGCCTCAAGGCAAGATTAGATCAGATAAGATATGTATTGATCCATGGAGGGAAATGTCGGTGTTATATCAGGAACCGCAGTGCAAATGAAACATAGGGGAACTAACTGGTAAGAGTCAAGAACCAAACCAAGATAGATAAGAATAAAACATAAAAAAAAATAAAGATACAATACAGAGCTGCCGGCCCTAAATATCTGCACTCGATGTCTGTCTGAACGAATTGAACATACTGTATGTACAGCCTATCAATAACAATGTACAGTGAATGCACTTCTATTTCTATGTATCTATCGCCATTGAATGAATGTATGTGTATGTATGTATAGTATGTACAGTATGTATATATGTATGTACGTACGAATGTACAGTATGTATGTATGTATGTATGTACGTACGTATGTACGAACATGCATGTATGTATGTACAGTGGGTGACCATTGACTTTGTCGTTTTTTTTCATTCTTCTCATGCGTTTCATGCAGGGCATGTATGATTTCCACTCTGTGCCACTAGGGGCAGCAGCGGTCTACTGCCTACAGCTGCCTACAGCCCACAGCAGACAGCAAGAATATATTTGTTACTAGTTACTGTATATCCTCTCCAAACTGTACATACATTACTTTACACTTTTGTATTATGTTTTGACACTTGCTTTGGAAAAAAGCTCATTTGAATAGCAAAATTGTTTGTTTTGGGGTTTTTAGGCACTGTTTTTCCTAGAAAGACAGAGAAAGATCCTGTCTGTTGCTTACAGTACAAGATGTGACATTTATATTAAGCAAAATATTAAGCAAATAAAGTTAGATAGCATGATGCTGCGCTTAACATTAGTTTAATTTTAACGTCTTAATTGATAAAACGAGACGGGAAAATAAACGTATTTTTTTCTCTTGCCAATAGCTCATTTGAATTGACAAATTGTATTTCTGTGGTGGTGGTTCAGTGGCACTATATATATATATATATATATATATATATATATATATATATATATATATATATATATATATATATATATATATATATATATATATATATATATATATATATATATATATATATATATATATATATATATATATATATATATATATATATACACTGGGGTCATACGTTCTGTGCTTTCTGTGTGTGCACTTATGCCGTGTGTCTCTTTCTTTGAGCGGGGGGGGGGGGGGTCTATCAAGGCAGGCTATCTGTTCAGATGCAATTTCAGCGTGGCTATTAAATAGGCAAAAAAAAAAGCTGATCTACAAGCTCACAAAGAGTCGCGATGCAACTCTATTTTCTAACATTTTAGTCTATTTTTGGCGGAGAGAGAGAGAGAGAGAGAGAGAGAGAGAGAGAGAGAGAGAGAGAGAGAGAGAGAGAGAGAGAGAGAGAGAGAGAAATTAATATAATATAGGCCTACTATATAGGCTACTTCTACATTGCAGTATTGATATATTTACTTAAGTAAACTGCAAACCAAAAAACTCTTCAACGACATGTGCTCCTTGTCCAGTCTATTCATCGCTAAACCGGTTATGTTAATTATCTCTCTCTCTCTATAGACCCCTTAACAGACGACGTCACACTGGCTGCACGCAGCCAGTATGCGCGCAACGAAACCCATTATATCAGGTCTCGTTAGGACGCGTCTCACTAGCCAACACACACAAGAGGGGGTTGGGGTGTGCTGAAACCAGTGCACCCCGAAACAGGTTGGGAATTGATTGCGTGAAACAATCACCTGTGCGTCCAGGCTCAATGTTAGTAAACAAATAATTGGTCTATACAAAGACAAAGTCTCTTTTTTTATCCAGATGCGCTCTCTCTCTCTCTGTACAAAGACAAGGTCTCTCAGAGAGAGAGAGAGAGAGAGAGAGAGAGAGAGAGAGAGAGAGAGAGAGAGAGATGCATCAAAGTAGGGGTTCTCAATCTTTTTCAGGCCATGACCCCCCAAAATAACCATATTGGGGACCCCCATTTTGCGTGTGCGGCTTTCATCATCAATTTAAAAATAAAGATGATCGGATCATCTGTGAAGCATTTTATGAACATTGAACCTCATAATAACATCACTCCGTTCGCGACTGCATACAGAACGTGTGTCGGCTCTGATGTTTATTAGACAGCATGGACCTCCGCTCATGGACCTCCGCTCAGGTCCTGGAATCCAGAGCCTTATGTCAAGACTTGGCTGCGAGCACATCGCACGGCAGAAAGCACAAAAACCAAAGTGGCACAGCCTGTCATGTCAGATAACCCCGACCCATTTTGGCAGTTTTTATAAGACAGGGGTTATTGGCGTCTTTTTGGTTTGTTTTATTTTATTTCCTCGTTTATACTTATTTCCTCCTCAATATTGTTTAAGAATTAATGTGCTATCCATGACATGCTGTCACCAACCAGTTCACTGTCTGTTATTTAATGATGATCGAATATTGGCTAAATGTTTACAATTTCTTCTGTCCAAACAATGAAAAGCACTAAGAAAAGGCAAGTGAGTCTCTATTTAATTAAGCATGATGAGCCATGTGTTTTTCACAAAACAATTGAATATCATTGAATATAATTGCACCCTTGTCATACTACTATGTTATTATAGCTTTCAGTTGGCCACCACAGGCACAGACAGTGCGTTTTAGCGCAGCGCGGCCTGGCGCAGCGCAGCGGAGTGGTTGCGTGCGGGGGGTCGGGGGGCTTTCGTGGTATGGGGGGACGGGTGGATCAGAGCTTAACCCTAAAACCGAAATAAAGTAACAACAAAAAAACTCCAATCCGCTCAAGAACCGCGCTCCCCCACTTCCAAAATTAGCACTAGCCTACAACACTGGCCCAGTCTCTTGCCAAACCGGTTATGTTAATGAAATGCAGCCTATTCCAAATAAGCCAAGTGAGGAACTCTGCTATCAGGTTCCCCCTCCCCCTACAGTACCTCTGTAGGCCTATCTCTTCTATCAAAGTATTTGTTCAGATACAAATTCAGAGCGGCCAATTTTGATATTTTTAATGCGCCTACATGAAGTTAGAGGGATGGGCAGAAATGGTGTAGGCCAGTGGTTTTCAACCTTATTCCCATCAGGACCCCCAAATTGACACATATTAGCCCAGGGACCCCCATTTGAAAAGATATGCCAGGGACTCAACCATTTAGATTTCTTGGGCGTCCCAATCTACACTGTATCATCATCATCAGTGTTCATTTAACTCTGAGAGTGTACAAATGGAACCAAATGGACCCTGACGTGTCCATTTGGTTCCATTTGTACATTAAGAGTTACAGACACATAAGGGTCAATTTGGTTGCTAACTATTAATTTGGCTGGGGACCCCCTGGAACCCCCTCAAGGACCACTGGTGGTCCCCGGACCACTGGTTGAAAACCTCTGGTGTAGGCTATTTTCAACTGTTAATGGGTTTTTCTTTCTTCACAAATGAATTCTACTTTGTTGTAACAGTGTCCCATAAAAGTAGTGAAAATAGCCGATCTACAAGCTCACAAAGTGTTGCATCATGATTTGAATTCCGACTGAAAACGCCACCCTTGCGTCTCCGTGTGTACAACCAAATACGCATCTTTCCTGCACCGATGACGCTTGGGGCTTTTACAGCGCTGCTCCTACACTACCACCGTCAGCAACAAGTGGACATGGAGTAAATGTACTAGTTACTTTCCGCTTAGTTACTTTCACGTGCATATAAATGAGCCACGCGGTCTTATAAGAATGAAAACAAACGCCTCGCTGTTGGCCATGGATCACATGACGGTCGTCTGTTACGGTCATGGATGAACTCAAAATGTTACTTGAGTTCAATCAAAGTAAAAGTACAAAAGTATTGGCAAATATACTTAAAGTACTGAAAAGTTTGAAAATAGCTGATCTACAAGCTCACAATGCGTCGCAATGCGTTGTGAGCTTGTAGATCAGCCATTTTCAAATAGACTATGTGAAATAGGGCAAATAATGTATGTTTTATAATGTAATGATTTATATCTGCAAAGTAACTAGTAACTAAAGCGTTCAAATAATGGTAGTGGAGTAAAAGTACAATATTTTCCTCTGAGATGTAGTGGAGTAAAAGTAAAAATAACAGGTCCGCATGTTCATAGCGTGGGATTCGAACCCGGGTCGTAAAATCACCGGATATCAGTTTTAACCGCTACACTAACTGGACTATTTCGTTTACAGAGGAAAGAGGTAGAATCCTACTATACAGAAATTGATGCGAGAAAAAAAAACATATAAGACGTCTGTCTGTCTGTCTGTCTGTCTGTCTGTCTGTCTCTCTCTCTCTCTCTCTCTCTCTCTCTCCACGGCCTTTTGAGACAGACAGACAGACAGACAGACAGACAGACAGACAGACAGAAACCAATGTGTGTCTGAATATTTCTAAAATGACAGAGATGCGTTCCTGACTGCCCAACGCTGAACAGAAAACCCAATTTAAACGCTCTAAGCACACGTAATTATTGCTAGTTATTATTATTATTAATAATAATAATATAAGACATCTATCTGTCTGTCTGTCTGTCTGTCTGTCTGTCTGTCCCAAAAAAAGTGACTCCAAAGCGGCACCTTGTGGTAGTATTTGGAACTTAAATTTACTGCAAAGCGGGTGAGGCAAATGAGTGAAGTGATTCTCTTATGAAAAGCGACAAAGTCAATGGTCACCCACTGTATGTATGTATGTATGTATGTATGTATGTATGTATGTATGTATGTATGTATGTATGTATGTATGTATGTATGTATGTATGTATGTATGTATGTATGTATGTATGAGTACTGCATAAACGGCTGCAACTGATTCCAACACAAACAAATGACTCTACTTTAAGACAGAGGGAGAGAGGCAGCAGCAGCCTGGGCCTGAGCTTTAATTAGCAAGGCTCTTTAATAGCTGGATGTGAGGCACCGCTTACTTCACACTGGCCCTCATTTATCAACGCAGCGTATAAACCGGCGTATATTTTTCCATATATTCGGCCGTACACCAACGTCGAAGTCACATTTATCAACGCATCCTACACAGCTGATCCGAGCTTACACTTGGTCCCAGCATTGATAAATGTCACGGCTGAAACGAGCGTCATTTAAATAACACGCCCATATTCTCAAAACGCCCCGATTTTACGACATGAAGACGAACCAGAATACGACCAAAGACATGAAAAGCCAATAAGAAACAGTCGCCCCCCCCCCCCCCCCGGCCTCGCCGCACACGCCTCTCTCTCTCTTGCTCTCTCGCTCACACACACACACACACACACACACACACACACACACACACACACACACACACACACACACACACACACACACACACACACACACACACACACACACACACACACACACACACACACACACACACACACACACACACACACACACACACACACACGCACGCCCAACTTTGTCTTTCATGTCCGTAGCGTAGCGGTACATGAGACTCGGGCGGAATGCAGTGATTCCGTGCCGCCACGTTAATATTGGAGCGTCGGGTTTATATCCTTAACCCAGCCAGGTTGTGTAGCCTACATAACTCTCTATGACATAACTCCATAACATAGGACAAGCTACTGTAAGTTTGTAGACCTCACTGTCCATGAAAACGTGGCCGGGACTCCCGGCGCAAAAGCGCTCGTATATTTTTGAAAATAGCAGATCTACAAGCTCACAACACGTCGCGATGCAACGCTGGCTTGTGAGCTTGTAGATCTGCTATTTTCAATACAGACAGATCTACAATCTTATCTGAATGACTGTTAAAGCAGTTTGTTTAAATTACTTTATAAAATGATATATTTTCACAGCCATTATTTATTAGTGTAGATATACACATTTAGGAGTGGATTATGTGTCCAGATGCTTGTCAGACAGTCAGACAATGGTGCTCCGCAGGTCTAGAATGGAATAAACGGGTGCAGCCAACGCCAACAACTGGTCTCGACCAGACGTGAGATCTCAGCGTACCGTAGGATAAAGCCCACGTCAGGATATATTGATAAATGCCGAAAATTGCGGTGATTACGCCGTACGCTCATTATTCGGGCTGCACCACGTTGATAAATGAGGGCCACTGGGTGTGACATTTCTTGCACACCAATAGCTCTGTTGACTCTGTTTGATTGATCTCTCTTATAGCTTTTTGCAGTACGTACTGCACCAGAAGTCAGAAAGCTTCAACCCTGCAACCAAGGGTTTTCACCTGTTTGCAGCATTAAAGCCAGCATAGTGATTTTATTCACCTGTACGATTATCCACCCTCCAATCGGTATCATCCTTATCAGTTGATGATAAAGAAGCACCTGAACAACTAAGAATACAAAAACCTGTCATGTGTGTTGGTCTTGTAAAAGCACCTGAGCTCTGTTGCGGCACTGGAGAAAAAAAAAACGTAACATGATGGATTTGGTCTTCTTGGCGCTGAAGATAAAGAATGAAACAGAAAATGTGTTTTGTGTTGTTCTCAAACAGCATGTCTGGCTGCGACTAAAACATTTCTCATGTGGGAGAACAGAGTCATTCTGTCTCAATTTGCCGGCAATTCACTTGTTCTGCTTTCTACCATAAAACGTCTTGTGTTTTCTTGTATTTTTGTTGGTAATTAATTAAACCTTGACGTATGGTGCAGTACTGTACGAGTCATTGTCAGGAATTTGGTCAAAATGTATCTTAATTTCATTAACCTATTCCAATCAAGAGAACTTGAAATATCATCGCTGTCGGGCGGCAACCTGGTGTGTCCAAAACCGTAAGACTTAAAAGAAAGTTAGGGAGTTATTATTTAGTCACAAGCTTTTGTTAACTCTTATATTTTTAAAACCCAAGACATACTTAATCAGTTTCACTTAGAATAGCAGATCTACAGGGGCATGGTGGCGCAGTCGGTAGCGTTGTCGCCTCACAACTAGAAGGTCCTGGGTTTGATTGAGGATCAGCGCCCATACCCTAGGTGGGGTTGGCGAAAGGGCCTACTCTGTGTGGAGTTTGCATGTTCTCCCTGTGTCTCTCAGGGTAGTTAATACCCTCACAAAAACATGTAGTAATCCTGGTCGCTAGACCGCCTCCCCCATGACAGCCAGGGCGCCTGATGGAGGGAAGGGAACTGGTTGGAATAACGTGTTCCTTCCACGCGCTACGTCCAACCAGGGAAACTCCCCCCTGTCAGGTGACAAGAGGGTCAGTTGGCTCTGATGCATTGAAGGAGGCATGAGCTCGGCCCTGGCCTCCCTAGGCTGTTGAGGGGAGTGTAGCGCCCAGGATCACTTAGAAAATTGGCACCGGGTGAAAAAAAAGGGTTACAAAATCGTGGGATAAAACATTTTTAGAAAAAAAAAAGAATACCAGATCTACAAGCTCAAAACACGTCGCATTGCGATGTGTTGTGAGCATGTCGATCGGCAATTTTTGCTACCTTTGCACAACATGTTGGTACGACGACAGGTGGCGATACAAGGTTTCTGTCCGACAGTAACTATACGCAAAAGTTCTGCAGCTACTGTATGTTATGCAGGCAGGCGGGGTTATACAGTAGACATGTTCTTTTTAATTAACCGTTTCAAATGCATTCCATTCAGTGGAAGCAGGTACAATATATGGTACCTGCAAAGCAGTTTCCTGTCAGCCCTGCATAGTTCACCCTGGCTGTCAATCGGTTGAAGCCAGGGTTTGAATTTAGCAATTTGACCTGCAAATGAACCAGCAGGCCTTCAGATGCCATCAGAATTCGGACCAAAAAAAAGTCTGTTCCCAGTGAGTACAGTGCACAGTACAGTAGGTGCCTGAGTTTAGCTTGGCACTGCTTTGCATGTTTTCACTGTATAAATATCGAGGGGTGGAAAAAGGGAGAGGAAAAAAAACATGCTTGAGTAAAAGTAGAGACATCTCACCAAGAAATGGTAAAAGTGAAAGTCACCTATTAGAATACCACTTGAGAATGCATCTAGCAGCCCCAGCAGCAGAAACAGGGCATTTTTTTTAAAACAGAGGTATTGTTGGTCGGCCCGGCCAGTTGGTCCATCCGTTCTGAATGTCCAACAGTTTAACCACAGCCCTATTTTATACTTTCAATACAATGTGAACTTGTAGATTGGGTTATTTCACATTATTTTTGCGTGACACCATTGTACGGCAAAGTATAAAACAGGCCTTAAGCGTTTAGTCAGACTAATCAATTTAGTTCATTATGAAGCAAATCAATTAGAATTGTTGCACGTCGATTCGTTGATATACATAAAGAACATCCATAAAATAAAACACGCTTCCCCATTATTCAATTAATCAACGGAGTAATAGAGTCATCGCTAAGAGGATAAACGATAGCTGCAGCCCTATAGTGCCGTTCACTGGCTGATTTACTTGATGAAACATTTAGTGATGTCGGGAGAGGCACCAGTAAAAGTCAACCTTTTGCCAAAGCAGAAGAGGAGATTAAAAAGTTGGCTGCTCCCTTTGCCTCTCTCTCTCTGGAAACCTGCTGGTGGGGAGGAGAGGAAATCAGTCAGAGAGGAAATCAGTCAGAGCAGAGGACACTCTCCTCCTGGCCAAGCAGCCACTTGTGTGACCTAAGTACACCTCCACTGAATCCTCGTAAACAACGTGTGTGGGGGCGGTGGATGTATAGCGTTGCTGTTGGGGCGGGAAAACCTTCTATGTCCAAAACGGTAACTTTTCAGAAAATGGAAAAGAAGAACCTGTGTTTCAAAAGGATCAAATGCAGTTATTATTTAGTTGCCGGCTCTTGTTAATACTTTTCATTGGTTAAGCAAGGGATAATTGACAGGTAGCCGGTCATTATTGTTCATAAATCCCGACAGGGTGATTAGGCACCAACGCATAGCGGAGGTGCCTAATCACCCTATAGGGATTTATTTATCAATAATGACCGGCTACCCGTCAATTATCCAGCTCATTACACGCCTACACGGCTACTTAATAAATAAATGTATAAATAATTTATAAATGTATTTATTAAGTTAAGTAGCCAAGGCGTGTGAATTATTGACCCAGAAGTAACAGAAGTATTTCCTTGCTTACGGCAATAAAGGTATTCCATAAGTGTTGCGATGGGCGGACATGATTGCCTCGGAAAACAAGGAAGTGTTGATCAAATACATTTTGGGTTACTGCATTGTCTATTTCTCACTTCAAATGTTTTCAAAAACATTCTTGAGAGCAATGTTTAGTTGTAAATGACATGATGTGTTTGTTTACATGGCTGTCATATTGGATACAGCATATAAAATCAAGCAGCGCAGGTTGATATGAGCAAGTGCTCTGAGTCTTTGATTAGACAGAGGTCTGTTATTGAGCTCATTGGTCATTGGTCATTATCCAGAAATAAAACACAGCTGAATTCAGCGATTGACCAATCAGAATCAAGCACTCAACCAAGCCGTGTAATAAATGTTTATAAAACCCAGAGCCACACTTAACCACTCACTTTCACAAAAAAAAAGAAAAGCCGTTGAGCTTGTAGATCGGTAATTTTTTTTGCTACTTTTCTGTGACACTGTAGTATGACAAAGTAAGGGTTACATGTCGTCTTTCCGACATGTCGCCTTTCCGACGTTAACTAACCCTATACCTAACCCTAACCGCACGCGGAAGCCACTAGTCGGAGTAGTGAGATGTCGGAATGCAGACATTACCCCCAAAGTAAGGCATTCATTTACAGGAAAAAAGAAAAAAAAAGTTGAAATATGGAGATGCAAGGTTTCCAACCGACAGCAACAATATAGTGTACTGTGGCACTCTGTGACCAGAGGTCCACCGTTACAATGCAGCACTCCATCAACGGCCCCCGCCCCCTGCCCTCCCAGGGGCCCATCTAGCCACACGGTTAAGCCACACAGCCTTAAGTAGATCCACATCCTCACTGACTTTCTGTCCAATGTCTCAACTATAAAACACTCCGCTGGGGTTGCTTTTCCAATCTCTTAAATAATGTATGTAAGCTGCATGGTGAGGCTGTCGTTGGTGGTGCATTGTGTGTGTGTGTGTGTGTGTGTGTGTGTGTGTGTGTGTGTGTGTGTGTGTGTGTGTGTGTGTGTGTGTGTGTGTGTGTGTGTGTGTGTGTGTGTGTGTGTGTGTGTGTGTGTGTGTGCGCATGCGCGTGCATGTTCGTGTGCACGTGCGTGTGCATGTACATGTGCGTGTGTGATTCTGTGTGCACAGTGCCATCATATATCTCCTGGTGTTTACTAGACCTTTTGTTGTTGCAGGATCTGTAGCCAAATCCTGGAGCTTTACTGTGGCCAACTATCTCTCTCTCTCTCATATAATTCTCTCTCTCTCTCTCATTGTCACTGTAAGCTTTCCTTTTGTGACCGATGTGCCATGCAGTAAATATGCACACCCACACAAAGGCGCGCGCGCACACACACACACACACACACACACACACACACACACACACACACACACACACACACACACACACACACACACACACACACACACACACACACACACACACACACACACACACACACACACAGCATAATCTCAAACTCATTAATTGCATGCATATTTTCATAAAATAATGAACAAATGCAATATTCGCCCGCATGACTGTGGAATGCATTTGCATAGGACAATGTGCATGCGCGCTCACACACACACACACACACACACACACACACACACACACACACACACTCTTACTGTATGTGCACCACACATGCACACTGGCATCGAGGATCAGCAGATCTATGTGGGCACAGCCAGTTAGTGCACCAAGTTAGTGCTGCTATACACTCTCCCACCTAAAGCAAAACATCTATAAATTGTATAGATATTTTGTACAATATCAATATTTTATTGAGCACAATGTATACAATATAAACTGTGCTCCATTGTAAAATTGACAATTACAATTTTGGCATTAAGTGCAAGATTATAGTATATGGCATGAAGATAGTCAAAAACAACACACAAGTAGAGAAAACGGAGTGCTTCAATGCATACCACATAAACATCCAACCTAGCATCTGTGTAAACACCATTATAAATAACATATTTGCAAGTGTGGTCAAGCAAATGGATATTATGTGAACAAGTAACCAACATAATTATACCTGCATGGTATGCAGCATCTAGGCAGAAACAAGTGATACAAGAATGAGTGCAAGGGGGTGAGGTATTGATGGAGTCTGAAGAGGTACATTTATACAGACAGCGGCGGAAAATGGGGAGTGAATCTGCAGTCCTGACTGTGGAAGAGTTCAGCGCTCATTCCACGGCTCATTCTCACATCACAGTCTGTGATGTGAGTGGGGCAACAGTGTAAAGAAGGGATGGAGAGACTTCCTGTTTCATGTGCTTAAGTAATGGGGGTGACGTGGCCTTGATTGCCTTGTAGGTCATCATCGCCAGTGTTTTGAACTGGATGCGAGCAAGCAATCAGAAGCCAGTGAAAGGGGCGGAGAGATGTGAAAATGTAAAGAGATCTACCACACTGTGCTTCACATAGAGATCTACCACACTGTGCTTCACATATCTACCACACTGTGCTTTGTGTAGAGATATCTACCACACTGTGCTTTGAGTAGAGAGATCTACCACACTGTGCTTTGTGTAGAGATATCTACCACACTGTGCTTCGTGTATAGAGATCTGCCACACTGTGCTTCGTGTATAGAGATCTACCACACTGTGCTTCGTGTATAGAGATCTGCCACACTGTGCTTCGTGTATAGAGATCTACCACACTGTGCTTCGTGTATAGAGATCTGCCACACTGTGCTTCGTGTATAGAGATCTGCCACACTGTGCTTCGTGTAGAGAGATCTGCCACACTGTGCTTCGTGTAGAGAGATCTACCACACTGTGCTTCGTGTAGAGATCCTAGATCTCTATGGTAGAGATCTACCATACTGTGATCCATGTAGAATAGATCTACCATACAGTGCTCCATGTACCATACTGTGCTCCATGACACCCCTCCCCCCCACTCATTCTCTCTCTCTGTCTCTCTCTCTCTTTCTCTCTCTCTCTGTCTCTCATGATACATTGAGGCACAGAGAGGACGGTTTACAAGATAGAAGGAGTGATTGTGAGTCAAGTGAGTAAAACAAAGTGTCTACCGTTCCATTTACCAACGGCACGGACCATTCCCAGTGCTTCACCTCCCTCTCCCACAGGTAAAGTCCACTCAACCTCTCTGTCCCTCCGCTGATCCCTCGCTCTCCTCTGACTGACACTTTTCCTGCCCTGTTGTGATCTCTGCACTGATTCCATTCCGTAAGCCGGGCAGGGTGTTGAAGGGCTTATTTACTCCTACAAAGTATATAAAAGCCAGCTAGCTGTGTGTGTGTGTGTGTGTGTGTGTGTGTGTGTGTGTGTGTGTGTGTGTGTGTGTGTGTGTGTGTGTGTGTGTGTGTGTGTGTGTGTGTGTGTGTGTGTGTGTGTGTGTGTGTGTGTGTGTGTGTGTGCGTGCGTGCGTGTGTCTGTGTGTGCGCTAGCATGTGTGTGAACAGTACAGCCGCTATGATGAAAGAACGACAGCAACTAACAGGTGTGTTGCCCTGAATCAACAGTGTAGTTTCACACCTCTGTGCTGTTGTGTATTTAAGCAGAACAGATTGTGTTGTTAACGTCGCTCTCGGGCATAAACCTCATATCCCTTGTATCTGTTATTGTTTTTTCGCATACGAATGCTCTATTTTATATTTAGTTCCATGACATTGTGCTTAAAAGTAGCGAAAATAAAATCTATAAATTCACATAAAACTCACATAAAACGTATGTTAAACTTAAGTTAAAGTATTAACAACATTTGTTTTGCTTAATTAAAACTCAAATAAAGTGTTGATCATGAAATAAAAAATAACAAGAGCTTGTGACTATATATAAGAACTATATTGGATCACAGCATTTTATTTTATTTTTTCCAGATAAGTAACAGTTTTGCACCCAACAGTGACAATATTATAGCTACTACATTACATGATTATCTCAGCTAGGCCAGGAGGCGGAGATATGTGCTCCAGAGCATCCTTTTCCTACAGTAGTTCAGTACTCACCACAAAACAGGGAATGGTTGTATGTAACAAACATTCCTCCGTTGACCCCTCTCTCTATCTGACTCTCCCTCTCTGTCAGTCCCTATCATGCTCTCCCATACTCTCTCTCTCTCTCTCATTCTCTTTTCATGAGTCCCTGGCCTGAGTTCACAGCCTGTGTTTGCCAGAGAGCTGAGGAGCCGAATTGATTTTGACTACAGTATTTGCAAGTGAACCAGCGGGGAGGGGGTGGGGAACTTTCGCTCCTATTCATATACCTTCATAAGAGGCGAAAATGTGCTGTTAGGACGTCTTACAGCAAGTACGTGACGTTTAGAACAGAATAGAATAGAATGGTGGACTTGCTGGTCCCCCATAAGCCTGTGCGCAGCCTCAGATCCTCGGATAGGGATCTCTTGGATCCTCCCAAGACTCGCCATGTCACCCCGTCGGCCAGTGTCCTCTTTTAAAACACATCTGTATGTTTAGTGTTTTTCCTGTATGTGCTTTTCAGCTCTGATTACTTAACTTGTTTTATCTGATTTTTTTTTATGTTGCTGTTTTTAACATGTCTGTAAAGCACTTTGTAATGTTTGGAAAAGCGTAAAATTCATCATCATCATCATCATTATACAAATAGCCTGCACTATAGAGTACAGAAGTACTGACGTCAATCGTTCATCCCCTGAGACGTGGAAGTAATTTCTCTATGGAGAATAAAATTGGGTCATATTAGAATCGTCTGATATAAGAATTGTGGTCCAAAAATAAACAAACTGTCTCTGCGATGTTGTCAGGGAAGTGGCTCTCTATCGTTTATGATGTCAGTCACTCATATTTGATACGGTCTGTTTCTGGCGAAAGTTGAACTAATTCGGCGGCAAGAAGCAGACTTCTGTGGTCTATATGCTCTAAGTTAGAGCACGTTTAAACACAGCTTAAGCTGACATAGTGCTGTACAAAAGGACATTTTGTTGATGTGAAACAGTTCCATGCCGAGCCATGCCATGTACGGCCACACTAGGTGCACACAGTCACAAACAGACATGCACGGGTGGACACATGATGCAACGTTCAGTTCAGTCCAGTCCACATATGCTGCGTCTGAACTATGAACTGGCCCCTTAGGCTATAACATTGAAGCATCATGTTTGTACCAAGGTCATTAATAGTTTTGAATTTCATTAGTTTTAATTTTTTTCTCTGACTTTACATTAAACGACTTCAACACGTTCTCAGCCGATCAATTGATAGACAGACAGACAACGGTGGATAGACCGAGATAGAGATGGAGATCATTTCTTTATGTGAATAAAGCCTACCTTACCCTAGAAGACTTGACAATAGGGCTGTCAAAAAAAATCGATTCATTAATAAATCGCGATTCTTAATGCCACGATTTAAAAAATCGATTCAAAATATTAAAATCGATTTTTTTTTTTTTAAATATATATATATATATATATATATATTTTTTTTTTTTTTTTTTTTATAAAATCGCAATAAATCGCAGAATCGAATATCAATTAATCGCAGAATCGCAATTTTAATCGAATCGGCACCCTAGAAAATCGCAATAAATCGCAGAATCGCAATTTTAATCGAATCGGCACCCTAGAAAATCGCAATAAATCGCAGAATCGAATCGAATATCAATTAATCGCAGAATCGCAATTTTAATCGAATCGGCACCCTAGGAATCGATTTTGAATCGAATCGTGAGGTAAGTGAATCGTGACACCCCTACTTGACAAGATTTGGAAAAGACGAACTGGGTACTTTGGCCTAATGGAGAGCCAAATTATTCTCCTTTTCATCTGTCCCTGACCAGAGTTCACACCCTGTGTCTGCTAGAGAGCTGAGGTGAATTGATTTTGACTCGGTTCATGTAAATGTGTTTAGCTGCAGGGGGCCAGAACTTTCTCTCCTCTCCTCAGACCTTCATGAGAGGTGAAATAGGGCTGCCAGCGTCTCATTGGATTTATTAAAGCAACGACAGTAATTAGATAAAGTTAACTTCTAGAGCACATTTAAACACAGTTTAAGCTGACCCAAGTGGTGTACAAAATACTTTCAAATATAGAGGAAAGACATGCAGATGACAACCATAAACAACGAGGGTCTTGGACGAATACAGAATTATAGACATGAGAACGGAATGATAGATTATTGGGCTGAGAAGGCCAGTGAATAAAAATATGTGATGATTTTAAACAGAGATGAAGGGAGCCCACCTAATATTAAATTCCATATTGGTGGAGCAGCACCTGTAAAGGATTTGTCACCTTTTTGACTGGGATAACATCCCAAGTCCTATATCTGCCTGTCGGTATGTGGGTGTTTTGCAAGGCCTTTCGCGTGACTTTTTGATGATGTTCAAATGATTGAAGGACAGCTTTCTTTTCCCATTGCCGCTATTGCTTCCCATGCTCTGGAGGGGCGGTCAGAGATTTTGATATGGCGGACAGAGGGCTGTGAAGTTAGAAATTGTACATTTCACTGAACAGGATAATAACAGCAACGATGTCATGAGGTGTCGGAAGATCGTCTGCAGGCCTTCAAAAAAACGTTGTATACCTCAGGTATGTGTGCTTGCACAGCTTTAGCGTTTAGATGTTAGCAAGTGAAGCAATGCTAGTGTGCTGCCATAGAGTCTGAATTAATGATAAAATCATGAATATAGAGCTACTGCATTCTTGCCACAGTGGCCGGCCACAGCGCTCCTCTGAGTGGACTAAGTGCCTTTTGCTGGCCGAAATGGCTCGTTGGATCCAGGCTGGCGAGGCTCATACAAAGGTGCCTGGACAAGTTTGGTCACCTTGGCCGTAAAAAAAACACCTCCTGCAGAGGTCGAGGGACCTGTTTTCAGACTGGTGTCACAGTCACAATTGACATTTTTGTAATTTCTTCTTGTTTTAGTCATGACCATGGGACATACTGTACAAGAGAGATTTGTTGTCAGATCTAAGAGACCTACAGTAGTATAGCAAGCTGATATAAGGTTTGAGATATATACACAGCAAAAGTGTTAATTTAAAGCACCAATTCAGCCATTTTCAACGTATCTTTATATTTTGCTCCTCACGAGTGACTTGACAGAAATAGTGCCATTTTATAATGAGCATGAGTGAGGACCAATTATACGAAGATACGTTGAAAATGGGTGAAGTGGTCCTTTAAATGAACACTCAAGAAAATTGACTCATGGGTCAATATTTCCACTTTCAACACTCAGGATGTTACTGCATAAAATGGGGCCTGAGCCTTAAAAGCAATCGGCATGATCTTAAATTGAGTTCTAAAATGGACAGGGAGCCAGTGAATAGAGGCTAGGCCTGGGGTGATGTGCTCACATTAAATTTTTTGTAACAGTCAACATCCTTGCAGCTGCATTTTGGACCATCTGCAGACGAGATAATGAAAGCTGGGGATGTTCTAAATATAGGGAATTGCAGTAGTCCAGACAAGATGTAATAAACTCATGAATTACTTTTTCCATATCATGGAAAGACAGAATTGGCTTGAGTTTGGAAATGGTTCTTGCTGTGCATGGTGGAAAAAAGTACAGAACCCCAGTACTGAAGTCAAAGTATAGATACTCCTGGTCAAATATTAGTACGACTACAAGGGAAAGTTGCTCTGTCAAATTATTTTGTACTTGAGTTTAAGTTGATTGAGTAAAAGTACTTTACATTTTTTCGTACAAATACTCCCCCCCCCCCCCCCCCCCCCTCCATTCAAAGATTGGGTGGGGGGTCACGTACTCGCAAAGAGGGATCCGGATCCCATAGGTGGCAGGGGCAGAGGAAGAAGAAAACTGAGCAATAGCCACAGAGAATATCCTATATGGTATTTTTGAGATGCTTCAACAATGTGAGAGATAGGGGGATTGAGGACAGGATTCGTAGTACTGAACAGAATTTCAGCTCTGTGAGAATGTTTACTGTATATATTTAGCCTTGCCTTTTGGGCTGCTGTTTGGGAATTAGCCAGACAGTTTTTCAATATTTCCAATGAAACTGAGAGGTGATCTTTTTACCAATCTCCACTCAGCTTTCCAATAGGCCTGCCTATTGCCTGTAAGAAGACTTTGACAAGATTTTAAAAGACTAAAGTCTGACTCCCTCTCTAAAGATAAATGTGTCATAAGACTCAAAAAGTATTCTTCAAGATCCGTTTTAACATAGCCCTCAACTTTTATGCAATAAACCATTGGTTCTCTCATGAATAGGCCTTATCATATTCACCTCTGTATCACCATTCAATAGTCTACCTGGAAAATGACCTGTTTTACCCTGGTACTAACCCTCCAGAATATGGATGCTGGGGTTCAAGTGGTTACGCCTAAATGTATTTTCGGTCGTACATCATTGTCGTACGACAAAGTATAAATCAGGCTTCAGAATTGGGGGTGCAGAAACTGTGAGAGGCATATAGAATGATGTCATGATGAGACAGATAAGTTAAAATAATTAATTGTATTACGTCAAAATAAAATGTAGGCCTTTGCAGGTGGCAAATTATAACAATTATTTAAGGGTGCCCGTCTTTTTCCAAAAAGAAAAATACTCTAGCTAGTAACAACTGCAACGACAATGCATGGTTCAGTTCAGCTGAAGTCTTACAAGTGCTTAGTTGGAATACCATATAGATGGTTCCTTTAAACTGAAAACTCTTTAACATTGAAGCCCACACACATTTAAACGTAACCACAGCAATTATGCACATACTGTAGAAATGTAATCAAAGCAGAGAAAGAGAGAGAGAGAGAGAGAGAATAGGAGACTGAGAGAAAGATGAATAGCGTTTGTTCATCTCTGCCAACCTTCCAAAGCTTCCTCCTCCAAACTCACCCCACTCCACCATCTCTTGTGTGTCGCATTCGTTGTTGTCTGATTTGGCACCTCACAGTCTGAGCACTGGCAACAAAGAAAGATGTTAATTAATAATCATTAAACATGTAGTCATTATTAGTACTTATTAAACATATTCGTTTTTATAGTAAAGTCAAGACAAGACTCGAAAAAGAAGTTTAAGACAGCTCAGACTGAGATTTATAACCACCTTACACCAAACAATGGAGATGACAGGAGCGTGCCACAACTATTGCAAAGCTCTCAGGATTTCCTTCCAACAACTGAAATGTGTCAGTGACAGTGTAATCGCTTGAAAAGTAATTTGGTATAGGGCTAGCAGCATAAGAGAATCAGTTGAATCGTCCAGCCACTGATGGGAGAGATTTAAGTTTGGGTTATCTGAGTCGGGCTACAGAGTCCTGGATAGCTGAGCATCAAGAATGGAAGAGTGAAAGTAATTTATCTGGTCTCAAAAGAAGCTCGGCAGCAGGATAAATGGTTGCAATGGCATTTCTTCGATAGGCTTCACTGCTCAGCAAACTGATTTGCAGTAAGAGAGTTTATATCATAACAATTAATGGGGAGCTTTGGCATTAAATACAACAGGTATGTGATCAGAAAAATATGCAGCCTCAATATTTGTATTACCAATAAAATAAAATAAAAACAACATCATAAAACTGAATTGAAGTTGGCAGATAAAGTGGCTGCATTTAAATCCAAACGGGAACTGTAAGGATATTTGATATATATATATATATATACATTTCCAAACATTTATACAGTGTAAAAAACTGTTAAAAGACAGAGAGAGAGAATGCAGCCACATTCATTAATGCACTTTACAGCATTTTGTACAAACTACCTTTTAATAATAGGATCATATTCAGAGTGCGGTGCTCAGACAAACAGTAGAGTATAGCGCAGGTGTCTTCAACGGGGGATGGGTCCTCAGCGTAAGCAACCCCGGCTAATAAGGATGGATCTCAAACTGATGATTATGAAAGTTTATTCCAAAAAACACCGTAAGAACTGTAAGGTGGGAAAGCACATAAAAACAGTACAAACATTACCAATATGGCTATATGAAGATCATAAACCATACTGAAATATAGCCTAAAGTTATAAGAAATACTAAGTGACACAAACCAATCATTAAACATTTGACAGTATGTCGTGTTACAATTACTCAACATTAATTGTTTTTAAACCAAATGACAATCTCTCTTTAGAGTGCAAAACATATGAAATAGTAAATACTGCAATTATCTTAATCACAAAGAAAATAGCTTGTATCTTAAACCAACAACAATGAAATGTAAGTTATTATAATGTATCTCCTTTTAGCAAACATGAAATGTACCTTTTACTCCATGCAGTTATTATGAATTACAATCTAAACCCATATATATTATTATTCACGTTACTGAGGCTTCTCAAAGGGTCTAAGAATAGATAGCAGAACTACATTCAAAGTGACTATTAACTTGGTCACTATGAATCCACAATGGACACAAAGTAACAGAGATGCAAACAACACAATGCAGCAACAATAAACTATATTGTGCCCTTAGCCAGGTGCTTAAACAAATTAAACCTTTCGGTTGGAACATGGACATGCTCCTCTGCCGTTGTTTTCATTCACTGACGTCTTTGAAAAGACGCGCTAAATGTACACAGTGGAGACTACATCCTTCCTATTTTGAGCGTTTCAGAATAAAAGCCTTTACCATAAGACTAATTAAAACGAACTCAAATACAATTCTTTCAAGCAAAACAATATAAAGGTGTCGGTTGAGGTATAAACAATGAAACATTATATATCCAAAGTAAACAATCAAAGGACCTAAATAAAGTGATAAACTATAAAACTTGGCAAATGTCCACAGTAATGTATCTTTGAAAGTCCAAAGGTTTGGCATGTTTAGGGTGACAATAGCGCCGTCTTTTGGCCAGGAGGTGCATCTGGTGAGCCTTTCTTATAGAAAATAACAATGAATATGGTGACACTTGTTTATGCAAGGCAGTGCTTAAGTGGTTCGTTACACTCAGAGTTACTACAGGGGGTCTGCCAAATCTTTGTGTGATGGGGAACATTAGCCGAAAATAGCAGATCTACAAGCTCACAACGCCTTGCGCTTTTCTTTTCTGAGACATATTTGGAGAATTGATGTGTTGAGGAAATAAGTGCAGACCAAGTACAGAGCCAACGGTCAAGTTGACTAAATATTGAGGCTTTAAATCATAAATCTGCAACACCATTTTATACAATATGTAGTGGAGGTCCCTGCTTCATTTCTCTCAGCTAAGGGGTCCTTGGCCTTTGCCTGAAAAACATTGAAGACCCCTGGTCTGCTGCCCCGGCTACTGTAGGTACCATCTCCAGTGGTGTGCACGGAACATGCGTTACGTGCATGTTAGATGTGAGCACCTCGTGGCTCTGGCCAGTCAGATATGACTGGCTCATAAGGTGTGAGTATGCCCCAGTACCTGGGTAGTGTTATTATGGTGAAGAAGGCCAAAAGAAGCCAGGACATGACAGGAAATTGAGAGATTGAACATTAAAATCACCCAAGAATGTCTTGTGTCGCGCAATGGAACAATAAAGTACGAGAAAGATAATTATTTATTGAAGTCTTTGTCTGGCTTGGGAGGCTATAGACAAGACAGACTAGACTAGACGGGTAATCACAGATCCTATTTTTAAACGGTGTGATTCAGCTCTTGAAAGAAAGTGCCAACGTGCCCAGGGCCGTTGAAAAAATGAACAAATAAGTTTGCCAGACAGGCAGACACAGTTCACCAAAACTTTCTGACTCATCATCGGCAGAATATATGCCTCTTTTACAGATAGAAAATCCAAATCATGGGAGGTGAAAAAGTAATTTAAAATGAAAGTCTTGTCAGACACAGACAAGCATAGATTAAAAAAAGTAAATAACAAAACAAAACAAAACTATATCTAAGGCCTGAATGAAATTTTAGATGAGTGATGAGTGAATCTTACATTGACAGCCATTTTATTAAAGAACAACAGAGTTAGAACTACAACAGTGACAAAAACAGCAATGAAAATAAAAAAAACAAATACTCTATGGCTATGACAAATTACCACCTCAAAACTTATTTTGCTGCTTGAATTGTGCGATTAGCAGTAAAACTCTAGGCTTAGAAATAAGGCAAAAATATCCATTATATAACTGCGCTCACTGTAGTTACTGTATCTTTATGACAAAATATTGCATTCCCTGTGTATTTATAAACCCTCA